>NC_046163.1:13103554-13446054 GCF_011064425.1 Rattus rattus | reverse complement strand
TTCTCATAAGGACTTGAGTTTGACCCCCCAGAACTAAAGTTTTAAAGGAATTTTTAAAAAGCTGGACATAGTAGTATAAATCCAGGGCTGTGTAAGGAGAGACAAGCCAAACCCTGAGGCTTGCTGGCCAACCTGACCAACTTACCAGGCCCATGAGAGACCCCATCTCACAAGGTAAGGTGGATAGCATTGGAAGAACAACAGGTGAGGCTGTCCATGCACACCCACATACATACATATATATATATATATATATATATATATATATATACACACACACACACACACACACACACACACACGGATATGCATACATGTATACACACATATACTACCCTAATCTGTTCAAATATAGTAGCCAAAGCTACTTCTGGTGATTCACTTCCATGAGAAGTAAACTTTACAGCATAAGTGTTAGCATCTTATGTGTTGAGGTTCTTTGATTCCTTGAGGAATTTTAAGAAAACAAAGACACAGCCAGCAAGTCAACCCCAAGTTTAGTGCTCCCAGAGGATCGGTCAGTTGCCTGTGCATGCTCTCAACAAAGCTGTGGACACAGTCATTGTGATTCTGTTGACTCCCCCCTCTTCTCCAACAACACTGACTTCATCTTCAAAGCCAAGAGGCAGCACTTTTAAAGCTAGAGACAGCTTAAAGGCCCGGAACCAGCTTCAAGGAGACATCTCCCTTCCCTGCACCAGCAGAACCACGGAGTCCTTTATGCATGGGGAAATTTACACTTCTCTTCTTGCCAGCTCCGTTTGGTCTTGGCTAATTCCCTAATCAGACAGAATGCTATGGGGTTTACTGTTTCCTCCCTGGTTACTTAGAGCTTCACTCACTCCATTACTCCTTGAGAAAACTGTCTTGGGAGGACTCTTCCGACGGATTTATGTTCTGAGCCACAGACAGGAATGCTTTTCTCTGCTTTTCCTTCCCCTATACCACATAAACATGTCCTAGAACACCCCCTGGGCAGGAGCTGTGGCTCAGATATCTTGTATGTAGAGAGGCCGTCTTGGAGGAATCTTATGGAAGGGACAGTCATAGACACTCACTAGGCCTGGGTGAGTCTTCCATGGAAGTGGGAATTTGCCATCAAGTGCCTGATTCTAAAGAGCAGGGCCTCCTGATAGCCCAAAGAGCTGGTTATTCTATGTAAACGTCTACTATTGAAGCTCCTGTCTTGCAAGTGCTTGTGTCTAAAAGAAGCTATTTCAACTTCTAGACTCTAAACAGTATGTTTAGAGAGAGTGCTTCTTCTGCCTTTAGTCAATCACAAGGAGAATATTCGTCACTGATTAGTGGGTTAGTGGCAATACATGTAACTCAAAAGTTTTCTACAATAGCCTTATGAAATCATTAAACAGACCCATAATCATGTACTGCAACTCCGGCATGATTTTGATTTCATCAATAGTGCCTTCTCTTTCATCACGATGTGGACATCACTGCTGAAGTTTTTCTGAATGAAGGCTTAGAATGTGAGGAGGTCTTCACTCCACTGGGTTCTAATCTACTAGGAAATGAAGTTTTATAATCAATGCATTGCAGAACCTGGGGAGAAGGCTTAATGGGTAAAGCTTACCATTAAGCCACAAAGAAAACAAAGCTACTCCCACAGTGTGTATCTGCAAGCTCCAAACTGAGGAGGTAGAGGCAGACAGGTCCCTGGAATACACTGGCCAGCCAGTCTAGTGGAATTGGTGAGCTCCAGGTTCAGAGAGAGCCACTGCCTGAAAAAATAAGATGAACAGCAACTTAGTAAGACTTCCGAATTAGCCTCTGGGGTTTCACATGCATACATACGCACGAAACACACACACACACACACACACACACACACACACACACACACACATATGCACACACACACATGCACACAAGAAACAAAGTATTCTATAGTATATTTGCTGAAGTTTCTTTTTCCTAAAGATTTATTATAAATCAAATAACATTGAATTTCTGTTAAATTTAATTAAATTTATATTTAATTAATTTATTATTTTAATATTATTATTTCATATATTAATTGGTCACAAAGCAAGCCTTAACAGATACAAGAAGATTGAAATAACCCCATGCATCTTATCAGACACCATGGATTAAAGCTGGACTTCACCACCAACAGAAACAACAGAAAGCTTACACATGCATGGAAATGGAGCGTGTCTCTACTCAATGATAACTTGGTCAGGGAAGAAATGAAGAAAGAAGTTAAAGACTTTCTAGAATTCAATGAAAATGAAGGCGCCCTAACTTATGGAACACAAAGCAGGACTAAGAGGAAAGTTAATAGCACTAAGTGACTGCATAAAGAAATTGGGGAGGTCTCATATTAGCAACTTGACAGCATACCTGAAAACTCTAGAGCAGCAAGAAGCACACAGCCAAGAGGAGTAGATGGCAGAAAATAGCCAAACTCAGAGCTGAAATCAATCAATTAGAAACCAAGAGAACAATGCAAAGAATTAGAAAAGATTTATTATAAATTAAATAATAGATTAAATAAAATTATATTAATTTATTATATAATTTATAATTGCACATACTTTATTACACAATATATAAATATATATGTCCATATATAAATATAAGCAGCATGTATTTATATAAATATAGTGTGTCTTTATATTTATATATTTATTATATATTCTATATTAGCTATATCAAATAATATATTAATAAATTAAAAATAAATGATAAATTTTTAGTTGTGGGTTTGTGTCTCTGTGGGGTCTGTAGCAGTTGCCCACTAAGGCCAGAGTCATCGGATCGGATCTGTCTGGCATTGGAGTTAGAGTTGCAGGCAGTGCGAGTTGCCTGACATGGCTCCTGAGAATCAAACGAGCTCCCTGAAACAGTGGACCATGTTCTTAAGCACTGAGCCATTTCTCCAGCCCCACACTTGCCAGAGTCCTATTCACAGAATCACAGAAAAGGCAGAAACTAAAGCTGGTGACTGGGAAGGCTTTCGCTTGTGATCAGCCTTACAGGAAAAGTAGAGTTAGCCTAGGAAAGAGGAAGGAGCTGGGTCAGAAGGAGGAGTCATCACAAGGAAAGACACCAAAGGCCAGGCAGCTAAGCGGTCTCTGGAAAGTGTGATGAAGTCCAGCCCCTCACAAGTGATAGACGGTTAATAGTCAGTTTTGAATGGGAGATTGCTTTGAGCAGACTCCATTCCCAGATCATTGGCTCTAGTGTTCCTATGAACTGCACATTAACTAAAGCAGAAACTGGTGAATGCGAAATAATTAAAAAATGAGAACAGGAGAGGGACAAACAGAAAGTAAAGCCAAACAGTGACAATGGAGGAGAGGGTCAAGTTCAGTGCATCAGGCAGGACATGGGGCTGATTTGTAGCAAAGACAGTAATGACAAGATGAGTGGAGGCCCTCATAATGGACTAAACACAAAAAAGAAGGAAGCAGTTATTGGCTACCTGAATAGCCTACTCACTCTAAAGTCAGATTAGGTAATATGCCAAATTAACTTCACTGTGTTACCTTGGACTAACAGTCCAGACAGTGTTTGTCTTGCATTGTAGATAATTGGGCTAAAATCATATGAAAGAATATCAGTTACCAAGGAGAAAAAAAAAGAACAACTGTCCTGTGAGCTTTAAGCATCTCCGTCAAAGCATAAAAAAATGTTTACCATCACTGTGTAGGAAAAGGCAAAAGGTAAACTGGGGCAGGGTAGATGACTTGTGCATTAAAGCATCTGCTATGACCCCAGAAGTGTCAAGAGCAGAAATAGGCAGATTGCTGGCTGCCTACTTAGCTCCGGATTCAGTGAGAAACTTTTTCTCAAAAGAATAAGGAGGAAGGTGGTAGACCTTCCGATGCCTTCCACTGTGCTGTCCAACTGAGACATACATACAGATTCACTTATGTAATTTGCTACACATATATATTACACACACACACACACACACACACACACACACACATGTTTATACAAGCAGAAACACTAGTATTTGTTTGGTGTGTTGTGGTTTTAAACATGTGAAGTATTGTAAACGGAAGTGTTCTGTTTCTCTGTCAAGTGCACATATCATCTTCGGTTCTGGCATCTGATAGAGCAGAAGCCACTTTTCTAAGCTTCATCAAATGTTCATCTCTGTTCTAAGTTTGAGTCAACTTCCACCCTTCTAAGAGTTTAGCCTGTGTTTCCTGTGTCTCGGACACAATAATTCATGGATGTAAGAGCTAATGATTTTTACAATCATTCTCAGTTCATAAGCCATGAGAGCTAAAGTCCAAGCGTGTTTCTGGGACTTGGTATTATTTAACTGAATTGTAGCAACTCAGAATTGTGCGTTTTGGAACTGTGCAAAGGGAATCGTGTCATGCAGAAGATTGACGGGTCATCAGGAAGAGAGAAACTGTACTAGCAAGTGCTGATACTCAGCTCTTGAATTTAAAAGTACCACAGTTGATGAAGCACTTGCTCTACAAACATGAGGACTTGAATTTGAATTTCAGAATTTATGTAAAGAAAGCTAGGCATGGTGACAAATCCCAGTGCTAGGACGGACGGGGGGGGGGATTGGGGTGGGGAGATAAAGATTGGAAGGTTTCTCAGGCTCATTGATCATCAAATTAGCCTACTTACCTACTTAGAGAGAGAGAGAGGAGAGGAAAGGGGAAGGGAGGAGGAAGGATGAAGGGAGGGAAGGGAAGGAGGGAGGGACCAATGAGGATTGAAGGCTGGCAGGCACTATGGTTGCTATACTGCAGTCATAACACCATCCATGTTGAAACACTGTATCCTAGACTGATAAAATAAAGCATTGGCACAATCGATTCCACCACACAACCATCACGTGTGTGTGTGTGTGTGTGTGTGTGTGTGTGTGTGTGTGTGTGTGTGTGTGTAGAATATATATATATATATATATATATTCAGAATCTGTTCACACCTGCTTCAGAGATACCATATTATCCTGTTTTCAATATAATCACACAATGAGTTTGTCCACTGGCCGTGACTGTCCATAGTGCCTCCCATAAGCTCAGGCCACCAGAGAATCTGGGGTGCTTCTTTCCCTAACCCTTGTCCTCCACAAGGTATGTGGTCAGAATGAAGTAAAAGGTAAGCACCTTTAGAAAGAACACAGAACTCACCCTACTTAAGAGGTCAGGAGAACAAAACAGAGAGGATTCTTATTCTTGGAGCCTGGATCCACTCTACTTGACCCCTGCTCCAGCCTTTTCCTGTCTTAGATGGTCTGGCTAGACTTTGGGCAGTACACAGGCACCAGTGCATTCTCATGGGACCACTATCCGGGAGAGACATGGGCATGGGCTTCTCTGTGGATGCTTGCTACAGACTGAGAACACTGATTCTTTCCCCAAGAATGTACTGGAAGCTGGGGGTTGTTTCTGAAGCCAAAGAACAGAAGGCCAAAGGCTCTAGATGAAGCATGGGGAGAAAGAATTTCCTAAGGCAAGGTGGGAACTTTGTCCTTCACACATACCTCAACTTTCAACTCTTGCAAATGGCTCTAACTGCTGGTATTTGAATGAGATAGATCAGACAATAGGGCAGAATATTCTCAGGGATGTGGCATATATTGTCCTCCTATCCTGTCTATTATGTGGGTTTCTTCCACATTACAGTAGATCTCTTCTTGCCCAAACTAATATTGATTTGCTCTTTTCTTATTGTTAGAGGAGCTGGGTGAGGGGAGGCTTGGGTATGCTTATGTCTGCGTCTCAACCAAAGCATGTTCCCCTCACTATCCCTGGCAACCTCCTACCTAAGCGCCTGCCAATCGCAAGAAAAGCCTTCTGAGTTCTTGCCAGTTTCCAAACACATCTGCTTTTACTATTTGACAGAGTATGGGGCTGGATGATGGTATATGATTGGCCTCATAGGACTTATTACATTTGATCCATCGTGTGTCAGCTTGGGGACCCCCTCCCCAAGGTTGAGTGTTTGGTCGTGTGGCTGGTCTATTGTTGGCTTTCTTGTTGCGAGATGAGTCCTAGTCAGAGTCCATGTCCTTTTAGGGTGAGCTTCTTCAGGTCTCACACTTTGGGTCTCATACTAAACATGAGAAGCTACTAGATTTTTGCTTTTGCTCATCTGCTAGGCTTGAAGAGAAGAGGCCCCTGATTTACACACCATCTCCTGTCTTATGCTCGGTTGGGGCCAACATTCCTTAGTGTTGTGTCCACATGTGTGTTTAGCTGGCCAAATGTTCAGCCAAACAGGCAATGGTAGAGGTTCTGGGATCCAGAGAAACCAGCTGTTCAGTGGCCTAGAATGTCACCCCCCCTTCCTCTACCCAGCAGTGTCTTTCTCAACCCCGTGCTCCTTCCTAACCCAAAGTTCGTCAGCCAGGAGGTCTCACTGACCCTTATTGCATCCCTATTGAATGACCAACATCCTCTCCCTGTTGAGTTACATACCTCCATGGCTGGCTGCCTTCCACCTCTCTGCTGATCTTTCTTCCAGCACAAAGAAATGGCCAAGCAGGGCTTGGATTCTCATCATATACTGCCTCCGTTAAATGGAGCTACCATAGACCTCACAACAGAAATTCATTTTCTCCTACTTCTGTAAGCTCAAGGTGTCAGTGACCATCTTCCTGCCTTGTGCTTGGCCACCCTCCACCACATGCCTTTCCAAGGGGATCTCTTGGTGTGCCCATGTCTGTCTGCCTCTTCTTCCAGTAAGGGTACTAGCCATATTGGATCAGGACCGTGCTATAGGAATTTATGTGTCAGGCTTCCTTTCTTAAGTTCATCCCCATGTTCTATTCACAACAGTATTACAGATGAACCATTGTCAGCTTCCTTTACCTCCGTCACCTTGTCTCAAATGCAGTCACATTTAGAGCTCCCGAGGGTAAGGATGTTTTATTAAACTGTGGTGTGTGTTGGTATTTGTACAGGTGTCTGTGTGGGCACATGCCCATGGATGCCAGAGCTGA
Source organism: Rattus rattus (assembly GCF_011064425.1). Lineage (NCBI taxonomy): Eukaryota > Metazoa > Chordata > Mammalia > Rodentia > Muridae > Rattus > Rattus rattus. Next base: position 13,439,111 of record NC_046163.1, on the reverse strand, counting down.
CTAACCTCAGTTGGTGTTCCTAAGATGCTGTCTCCCTTGATTTCTTTTGAGGCAGGGCCTCTCACTAGCCTGGAACTTACAAACTATGTTAGGCTGGCTGGCCAGCGAACCTCAGGAATCTGCATGTCTCTGCCTCAGTGTTGGGATTACAAGTGTGCTTCACCACCCCAGGCTTACTATTATAAGTTCTAGGGTTTAAGTTTAGGCTCTCAAAGTTGCAAGGAAAGCACTTTACAGACTGAGCCATCCCCCTAGCCTGTGTGGGTAAGGATTTCAGTGTATGAACTTGAAAGCGTGTGTTCTGGTTTGTAACTTGCCTCTAGCTATGAGCGGAGATTTGCAACCTGAATTGACTTTGCTAAATCTGTAAAACAGAGCTAATAATCCTTCCTAGGATTACAAAGATTAAACCAAATCTTCAAGGTTAAGAACCCATCATTGAATGAAGTGAAAAAGACTTGACTCCCTACCCTTGAGCACAGGGCCCTGTACCTCAGGTCAGTCAATATACACTTCTTGATTTTAATGCAGATCCTAATCAGCTCTTGGTACTCGGGTGCCTCTCTGCCTCCCTCTGCTCTAGTTGCCTCGCACGTCTCAGAAACCCAAAGGTAGACAGGACTCTGATGTTGACCCCAGGAAGGGTTACTAATGCTCCATCTCTTCCAGTTTTCTGCTGTGAAAGGAAAGTAATGCCCACCAGTCAGGGCACTGTGCTGATGAACTGAAGAAACCCTGGTGGGTACACAGGATGACTGCCCTGTGAAAGTCCTTGCTGCCATTCCAGCCATCAGGAGATGTTAAGTGATATCCCTGATCATCTGAGCTGGTCAATTTTCCATGTTTAATATGAAAAATGCTTCTAAAAGCTAAGCAAAGAGCCAAGGAGATAACTCAATGGATTAAGGCATTTGGTGTGCAAATCTAGAGACCTGAATTTAAGCCCAAGAACTCATATAAAGGTGAAAGCAGAGAATTGACTCCCTAAAGTTGTCCTCTGGTCTCCACACAGATGCTATGACACGTACATGTCCCCCATCATGTACACCTGCATAGAATAATAGTGAATACATTTTTAAATAAAGAAAAGTGATTTGCTTTTCAAATTGTCCTCTATCATATACACATGTGTACAAACACACATAGATACACACAAACACACATGTACACACATACATGTATACAAACCAGCTAGTTTTATTTAAAGAAATAATTAATTCACTACGCAAAGCTGTTTCTATATATATTTTATTTTGTGTTCTCACTTTTCATTCCATTATTATTATTATTATTATTATTATTATTATTATTATTATTTGAACACTACAACAAACTTGTACAGAGCTATTAGGCACAGGAATTCTTGGTGATTAAGTAAATCTAGCTCTTCTTTCAAGCCAATCATTTTCCATTAAAATTATACCTCAAAGAATCAGGTGGTCCTGAGACCTCCTCCTTAGGTAGCGAGCTCTTACCATCAACTGGTAATAATGTATTGTGGCTCTCACACACTAATAGTAAAAACGATGTGTAAAGAAAGAGACAATCATGAACAATATAGTTTAGCCCATCATTAGGTCCTGTGACCAAATGTCTCCTCAGCATTTCATCTTAGAGTCTGGGGAGACATGTATATGTGTATACATGCATGAATGTTTTCATGTATGTAGGTACACATGTTTGCAGGTGCAAGTGTACAGGTTTATGTGGAAGCAAGAGATTTGGCATCTTCTCTCTTCCCTCATCACTCTCTACTCTTCTTACTGAATCAGGACTTTGCTTACCAGAGACCTTACCAATTTGGCTAGTCCAGCTTCAAATCTTGCCCTGAGGAGTCAGTTTCTGCCTACTTCGAACCAGAATTACTGACCAACTGCTACATCCACCTAGAGCTGTAGGGTCTGTGTATCCAAACTCTAACCTTCACAATTGCTCCACAAGTACTTTATCTACTGAGTCATCTCTCTGGTCCTGCTTCTCAGTTTTCTAGACACCATTCAATGTTTTCTTAGGATCTAGAAAGCAAGAGTGATCTTCACATTTGGTTTCTAACATCCACACATCTGCACTGAGCTACATATAGTCTCATTTCCATCAAGTCACCTGACAGCACTGGATTCCCTTGACCACACTCCCCAGCTATTCATTCATTCACCTCAGCTACTGTTTCTCCTGATGTCCGTTTGTCATTTTCAAAACTCTACAAGTGTGTTGATTCATGCATTAAGAATAGGCTCAGAGGCACCAAAATGTGTTGACATCACATTAAGGAATGAAAACAAAGATTCCTCTTGGTTTAATTTGATGAAAAGAAAACCCAAACTCATTCTCCAGTTCTTTTCCTGTGTCTTCTATATGTCTGTATTTTCTATCGACTGTCCTATCTGTAATCTATCTGTGTCTGTCTGTCTCTATTGCTGTGTATTCCTTGCAGAATACCTTGTTCTGAATTTATTGAATGGTAAAGAAAGTGTCGTGATAAAGGGATGAGAGATTCTCTAAAGAAATCTTTAAGAGAGTTTTACAAGGGGAAAAGTCATTTTTATTGACCCCAACTGACTTGGAATAGCAAATCTAACCACAAACAGACACTATCAAGCTATTTCCACATGTTTTTGCCAACGTTTATGATGGATATTGGTTTTATAAGATTGTTTCCAACCTGTTGACTGCTTCCAGTAAATGATTAGCACAACATACACATACATTGTTCTGGGTAAAGGGAATGGAAGATTATATAATTTAAAATTAGAACTATGCATTAGCTTTGGCTGTAAAAGCTGATTGCAGGGAAAATCCAAGGCACATAAGGGAGGTTGCTACATTGTTCTTTTAAAGGCAGCTTATGTTTTTTTCTCTCTCTTTTTTATTGGGTATTTTGTATATTTACATTTCAAACATTATTCCCTCCCTTCTCACCCCCTCCCCCGTTAGCCCTATGGAAAATCCCTATCTCATCTACCCTCCCTCTGCTTCTATGAGGGTGTTTCCCCACCCACCCAATCCTGACTCCCCACCTTGGCATTCCCCTATACTGGGGCATTGAGTCTTCACAGGATCAAGGGCCTCTCCTCCCACTGATGACAGACAAGTTCATCCTTTGCTACATATATGACTGGAGCCATGGGGCGCTCCATGTGTACTTTTTGATTGGTGGTTTAGTCTCTGGGAGCTCTGGGGTGGGGTCTGGTTGGTTGATATTGTTGTTCTTCCTATAGGGTTGGAAACCACTTCAGCTCCTTCAGTCCTTTCTCTAACTCCTCCATTGGGAACCCCATGCTCAGTCCAATGGTTGGTTGCAAGCATCTGCAGCATCTGTATTTGTCAGGCTCTGGCAGAGCCTCTCAGGAGACAGCCTCCTATCAGCAAGCATTTCTTGGCATCAGCAATAGTGACTAACTGGGTTTGGTGTCTGTATATGGGATGGATCCCCAGGTGGGGCGCTCTTTGGACGGCCTTTCCTTCATTCTTGCACTACACGTGATCTCTTCCTGTGAGCATTTTGTTCCCCCTTCTAAGAAGGACTGAGGCATCCACACTTTGGTCTTCCTTCTTGAGCTTCATGTGGTCTGTAAATTGTATCTTGAATATTCCAAGCATTAGGGCTAATATCCAATTATCAGTGAATGTATAACATGTGTGTTCTTTTGTGATTGGGTTACCTCATTCAGGATGATGTTTTCTAGTTCCATCCTTTGGCCTAAGAATTTCATGTAGTCATTGTTTTTAATAGCTGGGTTGTATTCCATTGTGTAGATGTACCACATTTTCTGTATCTACTACTCTGTTGAAGGGCATCTGGGTTCTTTCCAGCTTCTGGCTATTATAAATAAGACTGCTATGAATATGGTGGAGCATGTGTCCTTGTTATATGTGGGAGCATCCTTTGGGTATATGCCCAGAAGTGGTATAGCTGAGTCCTCGGGTAGCACTATATACAATTTTATGAGGAAATATCAGACTGTTTTCGAGAGTGATTGTACAAGCTTGCAATCCCACAAATAGTGAACAAGTGTTCCTCTTTCTCCACATCCTCGCCAGCATTGGCTGTCACCTGAGCTTTTATCTTGGCCATTCTGACTGGTGTGAGGTGAAATCTCAGGGTTGTTTTGATTTGCATTTCCCTGATGACTAAGACTGTTGAACATATCTTTAGGTGCATCTCCGCCATTCGATATCCCTCAGTTGAGAATTCTGTACCCCATTTTTAATAAGGTTACTTGGTTCTCTGAAGTCTAACTTCTTGAAGTTCTGTGTATATATTGTGTGTTAACCCTCTATAGGATGTAAGATTGGTAAAGTTCTTTTCCCAATCTGTTGGCTGCTGTTTTTTCCTATTGTCAGTCTTTGCCTTAGAGAAACTTTCCAATTTTAGAAGGTCCTATTTGTCAATCCTTGATCTTACAGCAGAAGCCATTGGTGTTTTGTTCAGGAAAATTTCCCATGCTCATGTTTTCAAGGATCTTCTCCACTTTCTCTTCTATTAGTTTCAGTGTGTCTGGTTTTATGTGGAGTTCCTTGATCCACTTAGACTTGAGTTTTGTATAGGGCAATAAGAATGGATCCATTTGCATTCTTCTACATGCTGACCTCCAGTTGAACCACCGCCATTTGTTGAAAATGCTGTCTTTTTTCCACTGGATGGTTTTAGCTCCTTTGTCAAAGATCAAGTGACAATAGGTGTATGTGTTGATTTCTGGGTCTTTAATTCTATTCCTTTAATTCTATTCCATTGTTTTACCTGCCTGTCTCTGTACCAATACCACGCCCTGTAGTACAGCTTGAGGTCAGAGATGGTGATTCCCCAAGAAGTTCTTTTATTGTTCAGAATAGTTTTCAGTATCCTGAGCTTTTTGTTATTCCAAATAAATTTGCAAATTTCTCTTTCTCACTCTATGAAGAATTGAGTTGGTATTTTGATGGGTATTGAGTCTGTAGATTGCTTTTGGCAACATGGCCATTTTTTCAATATTAAACCTGCCAAACCCTGAGCATGGGAGATCTTGCCATCTTCTGAGAACTTCTTCAATTTCTTTCTTCAGAGACTTGAAGTTCTTGTCATACAGATCTTTTACTTGCTTGGTTAGAGTCATACCAAGGTATTTTATATTATTTGTGACTATTATAGAGGATGTCATTTCCCTAATTTCATTCTCAGCCTGTTTATCCTTTGAGTAGGGAAAGGTTACAGATTTGTTTGAGTTAATTTTATATTCAGTCACTTTTCTGTAGTTGGTTATCAGGTTTAGGAGTTCTCTGGTGGAACTTTTGGGGTCACTTAAGCATACTATCATATCATCTACAAATAGTGATATTTTGACTTCTTTTCCAATCTGTATCCCTTTGACCTCCTTTTGTTGTCTAATTGCTCTGGCTAGGACTTCGAGCGCTATATTGAATAGCTAGGAAGAGAGTGGGCAGCCCTTGTCTAGTTCCTGATTTTAGTGGGACTGCTTCAAGTTTCTCTCCATTTAGTTTGATGTTGGCTACTGGTTTGCTGTATATTGCTTTTACTATGTTTAGATATGGGTCTTGAATTCCTGATCTTTTCAAAACTTTTCCCATAAAAGGGTATTGGATTTTGTAAAATGCTTCTCCAGCATCCAATGAAAAGATCATGTGTTTTTTTTCTTTGAGATTGTTTATATAGTAGATTACATTGATGGATTTCCATATATTGAACCATCCCTGCATTCCCTGGGATGAAGCCTACCTGATCACCATGGATGATCCTTTTGATGTGTTCTTGGATTTGGTTTGCAAGAATTTTATTGAGTATGTTTGCATCAATAGTCATAAGGGAAATTGGTCTGAAGTTCTCTTTCTTTGTTGGGTCTTTGTATGGTTTAGGTATAAGTGTAATTGTGGCTTCAAAGAATGAATTATGTAGTGTTCCTTCTGTTTATATTTTGTGGAATAGTTTGAAGAGTATTGGTATCAGGTCTTCTTTAAAGGTCTGATAGAATTCTGCACTGAACCCATCTGGTCTTGGGCTTTTGTTGGTTGGGAGACTTTTAATGACTGCTACTGTTTCTTTGGGGATTATGGATCTGTTTAGATGGCTTATCTGATCATGATTTAACTTTAGTATAGGGTAATTGTCTAGAAAATTGTCCATTTCATCCAGATTGTGCAATTTTGTTGAGTATAGACTTTTCTTGTAGGATCTGATAGATCTTTTTAAATTTCCTCAGTTTCTATTGTTATGTATCCCTTTTCATTTCTGATTTTGTTAATTTGGATATTCTTTCTGTGCCCTCTGGTTAGTCTGGCTAAGGGTTTATCTAACTTGTTGATTTTCTCAAAGAACCAGCTCCTGGTTTTGTTGATTTTTTGTATAGGCCTTTTTGTTTCTACTCTTCTTGGGTGAATTTGCTTCTTTCTGTTCTAGAGCTTTCAGGTGTGCTGTTTAAGCGGCTACTGTATGTTTTCTCCAGTTTTTGTTTTGTTTTGTTTTGTTTTTTTTGTTTGTTTTTTTTTTTTTTTTTTTTTTTTTTTTTTTTGTTTTTGGTTTTTTTTTTTTTTTTTTTTTTTTTTTTTTTTTTTTTTTTTTTGTTTTTTTTTTTGAGGCACTTAGAGCTATGAGTTTTCCTTTTAGCACTACTTTCATTGTGTTCCATAAGTTTGGGTATGTTGTGTCTCCATTTTCATTACATTCCAAAAAGTCTTTAATTCTTTTATTTCTTCCTTGACTAAGTTGTCATTGAGTAGAGCATCGTTCAACTTTCTGTTGTTTTTGTTGTTATTGAAGATCAGACTTAGTCCATGGTGATCTGATAGGATGCATGGGATTATTTCAATCTTCTTACATTGGTTAGTCCTGTTTTGTGACTGATTATAGGGTCAATTTTGGAGAAGGAACCATGAGCTGCTGTGAAGAAGGTATATTCATTTGTTTTAGAATGAAATGTTGTATAGATATCTGTTAAATTCTTTTGCTCATAACTTCTGCTAGTTTCACTGTGTCTCTGTTTTGTTTCTGTTTCCATGATCTGTCCATTGATGACATTGAGGTTTTGTAGTCTCCCACTATTATTGAGTGAGGTGCAATGTGTACTTTGAACTTTTGTAAAGTTCCTTTTATGAATGTGGGTGCTCTTGCTTTTGGACTTTAGATGTTCAGAATTGAGAGTTCATCTTGGTAGATTTTTCCATTGACAAGTATAAAGTGTGCTTCCTTATCTTTTTTGATATTTTTGGTTGAAAGTAGATTTTATTCAATATTAGAATGGCTACTCCAGCTTGTTTCTTGGAACCATTTGCTTGGAAATTTTTTCCCAGCCTTTTACGCTTATGTAGTGTCTGTCTTTGCCACTGAGGTTTATTTCCTGTATTCAGCAAAATTCTGGAGCCTGTTTACATATCCAGTCTCTTAGTCTATATCTTTTTATTGGGGAATTGAATCCATGATGCTAAGAGATATTAAGGAAGAGCGATTGTTTCTTCCTGGTATTTTTGTTGTTAAAGGTGGAATGTTGTGTTTGTGTGGTTCTCTTGAATTGAATCCATGATGCTAAGAGATATTAAGGAAGAGCGATTGTTTCTTCCTGGTATTTTTGTTGTTAAAGGTGGAATGTTTTGTTTGTGTGGTTCTCTTTTTTTGGGTTTCTTACAAGATTACTTTCTTGCTTTTTCTAGGGTGTAGTTTCCCTCCTTGTGTTGGAGTTTTCCATCTATTATCCTGTGTAGGCTGGATTCATGGAAAGATGTTGTGTAAATTTGGTTTTGTCATAGAATATATTGAGTTTCTTCATCTATGGTAATTGAGAATTTTGCTGGGTATTGTAGACTGGATTGACATTTGTGTGCTCTTAGGGTATCTGTGACATCTATCCAGGTTCTCCTGGCTTTCATAGTCTCTGTTGAGAAGTCTGGTGTAGTTCTGATAGGTCTACCTTTATATGTTGCTTGCCCTTTTTCCATTAACTCTTTTAATATTCTTTCTTTATTTTGTAGTAATTTCTTTTCTGGTCCAATCTATTTGGAGTTCTGTAGGCTTCCTGAATGTTTATAGGCATCTCTTTCTTTAGGTTAGGGAGTTTTCTTCTATAAGTTTGTTAAAGATATTTACTGGCCATTTAAGTTGCAAAACTTTGCTCTCTTCTATACCTATTATCCTTAGGTTTGGTCTTCTCATTCTATCCTGGATTTTCTGGATGTTTTGGGTTAGGACCTTTTTGCATTTTGTATTTTCTTTAACTGTTGTGTCAGTGTTTCCTCTGGTACCTTCTGCATCTGAAATTCTCTTTCTCTCTCTTGCATTCTGTTGCTGATGATTATGTCTGCGACTCCTGATCTCTTTCCTAGTTTTTATATCTCCAAGGTTGTCTCCCTTTGTGATTTCTTTATTGTTTTTATTTCTATTTTTAGGTCATGGATGTTTTTGTTCAATTCCTTCATTTGTTTTGTTGTATTTTCCTGTAGTTCTTTAAGGGATTTTTGTGTTTCCTCTTTAAGGGCTTCTACCTGTTTACCTGTGTTTTCCTGTATTTCTTAAAGAGAGTTAGTTATGTCCCTCTTAAAGTCCTCTATCATCATCATGAGATGTGCTTTTAAATCAGAATCTTGCTTTTCCAGTGTGTTGGGGTATCCAGGATTTGCTGTCGTGAGAGAACTGGGTTCTGATGATGCCAAGTAGCCTTGGTTTCTGTTGCTTAGGTGCTTGTACTTGCCTCTCGCCATCTGGTTATCTCTGGTGTTAGCTGGTCTTGCTGTCTCTGACAGTGGCTTGTCCCTCCTATAAGCCTGTGTGCCAGCACTCCTGGGAGACCAGCTCTCTCAGGGCAGAATTTGGTTATGGAGAGCTGTGGCACAGGGTCAGCTCCAGGGCTCAGACAGAACACAGAAGGATCCTGTCCCTGGCTGTTTCTTGGTTCCTGTGTCCTGAGGGCTCTGGGCAGGTCCCTCTTGGACCAGCTATTTGAGCAGAAGTGGTGGTATCACCTGTGTGCTCAGTTGTGTCAGCACTCCTGGGAGACCAGCTTTCTCCCAGTGGAATTTGTGTATGGAGAACTTGGCACAGGGTCAGTTCTGGGGCTCAGATAGAAAGCAGAAGGATCCTGCCCCAGGGTGCGCTTCAGTCCCTGTGTTCTGAGGGCTCCATGCAGGTTCCTCACCTGTGCTTTCTGGTGTGTCAGCACTCCAGGAAAACCAGTTCTTTTCCAGTGGGATTTGGGTAAGTAGAGCTGTGGTACAGGGTCAGCTCCAGAGCCAACCTCCTGTATTTCTTAAAATCCTCTATCATCATCATGAAATGTGATTTTTAAATCAGAATCTTGCTTTTCCCGTGTGTTGGGGTACCCAGGACTTGCTGTAGTGGAAAAACTGGGTTCTGGTGATGCTAAGTAGCCTTGGTTTCTGTTGCTTAGGTTTTCGTGCTTGCCTCTCGCCATCTGGTTATCTCTGGTGTTAGTTTGTATTGCTGTCTCTGGCTGTAGCCTGTCCCATCTGTGAGTCTCTGAGCCTATGATCGTAGGTATGTCAGCACTCCTGGAAGACCAGTTCTCTCTTAGCAGGATTTGGGTGTGGAGAACTGTGGCTCAGCCTTTGTTCCAGGATGCAGATGGAGACCCAAAGGATCCTGTCTTTAGATTAAGTTTAAACTGGTGAAGTGCACAGTAGGGCAGCAGGCTAAGTAAACATTCTTAAATGAGGTATATTATTAACTTGGCTGTGGGATCTAGCAAAAGTTCTGTCTCTAAAAATGTAAGAGGTATTTTTATAAAATTACAATACTACATGGAAATTTTGTTGATTTTAGAGTTTTTATCACATAGACTATAAATATAAATTCTGTTTCAGTGGATATCTTTTATCTTCCCCTTCCCATTCAAATGAATGAGTTTGAACAAATATAAAAATAGTGGGGTATCTTGACCATGAGTCAGTATAACCACATTCATTGTCAAGGTCAGTTTTGCAGATGGGACAAAGGTCTTCCTAACATAAAGACTCAAGGTATTGACTTATCTCCTTTCTATGGCAAGATCCTTGACAAAAAAAAAAAATTATGGAAGAGTTTATTTTAGCTCACATTTTGGGAGCATAGTCTGTCATGCCAGGGAAGTCATGGTAGCAGGAGTGTGAGGCAGCTGGTCACATGACATCCACAGTCAGGAAGCAGAGAGAAATGAGTGCTGGAACTCAGCTCACTTTCTCCTGTTCATTCATCCCTGCACTCCGGTCTGTGGAATGGTACTACTAACATGTAGGATCGGTCTTTCCACTTCATTTAACCTAATCTAAAAAATTTCTCACAAATGTGTCCAAAGGTTTGTTTCTATGGAGATTCTATATCTTATCAAGTTGACAATCAAGATTAACCATCAAAGGGGTTTTGTTGTTGTTGTTGTTGTTTGTTTGTTTGTTTTTTTCAGTTTCTCGCCTAACTGCTATCCTGTTTGAGTATGCTTAGTTGTCTTGTTCTGGTTACCAGTGCACCAAATGGAAAAAAAGAAAAGCAAAGTGGTGCAGAGAAAATAAGTTATGTGGATAATGATTGTGTATCAACATCAGCATCATTTCCCAAACCCTCTCCCAGGAGCAGGGGCACTAAAACACTGTATCTGTCAAATGAGCAGGTCCATACTTAGTGGGACCAGAAGGGTCTACCTTTCCTTTTCCATTGCCAAGATCTTAGCTTGCCAAAGGAAATATACTACTTCCTGTATGGGCCTATTTTTACTGATCAAGAATTCCTCTCATCACTTGAGACTTTATGCAGTTATACTGAGGAGGCATGAGACTCCCAGGAGAATGGGAGTCTTCAGGCAGGGAGGCCGTTGGTCATGATATCCTGAACCTAAGCATGTTTTCAGATGGAAACTGGGGCCTGAGAGATCTGAGCAGAGTAACTGGAGGGGAGTTGGAAAGTGTGTGGGTGGAATTGTCCTCATCCCTGTAGCTCATTACCTAACTGGGTAAAAGGGACTACAGGTGTGATTAAGGTGGGGCGTCGAGATCTTGATGAACTCAGTGCAATTTTTAAGAGAATTAGGGAGGCCAAAGAGTCAGCGTCTCAGAGGGAGTTATGACAAATGATGATACAAGAGACAGTGGGAGAGAAGGATGGAGAGAGGAGAGAGAAGAATGTGGGGGAGGGGGGAAGGGAGATGGAGACAAAAATAAGGCGAGGAAAGGGGAAAGGAGAGGGAGAATTATGGAAGGAAAGACTTGAGGGGAGGAAGAGATAGCATGAAAAGAGAAGGAGACCATGGGGAAGAGACGGAAGGAGGGAAAAAGAGGAGGAAAGAAATGAGTATGGGAAAAGAAATCATGAAAAAGAAGGGAAGTTTGGGACAGCTGATAGCTTCTTACTATGGTCTAGAAGGGTCTCAGATGAGGGGGACATGGCTTATTGTAAGGACACATTGTTGGATATCCAGCATGCACACATGAGATGTGAGGAATCTTCACACCCCCAAACCCATAAAATTACATGTGAGAAATTCTGGTGAGATGAGCCCAGGGTCCCTGAGTCCATGACAATTGAGAACATAAGGACATAAAAGAAGAAGGGGCCCAAGCTAAGAAACCTCAGCACAGAGAAGAGACATTGGGAGCCAAGTAAAATGGAGTGTGTTGAGTTGGTGCACTTCAAGGAGGGGCAGGTAGGGATGTGCCAGTGGCTAGTACAGCTAAAAGGGTCACGACACTGAGTTTGATGGGACAGTTTTGTCCTGGCATGATATATAGCTTTACCTGTCAACCTGACATAAACTAGACCTGGGAAGAGCATCTCAGTGAGAGACTGGATCAGGTTGGCCTATGGATGAGCCTGTGGTAGGGGTGTCTTGATTGCACCCGTTGACTGGGGAGACCCAGCACACTGTGAAAGCCTAGACTTGAATTTGCACAAGAGTACCCAAAGCTAACTGATCAGAACTTGTCTACGAATTGATTGGATGGGATTATCTGCCTGAAAGTCCTGCCTTGACTTCCCTGCAATGGTGGACTGTAACCTGGAATTTGTAAGCTGAAATGAATAAAAATTTTTCTCCTGTAAGTTGCTTTTTGTGAGTCGGGGTATTTTATCAAAATAGAAATGAAACGAGGACACGTGGCTTAACACAGGTACTTTGAGAAAATACAGGTGTAGCTTAAGCAATCTTGGAGAAGAACTTGCTTGCATGCAAACAACAGTGCCTAGTCTTCTACCTCTCTGGGGCACACATGGAAGCATCTTGAGTCTCTGGCTTCATTTTCCATCTTGCCTTGGAGCCAGTCTCAGCTAGTTCCATGAAAGCAGGACCTTTATTTCTACCAAGATGCCATCCCCAGGAACCATGTCAGCCATGGATTCTCCAACCTCATTGAGGCCAAGCCCTTGTAGAATGTTGGCAGCTCCTTTAGTGTATGACAATTCCTGTCCTAAGAAATGAGCTTTCAAAGGTTCTGGGGTTGAAATGGAAAGGTCTGTTATAGGCGATTAACTGCTGTTTTAGGATCACATGACCTGAGAGTAATGAAACCAGAACTGCCTGTTCCATTTTAATTTATGTGGCCATGATGTTGCAATGAAAGGAACCTAGGCCACTTAGAGATCATCTGGACCACAACCCATTTCTGGGCTGAGGAAATGGCCCAGCAGGCAAACTGCTTGCTGGCACTGGCCCAGTCAGTGAACCCACTGTCTCTATGAGAGATCTGCTACAAGCAACAAGATGAATTATACCTGAGAACTACACTTGGGATTGACCTCTGTTCTCTACAAGCATGTACACATGTGTGTGCACATGCATGGGTATGCCTGTGTAAAAACACACTCATACATACACACTCATATGTAGGCAATGGACAATTCCTTGTAGTTAGGATATATCCAATTGTTCTCTATTGAAAGTCATTAAATGGTGACTGAGCTATAAATCAGTGCTTGTCTGCCTTGAAACCCTGGGTTCCAATTCCAGCACCATATAGACTGGGCATGGTGGTACACACCTATAATCCCAGAATACAGGAGATGAGTAGGATAGGATTAGAAGATACAGATCTGCTTCATAGCAAATTTGAGGTCACTTTAATCTACATGATACCTTGTCCATTAAAAAAAAAAAGAAAGAAAGAAAAGGAAAAGTTTTTGAATGACCAGCTAATAACAATTCCCCGTGGCCCTTTCCCTGGGTAACAGCTGTTTAATAATTAAGAATTCTAGCATATTATGAATTTGATATTGCAAGGTTATAATGGTTATAAAAGGCGATGCCCTACAATGTGAAGACTCACCTAGACACAAGTGAGTGGGGCAAGCATCAGCAGCGCATAATGAAACTAATTGAGCTATAACACCCTTGCCTAAACTATCACAATCATGTAGGGCCAGTGAGAGATATTGCAATTATGGAAGAGCCAGGAAGGATGGGAAAGTCTTATGTGAGCTCAGGTAAGGGGGTCAGCTAGTGTGAGCCAGGGAAACCCTTCCCTGGAGAGCTTCGTGGGAAAACCTATATAAATGCAGGTTAGTCACGTGGGCGCAGAAACCAGGTTAAGGCTGTGCGTCCACGCGGGACATCCACTCATAAAGAACTCTAAACTTCTGACAGGATGAGTTGAAATTTTAGGGCTAGCCAATGTGCAAGGCTGATTTTCTTTTCTTTTCTTCTCTTTTCTTTTCTTTTCTTTCTTTTGTTTATGGCAAGACTTCAATTAACCTTGACTCCTGTGACAAATAACCTTTGCCCCCAATTTTATTTGAATATTTAACAGGAATTAAGTGATTTTCAGTCTCTGCCTACTTTGTAAGGCATTTGGAGAGATTTTTTGTCCATCAGTTAGCAAGTGCTAAGAACATTTCCACATCAGGCTTTGTCCATGGTCGCAGAAGTCTCTAAGCAGCAAAGCCAGTGACTTGCTGACGATGGAACCCCAGTGCTTGGTCCCCAGAAGACAGAGACCATTGTGAGAATGGCATCCTGGGATATCAACTTGTGTTGGAAAACAAGAGGTTTTGGCTTTTTACTGAATCTGGGGTCATCTCTGTGTCTCAAGATTCTAACTTGGTCCTAACCTCCAAAGTCCCTTCTACCACATAAGGGAATATTTGCATATTATATAAATAAATCATTTTGTGATAAAATAGAATATAGGACATGTTAATGGCCTGTGTGTATACGGTCTATGGGTGCATATACATGCAGGTGCACATTCACGCAAATACAAGTCCATGCCAGAAGCTACTCCAGCACTTCCTACTTCCTCTACTACTCTCCACATTACTTTAAAGAATGATTTTATTTTTAATTGTGTGTGTGTGTGTGTGTGTGTGTGTGTGTGTGTGTGTGTGTACATATGAGTACAGGTACCAATAGGGGTCAGAAAAGGTATCAGATACCCTGAGCAGAATTATAGGTGCTTGTGAGCCTTCCAACATAGGTACCAACCAAATTCAGGTCTTCTGCAAGATGGTTTATATTCAACCACGGAGCCATTTCTCCAGTCCTTCTACCTTGCTTTTTGACATATGGTCTCATTGAACATAGAGCCAGCAAGTCCCAGGGACTGGCCTTCCTCCGATTACTACCCCAAGTACTGGGAATACAGATGTGCAAACAAGTGCCTGGCTCTTTGCGTGGGTGCTAGGGATTCAAACTCAAATCCTCATGATTGCTCACCAGGATCTCTCCATCTCTTCTGCTCCTTCAGTGGTCTTTAATGGTTTCCAAAGAGGTACTCAGTGTAGACATTCCAAGAAAGATATTTACTAAATGTTACCAATTGTAGGATATGGGAGTTGGGGGAGAGGAAAGAATATGATCAAACTATATTGTATGAAATTTTTTAAAAGTACTTTAAGACCATATCCACATGCTACAGCCTGCGTGTCACCCAGGAGGTCAGCAGGAACCAAAGACACAGATGAGAATGTTGTCCAAATACCCACACAACCTGGGACATCTACAGAGACAAGCTGATGTAGGACTAACCCCTCCAAGCTCCACCTTCCTTCCACACCCAAGCCAGATAATCAGGACCAATGCCTGCCCACATGCTACAGCCTGCCTACTTCCCAAGAGGTCTGATGTAACTAGAGACACAGAAGGCCCACCCTAAACAGAGACAACACTGCCTACCTCCAGGGAGACTGGCTCTAACCAAGGTCACAGGGCTCTACCTGCCTCCAAGGAGGCCGACTCCAGTCAGAGACATCTAGGTCAGTTAACACCAGAAATAACCAGATGGCCAGAGACAAGTGCAAGATCATAAGCAATGGAATCCAATGTAATTTGGCACCATTAGAACCCAGTTTTCCCACCACAAAAACACAGAAAGCCCTGGATACACTAACACACTTGAAAAGCAAGATAATGACCTAAAATTCCATTTTGTGAAGATGAGGCCTTTAAGGAGGATATAAATAGCTCCCTTAAAGATATACAAGAAAGCACAGGCAAAAAGTAGGAGCTCTTAAAGAAGAAACAAACGATTCCCTTAAAGAAATACAGGAAAATACAACCAAGCAGGTGAAGGAATTGAACAAAATGATTCAAGACTTAAAAATGGAAATAGAAACAATAAAGAAATCACAAATGGAAGCAACTCTTGAGGCGGACAACTTAGGAAAGAGATCAGGAACTACAAATGCAAGTATTACCAACAGAATACAAGAGATAGAAGAGAGAATCTCAGGTGTAAAAGATACCATAAAAAAAATTGGTACAGTCAAAGAAAATACAAAGTGTAAAAAGCTCCTAACCCAAAGTATCCAGAAAATTCAAGACACAATGGAAAGGTCAAGCCTAAGAATAATAGGAATAGAAAATAGTGAAAAATCTCAGCTCAAAGGACCAGAAAACATCTTCAACAAAATCATAGAAGAAAATTTCCCTAATGTAAAGAAAGAGAAGGCCATAAATATCCATGAAAGCCTATAGAACACCAAATAGACTGGACCAGAAAAGAAAATGCCCTTGTTACATAATAACCAAAATACTACGTGCATAGAACAAAGAAAAATATTAAAAGCTTAAGGTAAAATTACTAAGAAACATAAAAGGCAGATCTATCAGAATTACTTCAGACTTCTCAACAGAGACTACAAAAGTTATAAGATCCTGGATAGATGTCACCCATACCCTACAGGAACACAAATACCAGCCCAGAATACTATACTCAGCAAAATTCTCAATCAGCATAGATGGAGAAACCAAGATGTCCCGTGACAAAACCGAATTTAAAACATACTTTTCTACTAATACAACCCTAGAGAGAATACTGGAAGGAAATCTCCAACACAAGGAGGGTAGCTACACCCAAGAAAGCACAAGAAATTAAACATTTTACAACAAACCCAAAAGAAGAGAATCATATGCACATAATACCACCTCCAGCTCAAAAATAACAGGAACTCACAATCATCTGTCTTTAATATCTTTCAATATCAATGGGCTCATTTCCCCAATTGAGATGATTCATAAACAGGTTTTATGCATTTTGCTGTATACAAGAAACATACCTCAGTGGCAAAGACACAAACACAAACACTACCTCAGAGTAAAAGGCTGGGAAAAAATTTTCCAAACAAATGGTACAAAAAAAGAAGAAGAAGAAGAAGAAGAAGAAGAAGAAGAAGAAGAAGAAGAAGAAGAAGAAGAAGAAGAAGAAGAAGAAGAAGAAGAAGAAGAAGAAGAAAGAAAGAAAGAAAGAAAGAAATCCAAAACCTGTACTAGCCATTCTAATATCCAATAAAATAGACTTTTAACCAAAAGTTATCCAATGAGGAGATGGGGAAGGATACCTCATACTTATCAAAGGAAAAGTCCAACAAGAGGAAGTCTCATTTCTGAACATCTATGCTCCTAATCCAAGACTACCTACATTCATAAAAGAAACTTTACTAAAGCTCAAAACACACATTGAACATTACACAATAATAGTTGGAGACTTCTACACTCTACTCTTACCAAGGTCATTGAAACAGAAACTAAACGGAGACACAGTGAAATTAACAGAACTTATGAACCAAATGGATTTAACAGATATCTACAAAACATTTCACCTGAAAACAAGAGAAATATATGTTCTTCTCAGTACTTCATGGAACCTTCTCTAAAATTGACCATATAATCTGACACAAAACAGGCCTCAACATATACAAGAAGATTAAAATAAGACCATGCATTCTATCAGACCACAGACTAAGGCTGGACTTCAATAACAGCAAAAACAGGAAGCCCACGTACTCATGGAAACTGAATAACTCTGCTCAACAACAATTTGGTCAGGGAAAAAATAAAGGAATATATATAAGACTTTATAGAATAAAATGAAAATGAAGACATATCATACCCAAACTTACAGGACACAATTAAAGCTGTGCTAAGAGAAAAACTCATAGCCCTGAGTGCCTCCATAAAGAAATTGGAGAGATCCCATACAAGCAACTTAATAGCATACCTGAAAGCTCTAGAACAGAAAGAAGCAAACACACCCAAGAGGCATAGAGGGCAGGACATAGTCAAACTAAGAACTGAAATCAACCAGTTAGAAACAAAGAGAACAATATAAGGAATCAACAAAACCAAGAGCTTGTTTTTTGAGAAAACCAAGAAGATAGATAAACCCTTAGCCTAACCAACTAAAGGGCACAGAGACAATATCCAAATTAACAAAATCAGAAATAAAAAGGGAGACATAACAACAGAAACTGAGGAAAATCAAAAAATCATCAGATCCAACTACAAAACCCTATGCTCATCAAGACTAGAAAATCTGGATGAAATGAATGATTTTCTAGACAGATAACATGTACCAAAGTTAAATCAAGATCGGGTAAACTAACAGTCCCATAACCCCTAAGTAAATAGAAATAGTCATTAAAAACCTCCCAGCCAACAAAAGCCCAGAGTCAGATGGTTTTAGTCCAGAATTCTACCATACCTTCAAAGAAGAACTAATACTAATACTTCTCAAACTATTCCACAAAATAAAAACAGAAGGAATGCTACCTAATTTATTCTATGAAGCCACAGATACTCTGATACCTAAACCACACAAAGTCCCAACAAAGAAAGAGAACTTCAGAATATGAATATTGATTCAAAAATACTAAATAAAATTCTCCCAAACCGAATCCAAGAACACATCAAAAACTTACATTCACCACAATCAAGTAAACTTCATCCCAGGGATACAGGGATGGTTCAGTGTTCAAAAATCCATCAATGTAATACACTATATAAACAAACTCAAGGAAAAAAGTCATAGGATTATTCATTAGATACTGAAAAAGACTTTAATAACATAATAAAAACAATGTATTGCAAACAAAACAGCCAACATCAAATTAAACAGAGAGAAACTAGAAGCAATCTCACTAAAATCCAGGACAAGACAAGGTTGTTCACTCTCTCCCAATCTATTCAGTATAGTATTCAAAGTTCTAGCCAGAGCAATTTGACAACAAAAGGAGACCAAGGTGATACAAATTGGAAAGAAAGAAGTCAAAGTGTCACTATTTGCAGATATATGATAGGATACTTAAGTGACCAAAAGTTCCACCAGAGAACTCCTAAACCTGATAACCAACTACAGCAAAGTGCCTGGATATAAAATTAACTCAAACAAATCAGTAACCTTCTTCTACTCAAAGGATAAACAGGCTGAGAAAACAATTAGGGAAACAACATCCTTCACAATAGGCACAAATAATATAAAATATCTTTGTGTGACTTGAACCAAGCAAGTGAAAGATCTGTAAGACAAGAACTTCAAATCCCTGAAAAAAAAAATCGAAGAAGACCTCAGAAGATGGAAAGATCTCCCATGCTCATGAATAAGTAGGATTAACATAGGGGAAATGGCCATCTTACCAAAAGCAATCTATGGATTCAATACAATCCCCATCAAAATTCCAACACAATTCTTCACAGACACAGAAAGAGCAATTCTCAATTTCATATGGAAAAACAAAAAACCCAGGATAGCAAAAACAAATCTTAATAAAAGAACATCTGGGGGAATCACCATCTCAGACCCCAAGCTGTACTACAAAGCAATAGTCATAAACCCTGTGTGGTATTGGTACAGAGACAGACAGGTTGTCCAATGGAATAACATCAAGAACCCAGAAGTAAACCCACGTTCTTGAAGCAAAAGGCAAACATGGAAAAAAGAGAAAGCTTCGTTAATCAATGGTGCTGCTCTTACTAGCAGTCTGTATGTAGGAAAATGAAAATAGATCCATATTTATCACCTCCTACAAAGCTCAAGTCCAAGTGGATCAAGGATCTCAATGCAAAACCAGATACATGGAATCTAAGAGAAGAGACAGTGGGAAAGAACCTCAAACTCATTGGCACAGGGGAAATTTTCTTAACAGAACACCAATAGCTCAGGCTCTAAGATCAACAGTTTATAAATGGAACCTAATGAAACTGAAAAGCTTCTGTGAGGCAAAAAGCACTGTCAACAGGACAAATCAGTAATCTACAGAGTGCAAAAAAAAGAAAAATCTTCACTAACCCTACATCTAATAGAGGGCTAATATCCAAAATATATACATATAAAAAAACTCAAGACGTTAACCTCCAAAAAACCAAATAACCCAATTAAAAATGGGGTATGGAGATAAACAGAATTCACAACAGAATTTCAAATGGCTACGAAGTACTTAAAGAAATGTTCAAAGTCCTTAGTCATCAGAGAAATTCAAATCAAAACAACCCTGAGATTCTACCTCATACTAATCCGAATAGCCAAGATCAATACTCAAGTGACAGCACATTCTGGTAAGGATGTGGAGAAAGAGGGGCACTCCTTCATTGCTGGTGGGATTGCAAACTGGTGCAACCACTCTAGAAATCAATCTGGCAGTTCCTCAGAAAATTGGAAATAGTTCTACCTACTCTTCAGTATAAATGCAAAAGCCCCATCATACCACAAGGACACGTGCTCCACTATGTTCATAGCAGCCTTATTTATAATAGTCAGAAGCTAAAAACAACCCAGATGTTCCTCAACAGAAGAATGGATGCAGAAAACGTGGTTCATTTACAAAATGGAATACTATTCAGCTATTAAGAATGAGAACATCATGAATTTTGCCTGTAAATGGGTGGAACTGGAAGGTGTATTACAAGGTGAGGTAACCCAGACCCGCAGGGCAGGCACAGTATGTGCTCACTAATAAATGGATATTAGCCAAAATGTACAGAATACCTAGGATATAACCCACAGACCATAAAAAGTGTAACAAGCAGAAAGGCCCAAGTGAGGATGCTTCAATCCCACTTAGAAGGGGGAAGAAAATAATCACAGGAGGCAGAGGGGGGGTGACCTGGATGGGAGAGAGAAGGGAGAGGGGGGAAAGGGTAGACAGGATCAGGTATGGGGTTGGGGAACAGGAGAGAAGCCCAGAGGGTCAGGAGAATGAATAGAAATAAGCAGGCTGGGGGTATGGGGGACCCTCTAGAAAGTCCCAGAGACCTGGTAGGTGGGAGACTCTCAGGACTCAATGGGGGTGACTTAGTCAAAATGCCCAACAGTGGGAAGAGGGAACTCAAAGTGTCCACCTTCAGTAGATAGGGCCTCAAGTGTAGGGATTGGGTTTCTAACACAGTCAAAATTTATGACCCAGAATTGTTCCTGTCTAAAAGGAACAAAAATGGAGAAGAGACTGAAGGAAAGGAGGTCCAGTGACCGGCAATTTGGCATCCATTTCATGAAGGGAAGGGCACCAAGGCCTGAGACTATTACTAATGCTATGATGTGCCTACAGACAGGAGCCTAGCACGTCTGTCATTTGAGAGACCCTACCCGAAGCTGGCTGGGAGAGAAGCAGATATCCTCAACCATCAGACTGAAGTCAGTGACCCCTACAGTTGAATTAGGGACATTATATAAGCCTTTATTTATTCACTTATTAACATGTAAAGGTTTATTTTATGTTTATTTATTTATTGCCCATTAGTGCAGGTATCCATAGCAACCAGAGAGGGCATTAGATCCCTGGAGCTGGAGATACGGGGGGCTGTATCACTTGACATGGATTCTGAGAACTTGAGTCCTCTCCAAAGCACTGAGCTCTCTTAACTATTGAGCCATCTCTCCTGCCTTACTCATTAACACTTAAACATAATAAACATTTCATCCAAATGAAACCACAGTATTAGAATGAGTGAAAACTATTTAACTATCCACATTAAATTTCATATTGAATATTTATTTTGTATGTATTTCACAATTCACAGAACATCTTGGGACCATAGTTTACACAATTTATGTCAACAAGTATGCACATATTGGAGAACTTCATGTACAGTGTACTTTTCTGATATTTACATAATAAAAATAATTTGGAGCCTACTAACAATGAATACAATTACCATAGTATGATGGTTAGCTTCCATTGTCAATGAGGAATTGCTTAGGTCATGTTGTCCTATGGGCATAGACTTATTTGTGAGAATTGTCTTAATTAAGTTAGTTGATGTGGAAAGTCCCAGTCCACTGTGGGTGGCGCCATTCCCTAGGCATGAGAGGGAGGCTGTCTAAAATGCATAGTTGAAGAAATTGAGTTGAGCACATGTAAACAAGCAGACATGCACACATTCATTTCTCTCTTGTCTTGTCTTCTCTTTTCCTGTCTTCTCTTTTCTTATTTTGTCTTCTCTTCCCCTGACAGTGAGTTTGATTTGGCTTGCTATTTGAAGTTCCTCCCTTGACTTCCTAAGAATGGACGTGTAAGCCGAAATAAACTACTTTTTCCCCTAAGTTACTTTTTGTCAAGGTATCTTATCCCAGCAACAGAAATTAAACCAGGACACATAGTATCCTAAGAACTTGTCTGCAGTCCATCTTCTGCCTGGTCCTTTGGGGGAAGAATCCCAGCTCTCCATAGAACTGTAAGTGTGGTATAGCTTGATGCCTTGTAGGGAATTCCTGCCCTCTGTGTTCTTCTAGCTGCCTTTGCCTTTTAAGAGCAAATGAAGCTTAGCTAACCTGGGAGCAGGTTCAGGAAGGAACACATCATGGATGTGTCCCAGGTTTTCTGGAAATCCCATCTCCCCTTCTATAATTGCTTTCTGTTGTCTTTTTAATTTTCCTTTTTTCAAATTTTAATTGTCATGGTTTGTGTGTGTTTTCTGCTTTCAGCCGCCTCCAATCCTTTTACGGAGGCGGCAGAGCATAAATCATAAATAGTTATAATAACAGCCTATGAAAAAGAGCGCTAACCTTTTTCTTTTTCTAAACAACCTAAAAAGATGAATGCAATTGCAAGAGGATTGCTCAACCTATTTAGCAGAAGTGGTCCTTTTAAGCACTTTATAAGCAATCATTTACATTTAAACAATTAGTGTTCTAATTGCTAACACTCTATTCACATCAAGCCAATTCCTTTTGGCACAGATCTGTAAGCCTAATAGAGGACTGGTTCTGCCTGAGCTGAGGGCAGTGGCAGCTCTTCACAACGAAACTGCTGATGTGGACGACTCTGGTAGACTCCTTTGTGTCCCCTCAGGACCCGGAACACTGCCCTGCCCCAGGTTCCTGCTAACAGATCTTTCAAATGACAGTCTAACAGTTCATCTCTTCAAAACTACATTTTACAAGAGAAAAAACTTATACATAAACAGTCCCACCTGAAGCCATCTAGTCAGCTAAGGGACTCTCTGGATTCCCAGTGCTCCTACAGTAAAATGGGAGGCACAGGCAAGAGATTCCCCAGAAGTACATGACCATCCTACATGCAGTAAAGAACAAGAGACTGCCTCAAACACAGTGGTTTGTCCTCTGACCTCCACATGAGAACCATGACACTCCTATAAACACATCACCACCGACACTGCTGCCACTGCTGCCACCACCATACCAGATGGGGGAGGGTAAGAGATGGAGAGAGAGCAGGGAGAGAAAGGGAGAGAAAAAGGGACAGAGAACTCTAGTTCTCTAGTAACCCAAGTTCTTTTCTAGTACTGAAGGGGGGTGTTATTTAATTTAGCTTTCTTTGTAATTCTCACTGTACTTCGAGGTAATTAACACAAATTTCCAAGCCTTTTAGAGGGCTTGTGATGATTTCATCTTTGCTCATTATTCCCGGACAAGGACTTCCTGCTATGAGGAGAAAGTTCCCCCTTTTCCATTTCGGCTGAGCTTCTGACAGCTCCCTGACATCAGGGCTGAGAAGTGACGAAAATCTTAGCCCCACTGTGGGAACCCTGAAACCAAATGGTGTGTAGCCATCAAACCAAGCCTTGTCCTGGGGACTGACTTCTTCATTCAATTGTCTATGAAGAAATCAACAACTATTGTGTTTCTGAGACACCCCCCATCCCATTGTCACCCCCCCTCAAGGCACACTCTGTATTGAGAAAACCCAGGCGACAACTGCTAATGATACAACAATGGGTCCTTGCCCCATCAAGGACAACTCCAGGAAAAATAATTACAAGCAGGGATGCTCTCCAAAACCCACAGATGGCTCCACCAGCTCTTTCCCTAGAGTTAAAGACAGACCTGACAAACACGATCAGCCTCAAGGATGTCAAAAGTAGAGAGACCAGGGAAAAAGGGAGAAATAGATGAAGACATCGCTAGCTGGACCAAAAGAGAGGCTGAGGTGGTGAGCAGCAGGAGGGCGGGGGAGAGATTCCTGAGTGAAGAGACATCACCGCTGACATCATTGGGCAGGGCAGGCTGAGAAACAGCTGAGCTAGCAAAATGAGCTCCTAGCAGTCTCAAGAGACAGCCCCGCAGCACAAAATAATCCAGCAATAATCATTCTTCTCTGGCAGCACAGACAACACCAGAGAGGCTGAAGAGGAATCCAGGGAGCTCCAAGATTTCTTGAGACAGGATGAAGAGGAGTTGAGGAATCCAGTGTCACTCCTCTGCCTGGCTGGAGCTTGCCCTTCTTCAAGGGATCTAGAAGTGACAACCTCTAGCCAGCATGCAAAGATTCTAGTTGTGTGTCTTTAACTGGCTATTCATGTCACTATTGGGTCCCTCATCTCAGGTCTCTGAGCTGGTAGAACTTTGTATAAAAAGTAAGATCTTTGGATTTCAGTGGTTTGCTCTGAGTGTGAAAATCTTTTCTCTAACAACTTCATAGCATCCTGCATGAACAATTAAGACTAAGAAGACTGAAATGGAAATGGCCCAGGCAGCACCCCTATATGACTGACACCCTTCTTCAGATCCCAGTACTGGGGCAAAGGACAAACTACTCAGATAAAAGTTCAGAAATACTTCCCACTTTGCTCCTTCTGTGGCTCCCCAATCTGGATCTCTGGGGATGCTGGTAGAGAGGAAGGCCATGGAGTGAAGCTAGGGCTGGGGACTCTAGAGCAGGAAGGCTATTCTAGAGCAGAAACACTAGAAAACAACCAAAGTGACTGTCCTAAGGAGCCGTGAATTCAAGTTGCTGTACCATGGAGCTATATACTTGAGTGGCTGTCCTGGGGAACCATGCACTTGAGTGGCTGTCTTGGGGAACCATGCACTTGAGTGGCTGTCTTGGGGAACCATGCACTTGAGTGGCTGTCCAGGGGAACCATGCACTTGAGTGGCTGTCTTGGGGAACCATGCACTTGAGTGGCTGTCCAGGGGAACCATGCACTTGAGTGGCTGTCTTGGGGAACCATGCACTTGAGTGGCTGTCCTGGGAACCATGCACTTGAGTGGCTGTCCTGGGGAACCATGCACTTGAGTGGCTGTCCCATAGAGCTACACACTTGGTTAGCTCCTTGCTACTGCTCTCACATTTTGTCTGGTTTAACTTCCTTCCCTCCTCAAGTATGGAACATGTTTCTCAAAGAAACAAAACCATCACATACAAAACAGATCACAATGAATCGAAGACTCAGCTTTCTTACAGCACTTCTTTGCTAGCACCTCATGGGGACCCCAAGATACTCCTAAGATTGAAAGCTGCTCCCCAAGGCAGTACTTTCCTTAATACCTGAGTGTTACCTATGTAAATAATACTGCAAACAGCTATTTGGGATTCGTCTACGTTGTATTCCATCTTCTTCATCCATCACCTATTCATGAATACCTGGGTGGTTGTCTTCATAAGCTATCGTGTGTGTGTTGATGCCTCTGAGTGCAGGTGTGGGAAGAACATGCACGTCTGTGCATCTATGTGTGAAGGTCAGAACGACACTCATACTGTTATTCTTCAGGGTTTGCCGAGACAAGGTCTCTTACTGGCCTAGAACTTGCCAAGTAGGTTAGCCAGTGAGCTGTGAGGACTTGTCTATCTCTACCTCTCAAGTGTTGGGATTACAAGAATGCACCACCATACCTGGCCTTTTAAAACATGGGTCCTGGGGAACCAAACTCAGGTCCTTGTACTTACAAGGCATGTACTTTACTGCCAGAGGTATCCTTCCAGACCTGTTTTCCATGTTCTACATACTGAAAGGGGTTGCTAAGAAACCTTGAGAACTTCCTCTCTGACTGCACAACTAGCTGAGATTTCTGTGCAGGTTGCAAGGACAGAGAAAGACACCAGTGATCTGGGTTTTTAGAGATCTTTAAGTGTTTCAAAACCAACAGCCTCACTTTGTCCCGGTCATTGCTGCCAGCCTGTCATCTAGTCAGTGTGAGAGTTCCCCACAGCCAAGGAGGGAACATAAGCCAACACAGCCCTGCCCGTGCTGTGCCCACCCACTATGGGGTAAGTTGCCATCATTACACACACAGGGTCGCACATGAATTCCCAGACAGTTGCATCACAGCATCCATGTAACACATAAGCAGGGGTCACAAAGCACGAACGCCCAAACCAAACCAGCTTTAGCACATTTCACAGTATATCAGGGCCTTCCCTCCCCAGCCCATGCACGTGGGGGGGCGGGGGGGATGAAACTGATATGTGTGCTGGAGACTCCGGGACGGACCTCAGATGCTGCGTCTGGCAGCAGCCAAGCCCTCAGTTTGATCCTTGAAAGGGACTATCTGGCTACAAAGGTTCTTGAGAAGCATTTGCAGTCAAGGGGATTTCTCTTTCCTCCTGATGTGTGTGGGTTTCACCGATGTATTTTTCTGCTTGGCAGCCCTGAAGAAGAGGTGATACGGTCTATGACCCGACTCTGGGATCATAAAATATGTGCATTCATTAGGAAGAGTTTATCCCAGAACACTCCCCATGCACTGGCCACGAGATCCCCCAGTGGAAAGACTGACCCTAGAGATGGAGATTGACCCATTCCAGGAAGGCCTGCCACCCCATACTTAACTGCTTCTATTGCAACAACTTCTTTCTGGGAAAGTCTGATCCCAGGTAGGCAGAACACTCCTAATGCTAGCAGAGACCAGGCTATAGAACAGCATGGAGCTGAAGTCTGTCCCAAGCCCATGACCTCCCTAGAAGCTAGTGTGTGTGTGTGTGTGTGTGTGTGTGTGTGTGTGTGTGTGTGTGTTTGTGTGTGTGTGTGTTTCTGTGAGCACGTATACATATGTAAAGTAAGCATCTGTGCATGCAGAGACCAGAGGACACACTTAGCTGTTGTTCCTCAGAAACACTATCCATCTTGTTGGTCTAGTTGTTTTGGAGACAGGGTTTCTCACTTTTACCTGGAACTCACCAATGTATCTAGGCTGTCTGATGCTCAACAATCAGGAACCCTCCTGTCTCCACCTCCACACAGCTGGGATGGCAAACATGCACTACCAGATCTGGCTTTTTAGAACATGAGTGCTGAGGACTAAATCCAGGCCCCCAGGCTTGCACAGTAAACACACTGCCAACTAACCCCTCTCAGTAACCTTCAGACGTCATCCTAAGCACACCGCCCGAGAGGATGGGTGTAGGTCCCTCTGCAAAATGTTAGCTTTGAATATTAAGATATGTGTGTTTCATTGGGTGCACCTGTGGAGGTCAGCAAACTGGGAAGGGACCAGGGGAGGGGCTTACCAGGGATGGGAAATGGAACCCTGTATTATAAAATAGTAGGGAGAAATAATAGATCTGGGAGGGGATGGGGGAGCTGGAGAGAGGAGGATATGAAGGGGGTGGGGTGATTTGCATTAAAGACATTTTTAAAGAATCATATAGGAATCTACTACTATGGAAACTTCCAACAATACATAAAAGGAGTAAAGATCTTTAGATGAGTTATCTCATTGCAGAATGACAATGCCCCACCAAGACACCACAGGATAACGAGTGAAAAGCTCAAGCCAGAAATGGGTTCCTTTCGGAGCTGTTGTTCAGTGAAATCGCACACACACCCCCAAATATTACAGGTTATTGCCATTACCCTTGGCTTCCCTCCAGAACTTAACTGTATAACACGGTCCCTGAAAACACTACGTATTGAATCATAGAATATGAAGAAATCGGGCTGGTACTCACCTGGGAGCTCATTCCTACTGACTACTTCTACTAAGCCATCCTAGTACTGTAGAGTGTTGAGCTTGCTGCTTGAAGAACAAAGTAATCAGTAATATTTCCCAGCTGTGAACCTGTGAGCTACAGTCAGGCCCAACCTGGTAAGACATGCCCACTAGCACAATGGTGGCCTGCGTGCAATAGGAGTAGCACCCACTTTCTGAGAAGTTTCTTGTTTCTTTAGTTCAATTAGCAAGGTTGCGTTCACTGTGGGAGGCCAGTTCTCTGATTGGGGTGGGGGCGTGGCCTTACTGTAGCCCTCCTTGAAGAAAACCAAAGTATAACTCAAACTGCACACTCGGCAGTAGCTTGGGAAGGGTTTGAAGGGTCAGACCAGCAGAGGCATTGATGGGTCTCTTTGACCAGACTGCCAGACCCACTCACCTCTCCACTGTGGAAGACAGACATGTTCAACCCTAGTGTCCAGACCTGCCAGATAGGAGCTATATTATGCACCTCCACTGGGCTGCAATTTATAATAGAGGTATAAATGAAGAATGTATGCTGGTGCCTAGGTGTAGTGAGAATTTTGTTTTCTTAAAAAAAAAAACAGTTATATTGTGTGAATATATTTTTACTTTAGTCCCAGGTGTGGGATATGGGGCTGCTTCTGATTTTCCATAGATGCTATGATTGTCTCTAAGAGGGGTGTTTTGTTGTTATTGTTGTTGTTGTTGTTGTTGTTTTGGGGGGGTTTTGTTTTGTTTTGTTTTGTTTTTTGGGGGTTTTGTTTTTTTGTTTTTTGTTTTTGTTTTTGTTTTTGTTTTGTTTTGTTTTTTTGTGCTAGCATCAGATCATTTTCATTTGGGACTCTCTGGAGAGTGTATAATGGGAAAACCCAAAAAGGGCCTATGGCAGCTACTGCTGCCTCTGCTGCTGGTCCCTGTTGCTGCTTGTTCATGCTCCTGTATTTGCTACTGCTAGATTGCTGGATTGCTGGATTGCTGGATTGCTGGATTGCTGGATTGCTGGATTGCTGGGTTGCTGGGTTGCTGGATTGCTGAGTTGCTGGGTTGCTGGGTTGCTGGGTTGCTAGTTGGAAATATTTTGGTGACAAATATTAGACTTGCCTCAGGGAACTCAATGCCCCTAGCCAGTAGGAAGTATTCTAAAGAGGTCTAGGCCCCTTTCCTAACTAACCTTCCTTCTCTCCTACCTAGTGTTGCGGGTTTGGAAGGGATTAGGGTAGAATAAGGGTTAGCAGGGTGGTAGATATAAGAAGCCAATAGAGAAGCCCAAAAAATATGCTTCCACCTAGGAGATTAAAAAATACTCAATAAATGAATGCAACCGGTTGCTATCATTGATTATTCTTTTTCTAAAGATTTAATTTTAGTTGTGTGTGTGTGTGTGTGTGTGTGTGTGTGTGTCCAAGTGTATGTGTGTACCTGTGAGTGTAAATGCCCACAGAGGCCACAAAATGGCATTGGGTCCCCTAGAACTGGAGTTGCAGGCAATGGCGCCCACCCGATGCAATGCTACCAGCTGCCTCATGCTCCTGCCGTTCCACCTCCTCTGCTGTGCCTGCAGACTGCGAGCCAAGGAAACACTTCTGTTGTCAGTTGCTTTTGTCAGAGTAGCTTATCACAGTGATCAAAGGAACTGACACACGGGTGAAGGTCCCCTACGCATACCTGCTTTCTATTTTTACACAGCGCCTCACTCTGCAGCTCAAGCTAGCTTTGATTGCAATCCTCTTGACTCATCCTCCTGAGTGTTAGGATTTTAGGTATGCACCAGCGCCACAATCACCACCACCACCCATGCAATTTTAAAGCCCACATCAAGAGCAAAAAAGGAAAAGGCAAGCAGCAAATTAACCAAAAGTTGGGATGAAATGTTATGAAGAAGACGGAACAGGGGAGAACACACACTATTAAATTTAAAACAACACAGCTAATAAAGTGTTTTTAGCTTAATGGTAAGTGGGGTTTCTATTGATTTGATTCTTTACACCCACCATTAACTCAATAAAATTGCTTTTTAAATGAACTCAAGTGCTTTTTTAGCTTACAATTTTTGAGGTCAATAAAAGTTACTTTAGAATTGTTGCACTGCTTTGCACACTCTGAACTGAGCATTCTCTGAACTTAAGCAAGAGCCGTTAACAAACAGAATTATTTCTGGAAATAGAGTTTCGCTTCTCCGCATTACCATCTGCTATAATCAGATCTGGGCGAAGGAGAGTGTGCACAATCGGCAGTCATTGTTCAGGACAGAATGGCTGTTCTCTAAACCTGGGAAGAGAGTCTTTGATCATTGAACGATGTCAAGCATCCTCCTATTGTTTACCGTGATGGTAAGGGCTATAAACTATGTCAGTCTAGTCAATGTGTTAAACGTTTTAGTAGACATGGAGAACGTCAGCAGATGCTAGAATTGGCCAATTATGGGGTTAAAGAGTTGACTCTTGCAGGGGACCTCAGTTTGGTTCCCAGCATTCACATTTGTCAGCTTGTACTCTAGGCCCAAAGGATCTGACGCCCTCTTCTGGACTTCTCGGGCACCTGCATTCACACACATCACATACTAACACAGATGAACACATTTAAATTTGAAATAACATGGAACTTAAAATGAATCTTGACAAAGAATGACCCAGATACCATTCAGCTTTTGTGGCATTGGAACTTATTCAGGGCCACAAGCACCCCACTCTCCTTTCTCACACTTCTGAGAGAGCAAGTGAAAGCTACATATGTTTGCTTCTCGAATCTTCTGTGGGATCTTTGCTAAATCTATTTCCCGCTGGAAAGCTCAGATTTGAGGTTACAGTACAATTCCCACAAGTGGCATTGTAAGCACATAGAAACTTTACTAGCAAATTTACAATCCAAAGCCCATTTTATACTAAAAAAAAGTCCCTAATATTGACATTCCTATAAACAATGGAAAAGAAAAGTGCATCACTCCTGTAGCCCCTAAGTGCAAACATATTTGCCATGTGTTCATTTGAATGCCTGTAAGAGTCAGGAGACTTCCTTATACCATAGGGAGGGAAAAAAAATCAATGTTTAAGAAAGAATGAGTCCAGGGAGATAGCTCAGTGGGATAAGCATTTGTTATGCAAGCCTGAAGAACTGAGTTCAGGTCCCAGCATTCCCAGAAAGCTGCATAAGGTGGTGCTGACACCTATAGTTCTAGCCCTGGAGGTAGAGAGAGTGGTGGGTCCCTAGTACTCCCTGGCCAGTCAATCTAGCCACCATGACAAGTTCCAGACTCAGTGAGAGACCCTGTCTCGAACACAAAGCTAAGAAGTAAACAGAAGCTACCTGGAGCCGACCTCTGGTTTCCACAGGCACCAAGCAAACACATTCACACACATGAACAACATTCCTACTTTCTTGGGCTCTAGTACAAACTCCAGCAGATACCTTCATTAATGCCCTGCCTTTGCCTCGCAGTGAGAAGAGACGCAGCAGAGGCACATTTGCACTCACTCTGAAGACAACACTCTTGCAATAGGGTGCAGGCCGGTACCCACATGAGGAGGGGGAAGTGTAAGCTTATGAAGGTTCAACCCACAGACAGGATTCCAATGTCCTCTGAAGTCTACCTTAGTTTGTCCCAGGCTCACACTTGTGCCTGTGCTGAGTCAGAAGCATCTCCTGGTACTGGAGAGATGGCTCAGTGTGTAGAGTGCTTGCTTCACAAATGTGAAGACCTGAGTTTAAGCTCCAGAAACCAAAGTAATAATAATAACAATAACAATAATAATAATAATAATAGTTTGTGGTAATAATAAATATTAAATAATAATTTTAATAATTTATTTTATTATAACTTTTAAAAGCTAGGGTCTGAAAGATGCTCTTGGAGAGGACCTGAGTTTGGTGCTCAGTACCCAGATCTGGAGGCTCAAGTGACAAACACCTATAACTGCAGGTGTAGGGGATCCAACACCTTCTTTTGGACTCACATGTACATACCCACATATAGATATATACATATACATATAATTCAAAATAATAAAAATTAAATCTTAAAGGACTAACCAGTTGCTATTAAATCTTAGTATCATTTGGACTTTATTCAGAGCCCTGTCCTCCACTGACATCCACAAACATGTGCACATGTACACACACAACATATTTTTTTTTAAAGTCATGAGCAGTGGGGCACACTTGAAGTTCCCAAAAATTGTAAGATGGGTGATGGTTAAATATGAGTCCTTGGAGTTCACTGACCAATGAGTAGGGTCTGTTTACTTGGTGAAGTTTCAGGGCCTGAGAGGTTCTATCAAACAGTCAAAAAATAGACAGTACCTTAGGAATAACAAACAAGATTGTCCTCTGACCTACACACAGACACACACACACACACACACACACACACACACACACACACACACACACACACACACTCAGAGTCTCATACTGTCATATTCTGTCTCTGTGTTTCTCTGATTGTCTCTGTGTTTCTCTGTCTCTGTGTGTTTCTGTGTCTCTCCCTCTATCTCTCCCTCTGTCTCTGTCTCTCTCTGTTTCTCTGTCTCTGTGTCTCTCTCTGTCTCTTTAGGCAAAGCAGAAGTCCTAATGGAACCTTGATGATGATAATAGGTAGGTGACTCCTCTCTTCTGAAAGAGAAGAAAACAAACCCACAAAATTGTGTTAACAAAGTAATAGGCTAAATGTTACAAGAAGCTGAAGATGAAGAAGATAGATAGAAATGGACTTGTGTGCTGATGACCAGGGAGAGGAGAGAGCTAATCATGAAGCCACGTATGGCCATGGGCATCACAGGACTTAGATAGGGAGAGGAAGTATTCTCAGCGAAGGAAAAGCAGAACCACGGAACAGCAGCACACAGACCCTCAGAGACAAACCAGGAATGTGGGTAGCAGTTGACAGCTCAGATCTCAAGCATCAACATCAAACCCTCTTTCCCAAAATGCTCAACCGTTCAATATATGAAAATGAGAAGACAGCTGGCATAGAATTTGGATTGTTTTATTTCTTGTTTTCTGATACAGAGTCTTGTGTAGTCCAATCTAGCCTCAAACCCACTATGTAGCTGAGGATAACCCTGAACATCTGATCCTCCTGCACACTGAGATTATATGTGTGTCACCATGCCTGGTTTATGTGGTGCCACAGATGTAATGCAGGACCCTGCGCATGCTAGACAAGTCCTCTACCTGCTGAGTTACAGCCCAAACCCATTTACTTTTCTTTCTAGCTTTAGTTCCTTTTCACCTTCTTCCTTTACCTCTTTTAAGAAATACTTTACTGATCCTTATTCTTCTGTTCCTGAGGTTGCTTCTCTTATGAACCATTGTTGCTTCTATTACCACTGTTTCTACCAACAACTCAACTTCCCCTCTCCCACTGCCAGAAACACTTCTAGTGACTTCTTCCTACAATCCAACAACAGCCACATGGCCACCAACCCTCTATCACTATCATCCCCACAACCATTTGACTCCCTAAACACTTCGTTGTTTAAACCTTTTAAAACCATATTTCTATTGTTTATTTTGTGATTGGGGTTGGGGCTGTGCCACAGCATGCACATGGAAGTCAGAGGACAACTAGTGAGAGCTGGTCCCTCTGCCATGTGAGCATCTCTATCCTGGTATTGAACTTGGGAATAGCACTTTTAGTCACTGAGTCATCTCACCAGTCTGAACATCTTATAACCTAAGGGTTGCCTTCTGTTCCTTAAGTTATTTTTTGTAATGCTGTGTCTTAACAGTTTAAATTCTGTCTAAGGCAATATATAAACATAGATAAATAACTTCCTGTGATTTAATGGAAAAGCATTTAAAAAATCTAAATTGGTCTATAAATCTAAATGATTTTGTCAATATTGCATGAGTAAATAATGCTCTATATTGCCAAAAATAAAAATGCACGAGGCTTTTCTTGCTCCTATTTTGGTGAGTGATGTGTGCATAGTCCTCATTCAGGTTCAGTGTGCTTGTGTGTGCTTGTTAGTGCAAGGATTTGTGGGTATAAGCTCATGTCCATACATGAGTGCAAGGAAATCAACCTTGGTTGTCCTCTCTCCTCAGGTGCCATTCAAGTTGTTGGTTTCTTTTCATTCTCATTATTGGGGGAGCAATGTGCTTCTCATAGGAAACGTTGATGGAATTGGTTCTCTCCTTCCACTGTGTGGGACCAAATTCACATCACTGACTTGCATGGCGTTGGAACGCAGTCCAAGAATGGAGTCATGTAAGAAATCTAAAGGCTTTCGAGAAAACTCCAAGAAAACAAGAGTCTTAGACCTCACAAGAGTCCTTCAAAACACAGAGTTGATCTTGGAATGTGCTTTTGTGCTTCTCTCAGTTGTAACGGATAGGAGTAAGTTTACTTCAGCTGTTTTTATTCATATGCCTCTATGGAAAAACTTGGTTTTGTCACAGGTGACTTGTCCTTGAGATTGTATACTTTACTTAGGTGACTCTTCTTTACCCTCAGAGTATAAATTGTCTGATGCTCTGAATAAAGTTGCCTATTGCATGAGACTTTAGTCCACCATTTTTAGGCCATTTTCTCCCAAGTTCATGCTGAGTTCAACTAGAGAAGTAAACAGCACAGTGCAGGGAAGCTGAATAAGAATGACCCCCATATGTTCATTTATTTGAATCCTTGACTTCTAGTTGGTGGAACTGTTTGGGAAAGATTAGGAGGTGTGGCCTTTAGGGAGGATATTTGTCACTGGCAGTGAGCTTTGGTGTTTCAAAGGCCCATGCCCTCTGCCTCATACTTGTGGATCAATATGTAATATCTCAGCTACTGATCTAGCACCATGTCTGCCTGCCTGCCGCCATGTTCCTTAATATGACAATCATGATCTCTAACCCTTAGGAACCATGATCTCCAAATGGAATGCTCTTTCCATTTATAAGTTGCATTGGTCTTAGTGCTTTATTATAGCAATAGAAAGGAACTAAAACATGTGGAAACTACCTTTGCCTACTGAGACATCTTATTGACCCCAGTGCAAGTTTTTGTTTGTTTGGTTGGTTTGGTCTGTTGTTGTTGTTGTTGTTGTTGTTGTTGTTGTTGTTGTTATAGTCTCTCACTGGAATATGAAACTCAGCAATTCCTCCATCAAACCGCAGCACTTGGACTGCAGGAGTGCAACATCACCTACAGCATTTTATTCAGATCCTGGGGATCAAATTCAGATCCTTATGCTTTTGCAGCAAGCACTTTTCTGACTGAGCCAATTAATGTACCCCAACTCAGGTGTCTCAAAGTCTAGACACTCTATTTCTTCCCTGAAAGGGGGACAACAATATAGGGACAGCATGTACTTTAGAAACAAAAATAAGGTGACAGCCATAAGGAGATACTGGACAAAATCTAGCCTGTGGTACAAATGCCCAGGTTGGCTCATTTAAACATGCTCTACCAGACACCATGTTGAGCCACTTCTACCCAGATGAGCCTCACCTGTATCCTGTTTATCCCAAGCACCTGGCTCACAATCCACTTCCTCAGGAGAACAAATCCATACTGAGTTTCTAGGAAGAGCTGGGAAAACTCTAGCCAAGAGACAGGGAATTTAAAGTGCTGTGCACATATGTGCATACACAAGCACACATACAAACACACACACACACCACAATACACATATGGCACACAACATACACACAGATGGACATGTACACATATACCATACACACACACACATATACACACACACACACACACATACACACACATACACACACACACCAAACACACATACACACATATACACACGAGCCACAACATACATTCACAGGAACACATGTGTATGAGTGCACACATGTCACAAACACTACCACCACATCACACCACACACAATATAAACACAGATGCATATGTACACCATATACACATCCCACAATAGACACACACATATAAACACATACACACACATAGCATACATTCATGGGAATTCATGTGCACTTCTGAGTAGCAAGCACACCCCCACTCCTCTCTTTAACTGCCTGTCCCCCCTGCTGTGGGGAGGCAGGGCCTCCTACCTGTTTCCAATTCTGTCCAGATGCAACTCCAGCACTTGGGAGAATGAGGCAGGAGGATTTCCAGCTTG
This sequence comes from Rattus rattus, assembly GCF_011064425.1. Classification (NCBI taxonomy): domain Eukaryota; kingdom Metazoa; phylum Chordata; class Mammalia; order Rodentia; family Muridae; genus Rattus; species Rattus rattus. The sequence continues at coordinate 13,403,730 of NC_046163.1, read as the reverse complement.
AAGCTAGCCTAGCGTCTAAAAGTGAGATTCTTTTTCAAAAAGGCAGGAAACCAAGTCATAAAAGGGTAGTGCTGCATGGGACAGTGGCAGGAAGAGGTAGAGACAGTCCCTGAGAGGAAGCAAAGGACAAGGCAATTGTCTGCAGCATCGGCGGGAGTGTTCATCCTGCTGTTCATCCTGAACCAGCAAGGGGCTGATGTGTGGGCAAACCAGGCTCTTAACAGTTCTGCGTCCATTCCTTTATTTGATGTCTTCCTCCAGAGATTCTATTTGGTATAGAAACATCATTGAACATTCTGGGAGTGACTTTCAGAGTGCCAGTCACATTGTATTCTCTCTAATTCTGATAAATTCAGAAGAAAGTAAGTTGACATTAGAGGTCTGTCTAAATCAAAGGGAATGTTTTTGAAGAAACTATATTTGGTACTGAGTCCTTTAACAATGTTTGAAGTCCTGGGATGGATGAATATTGGGTAGGACATGAAAAAAAAGCATTAGGTTAGAGTCAGGAATGAGAAGGGAGGGCATTCTGAAAGCCTGGATTCTACATGCAGATAAAATGCACAGAATCACTTATAGCTACAAGCATATCTAGAAGAATAAGCACATTATATACACATACAGCAGGTAACGAAAAGTAGGGAAACAATTTGGGCTCCACCGAAGAAATGCTTTCACTAGAACTATCCAAAATGTCAATTGCAGTGTAAAGCATGGGCTTCTTTCCCCCCAGAGCACCAGAGATTTGGAATATATACAGTACAGGTGAGCTACAGATGGAGCTCAGTCGCTAGAGTCAGGGAAGTGAGGGATAAGAGGGGGAGGGGGAGGAGAGGGGAAAGAAGGGGGGAATGGGAGGAATTTAAAACATCAGGTTCTAGAAAATGGCATTAAAACACTATCACAGTAAGAAAAGAGCTTAGAAGTGGCAAGCAGAAACCCCTGCTGAGGACACTATTATAGTTTTGTTTTTTTGTTGTTGTTGTTGTTGTTGTTGTTGTTTTCAGCAATTCCTTTTATGTATACAAAGCTTGTCCTTGCTCACAATTAACACCATTTACCTTCCCCAACCCAGCATGACCCCCAAAGCACTAAGGCTGTAGACCCCAGTGGCTACTTCTTCCTTCTGCCATATAACCTCCCATGGGACCCAAGCCAGAGGGATCTGTCACCTATCAGCCCAGCCTACCTGGGCCAGCAATTCACTCCTTAGATGAAATGGAGCATCTATATCATACACACCCAGGCTCAGGGAGCGTGATGGAAGAGGGAAGGGAAAGAGGGATTGGTACAGAGGCTGAGGAGACGTGCCATGAAGAGCTGTCTTCTGGGATGACGCAATCATTGCAGGGATGGACTCGGAACAGCTGTTGTTACCTACACAAGACCTGCAGAAGATGAAGCTAGTCAAAATTCCACTGGGGACTGGAGACGGGCTCATGGGACCCCTCCCCTATCTAAGGGGTTGTTCAAGCTTCTGGAAGAGGGAAAGTAATTATTCTTTGGGGTCTGTCCACTGGCAGGTTTCCCATGCTCCAGGCTCATGCACACACGGGCAGCAGGAAACAGGCTCATTGGGTTATTTGAAACAGGGTACGAAGTTGGAGGGATGTGAGAAAGATGTGGTGGGAGAGTCCAGGAGGGATTTAGAAGGGTAGATATGATAAAATAGGAACATGATACATGTATGCATGTATGAAATTCTCCAAGAGTAAATATAAAATACTGAGTTAAAACAGCAACACACACACACACACACACACACACACACACACACACACACACACACACACACACACACACGAGTAGCCCCTGTTTGTAATCCTTGTGATCCTATGGGGAGATGGGAGGCAGAAACAAGAGCATCCCAAACACTCCTGGGGCCAGCTGACCTGGAGTACCCAGGGCTGAACAAGAGATCCTGCCTCTAACAAGGTGCAAGGAAAACTGATACCTGAGGCTATCCTCTGACCTCCATATGTGCACATGGCAGATGCATGCCCACACCAGAGAGGGGAGGGAGGGGGAAGGAGGAGGGAAGGAGGGAGAGAAGGAGGGAAGAGGGAGGGGGAGGAGACAGGGAGGGGACAGGGAAGGGAGAGGGAGAGGAAGGGAAGGAAAAAGAAGAGAGAGCAGGCTTTTGCTTTCTGGTATACATGAGCTGCTGTGGGTTACACACTCACCCATGGCTATGAGGACGTAGTGTCCTGGGATGCTCGTCTGTTTCTAAGAGGCTGAGATGAACCTACTGATTATAGAATGTTGATTGACTTGTCTGCGGCATGGACGAAGCCCTGCCTGACAGCAGCCACACCACACTCGCCCTCATCCCAGAGTGCAACGCTGATTAGCGAAACTGATTATTTCTCGGCATCTTTCCTGCACACACGCTGACTTGCAACAAGATCAATATTTACTCGATAGCAAACGCATACTATATTAGGAGGCTGAGGGAAAAAAAAATAACCCAGAACAAACATGCAACTCAATTCAAAGAGCTGTGAAATCCCCTTCTTGAGGTGATTATCTTTCTCGGCAAGCAAAGGCAGAAATATCCCTCTCCCACCTGTGTCTGGAGAGGCCGGAACACAATCTGCACTGCAGCGGCTGGCTGCAGACAGGTGTGAAGCCTGCCCCGTGATCCCGTGGATTAGTGCTTCCTCAGCACCCCAGGACAATAGGCAAAAGAAGCTCTATGCTGATGAATAGTACCCTGCTCAGGGCCACCTCAGCTCCCTCCAGCATGGCCGTGATTCTTGATTTTATGTTCCCCATTAAGCTCCGCAGGCCAAGATGGTTGCCTCATGTTAAGCCAGGCTGGATTCAAGGAATTCCCTAGAGAGGCTAGTTGTTGCTAGGAAGCCTCCACCCCCTAAAAAACAGAAATGGGCTGGGGGACTGGGAAAATGGCTCAGTTGGTAACATGCTTCCGTACAAGCAAGAGGGCGTGCAGTTAATCCCCCACACCCCTGTAAATAGCCAACCACAGTGATGCATTTAATGCCAGTGCTGAGGAGGCACAGACAGGGGGATTCCTGGGCTTTACTGACCAGTCACTCTAAGCTAATTGGTGAGCTCCAGAATCAGTAAGAGACCCTGCACTAAAATTAATGGGGAACGCATGGAATGCACGAGTGCACGCGCGCATGCGCACACACACACACACAGTTGGGGGAGTCTGGGAGCTGGTCACAGTGGACCTCCTTTCTTATCTCTCCACAGAGAGTTCTCCGAGCTCAGTGAACCTCTGTCCCTGACATTTTTCCTTTCCTTTGCACATGGCCTAGGCTGCACAACCCTTTGTCATTTCTCTCCCAGCCCTTCCCAGATACCAAGGCAGCCTGCACTGCATCCCCAGTCACACCTCTCCAGCTTGCCCCCATCCTGCTTGGTGCTTCCTTCCTAGAGCTGGAATTCAGACCTTGCAGAGCATTTGCCCTGCTCTATCTGTCTCTCCCAACTAAACCAATTTCCTCAGCAGCAATCCCAATGTCCTCTCTGTATGCTCAGTGACTGACATGTGACTAGGCATAACAACTTCCCATCAAACACATGCTGAAAGACCAAGCATGATGCATAGAACTGACCAAGTGTTGACACTGTGGGTGCAAGTGCCACTTCCAGAGGCAGGGGCATCATTGAAATTTTACTGAAAAAACCTCCCACTTTCCAAAACAGAGTTCAATGAGCAATCTGTTCCCAGAGTCCCTTCATAAAGACACTGTTGTTTCTAAAACAACCTAAAAATGTGTCAAAGCAGTATAGTCAGGGGACCTTCCATGGAGCTCCCGTCTTCCTACAAGCACTGATCCTCGCTGGGCTGGGCTCTGTCATCATCACCTGAGTTCCCTCCTTCCTGACTGCCTAAAGAGCTGGATGACCTTTCTAAGACTCAAGGACCATCTTGAAGACATGCAGAAAGAACACAGGAACAGGAAAAGGGGTGGAGTACTGTGGAGCACTGTCATCCGGGCTGGCTATAGGGCTAGTGCTGATGCTAAGGTCCTGTTCCCCCATTGGTTCTTGATTTAACCGTAGGCCAATTGCTGGGCAGAAAGAATAGGCGGGACTTCTGGGTCCTCACAAGCAAGAGAAAGACACAGGAGGAAGGGAGAGTTCACCACGCTTCAGAGAGAGAAAAGTCAACCAACCATTTGAGATCTCAGGCTGAGTGACCACAGGCCACTGCTACAGGTGGGCGGTTGGGATGTTGGACTGGGGCTAAATGTAACTGGGCAACTAAAGTTGAGGGCAGGTGGAGAGGTGCGAAGCTAAGAGTATTGATAAGTATCTCCCCACACTTCTCCGGTGGGGAGATAAGTATCACCCTGCAATTGAGCCAAAAAGGCAGGTTGAAATTGAACAACAGTGTCTGTAGTTTTCATCCTTGGATCCACTATTCTCTCGGTGAGGGTTGGTAGCACTGCCCATCCCTGGAGTTAAGGCAGGGTAACAAAAGCTACACACAACAGCTGGCCATTGAATGCTCAGCAGCAGGGGAAGCTGCACAAGATTGGCCCATCAGCCTTTCATCAAGGACCAGCAATGAGGATCTGATGACAATTATGTGTTGATGAAAGGGGGAGACATGTTCTTCAGCAATTTAGCCATTTCCAGGTTGTCCATGCTCCTGTAAATATCCTCTCATCCATTCCCCTCTAAGCAACATAATTAAATTCATCGCACCACCAAAAAAAGAAAAAAAAAAGTACATAAGAGTGTAAAGACTAGAGAGGGGGATTGGCAGGAGTAAGAAGGGATGAGAGAGGGCAAGGTGGTGACTAAGATAAATATACATTATAGATAAATATACATCATAATATACATGTGTGAAATGTCATCATGTGGCATTGTGAATTGGTGCCCTGTGCCCTGTCCCACTTCTTAATTTCCATTCCCGTTTCTTGATGCCATCTCCCATATGGTTTGAATCTTCAACATCCCCCACAAGATTATATATTTGCATGTCTATCTTTCTCCCTCATTTCCTTCTCCACCCTCCTTGTTATGAGGAGCCTCTGCCAAAGGCTCTGGCAGCCATGATGCCATGGTGGCTTCTCCGCTATGGTCGACTGAAACCCTCTGACTATGTGAGCTAAAACTGTGTTTCCCCTTTTAGCTCCTTTTGTCAGGGATTTATGACAAAGCAGCATGAAGGAAGGCGGTACAGCTCTGTCCACCCTATGGAGTTTGTCTGTCCATGCTGTAGGAGTTTTTTCCAATTGCATATCTTTAAAACAAAATAAAAAAAAAAAACTCTGTCTGTTCCATAGTCAGAAAATTGAGGTTTCTGACCTGAGAAGGGAATGGTAACATTCCTTCTGTTTTGAAAAGGAGCTCTTCATTCAGTCAGGCTACTCCTTGAGTTTAGCATGCTGAACTTTCTTCTCGTAAGCCTCTACAAACAGCCCAGGTCCTCATTTTGATGCTTCTAATAAGGCAAGATATTATTTTCCCAACCAGACATTGGGAATCTTGCATCTCCTAAGACATCTTTCTGGAGCACATCATCCCTTCAATTCATCTCCATTCTTTAGAAAGCGAATGTTGCTTTTCTGATGCAGCTCCTCCAAGCACTTCTATCACGGTTCCATGGATAGATTCTAAAAATTTCACTAAGGAATTTTCCATTACTCCATGAGCCACATTATGGAACAAATCAGTAGGAAGGGGCTTGGAAAACAGACCCTGAGGTGTCTTCTCACCCTGCTCCCACCCTCTGAACTCACTTGCCTACCTCACCAAGCAACAGGGTTCTCCCCACTGAAATCATCTTCCAAGCATTTCTTGACTTCACCTCCTAACACCACCTTTTGCTTAATCCAAACCTGCTCCCTGTCTGTCCCATAGGCCAGATAATGAACCATTCACTCCTGCAGTCACTCCATCCTAAATGTTCAGTCAATGAATATTTTCATTACTACACAACTAAGCCTGAGATAATCAATCCATAATGAAGGAAGGTTTACTTGGGGAGATGGTTTCAGAGGTTTTTGTCCATGATTGATTGACCTGCTTTGTGACCTGCAATGAGACAACATGATACAGAGGGAAAGTGTAACAACAACAAAACTACTTACTTCACAACCGGAATGCCTAACAGAGAAAGAGAAGACTCAACAATGTCTATTGAGAGAATGTGCTTCAATAACCTGAACTCACCCACAAGGCAGTGCTCTCTCTCTCTCTCTCTCTCTCTCTCTCTCTCTCTCTCTCTCTCTCTCTCTCTCTGTGTCTCTGTCTCTGTCTCTCTGTCTGTCTGTCTCTGTCTGTCTCTCTGTCTCTCTCTGTCTCTCTCTGTCTCTCTCTCTGTCTCTCTCTCTCTCTGTATAGGGCTCTGGCACATAGATCTCACCGGTTAGGTGCTCAGATTCTGGCAAAGGGGAGAGAACTTAGGCCAGGAGGGGGAACAGCCTTCGCCGCCCCCACTGCCGGTCCTTTGCCTGCTGCTTCGGTTGCTCTGTGCCAGGCTGAGCCTACTGAAGACTGACTAGCCAGTGAGGGGTGCAGGGGAGCTTCTGATGGCAATTTTGGGGAGAGCAGATCTCTTCCCCAGCAGCTTTTACAGCACTTATGACAGAAGCTCTCAGACGATGGAATAGTTCCTGCACACCTTTAATTCTGAACATGACAGTTAAATAGTTTTTTGGATGGGTCAGACCTCATTTACATATTCGGGGGCGTGGTCCTATCTCTACGACTGATCCTATGTGACTGATCCTCTTGAGCCTATGTGACCTGTGTTCACGTCCTCGCCTGTGGAGGAGGGGCTTGGAGTTTTGAGACTTGGTCTGTCTCAAAACCTCTCTACAGGGGTTTGTGGGGGGATGCAGCTAGTGACACCCTGGGAAGTTGGGAATGCGCCTGCCTCCCTTTTAGGGTCCCCTGGGGATTCAACCTGTCTCGACAGGAATCAGAGTGCCTTTCACTGACTGCCCCGCCTGCTACGTGTGTGTGTGTGTGTGTGTGTGTGTGTGTGTGTGTATGTATGTATGCGCACATATTCATGTGCACCAGGTGTTGTCTCTCACCCTCCACCTTTTTTGAGGCAGATCTCTTTGCTCAGTATTATTTATGTCACATCATGCTACCTGATCTACAGGCTTCTGTGGATTCTCCTGTTTCTGCCTCTCATTATATATATATAGGGCTACTGGCACTACAGATATGCGCTGTCATGTCCAAATTTTCTGAATTCTGGACTTGGACCTCCTGTTTTCATGCTTGTATCACATCATAAGCACTTTATCAACTGAACCATCTCCCCAGCCCTAGGCCCATCTCTTAAATGCACTATCCTTGGGACCCAGCCTTCAATAAATGGGTCTTTGGGGACCATTAATGTTCCAAATTCTCAGATGACAGAAGCACAAAGTTTACCTTGAAGAATGCACTAAGAAGAGGAAATAGTGCCTGTCCCAAGGAGCCTCAATTCCTCAACAGGCACAGAAGCAATGTGGCCTGTGTATATAAGTGGTGCAGCAGAAACCTAGACTGAATTTCCCTCCTATTCACTCATGTGCCTGTTCAGCTCTTACAAGGCAAGCTTGGACAGCATCCTAGTTTCACCTCTGTTGCTGTGATAAACGCCCTGACAAAAAGAAACTTTGGGGAGAAAGGGTTTATTTTGGACCACAATTTCAAGTTGCAGTCCATCACTACAGAGAAATCAAGCAGGAGGTTGGAACAACTGATCACATCACATCGAAAGTCAAGGGCAGAGAGAAATGAATGCATACTTGCTAGTGCTCAGCTTGCTTTCTCTTCTTTGGCACCTAGCCTAGGGAATGGAGCCACCCACTTTTGTATTGGTTTTTTAATTAAGACAATCTTCCACTGACATGCCCATGGTCAACTTTATTCAGTCACTTCTTCATTGACATTATCTTCCAAATTGGTTTTAAATTGTGTCACTTCAGCAAAACTATCAGAGAAATATCTATAGGAACAATAGTGCTTGCATGGTCATGTATGTACCAAACTCTTCTCCATCTCCATCTGTTTATGTGGAAATGGGCATGAACTGCACCTTACATGGAGAAACTGAGACACCATAAGATGATTTGCATTTGACTGGGTAACATTTTCTTGCCTGTCCAGGCTCGCCAGCCAGACATGAAAATCATGAGCTTCAGGGCCTTGATAGTTTGTGTGATTTCTGTGCCTAGAGGCTGCTAACAAAGGACTTTATACATCCTTGGACCAGGAAGACAAACTGCTTTGATTCACAGCATCTAATCAGATGCTCTCCCAAAGAACAAGTAGCTTATCTTAGCCATATTCACACAAGTGCCAAGTGTATGATCTTTGTATTGGAGGGGTGTCTGTGTGCAGAAGTAAATAAGAAACAGGCCTGGGATATGGTTAAAGTGCTTGCTGCATAAACATCAGGACCTGACTTTGGATCTCCACAACCCATGTGAATCCAGACACAGCAGCACATAAATCTATAATCCCAGCATTCTTAGAGTGAGCTGGGAGGTAGAGACAGGAGAATCCTCAGAGCTGACAGCCACCTAGCTTGGTGTCTGCATCGTCAACGAGACCCTGACTTGAACAAGATGGAAGATAAGGAATGATACCTGAGGTTGCACTCTGATGGTGCGCTCACTCTGTGGGGCGTGTACGCACATCGTATATCCACATATGTACACACAAAGGATTGCAAGAAAATAGATCAGCAGAAGATGCTGAAGAAATTCCAGTTACCCGTGTGTATGTTGTGTGTGTTGTGTGTGTGTGTGTGTGTGTGTGTGTGTGTGTGTGTACACATTTGTGTAAGGCCCATGGCTCCTCCTGTCTACCTTCGGAATCAAGTTCAAGTCTTTCTGCTCGCACAACTGAGCCATCTCCCCAGTTCCCTGATAACAGATCTGAACTGTTTAGGTCCCCTAAGGACGTAAAAGTGATCAAATAAACCAAGGAGCTTCTCACTTTACAGAACGCAGTCCTTTAGTTTGTCTTGCTTATCTTTCAGTCCAGCCAAGCCTGAGCTTAAAGCAAGGACCAAAGCTTTCTGGGTCTTTGACTTCTAACATAAGCAGTAGCAACTGGCTGCATGGTTTTTGTTTTTGTTTGTTTGTTTGTTTGTTTGTTTGTTTTTTGGGGGTGGAACAAATAAATAACCAACAAATGAGAGAAGGTATTCACGAGCAAATGAATCTGAACAAAAGCCCCCAACCTCAGCTGCTTGTCACCTCTGTAAATGACACACTAAACAAACCTCAAAACTGGAGTTACACAGATGCCAATGAGCTGCTTGACTTTGGTTTTTATGATCCTCTGGGTTTCTTTTTCTACCAGGAAGAGGGCTTTGGAGATAGGGCCCCGGGCTTGCAAGGTGATGGATTACCTGTAGGACCAATAGGAGCTCCCATTTGCGCCGAAATGGATGGATCCCAACCCCACTGCGGATGTGCAGTTTTTCATTATATGAAATGGAAAAGTGATTTAATAATTCTTTCTGTCTTATATTGCTTTAAAGAATTTCAGACAGTTAAAAATTGCATGGATTTTTCCACCATCTGTGTGAGAGTGGGGAGGGACTGCTGCTGGTGGTGTTTTTCCTGTTTTTAATATGAGCCAGATGAAATGAAAAGATAGTTTCTCGGCAAACTCTGGGTCAAGCACCTATAGAGGCTCAGAGACTTTCTGAAAGTGATTGTATTATCTTCCCCCCTTGACAGGATATCATTAGGTGGTGGATCATTTCAACATTTATTATCTTTCGTGTCCTTTTATCTTCATGCTAGGATTTCTTTCAAAATTCCAATCGGCACATTTGCTTTCATTATACAGCGCTGACTTCTACCAAACCGACTTTCAAACGGTTTTCAATATTCTTCAGGCTCGCATTTGTCATCTCAGCCTGAAATGGTGCCCTAGTTACGTCTGTTTTAGCTTGTTAAAAGGAAACCCATCCCGGGGGATGAAGTGCGGGAGACCACACCTTCAGAGGGGAGCTGTTCTTGCTCTGGATCAGTGCAAAAAGTTCGGTTAGGAGAGGCAACCATTATGGAAGCCAAAACAAGGCAGCGATGTCTAAGGGAAATGGAACAATCCGTGTTCCTGTTTAGAGCCGTGTCCATTATTCTGACATCTGGAAGCATTCCGCACACTGTGGCAGTACTCCTACAGCCCGCGTGGGGCTATCTGCTGGTTCACAACGGGGTTGCTCCACTCAAGTGCCAAGGGGGGCCCGCTTTGATTTTGCTTTGAGAGGCAGCAATATGCTTCCAGCTGAACAGCAAAGGAGAGGGGCTGGGAAGTGGGGAAGAGAAGGAAGAGAAAGAAAAGGGGAAAGGGGTAAGAGAGAAGAAAATGAAGGAAGAGAGACAGGAAGAGGAGGAGGCAGAGAGGTGAGGGAGGGAAGACGAGTTGAGGAGGAAGAAAAGGAAAAGTTAAAAAAGTAGGCACCATCACTAAACTTTGTGTCCTCAGCTGCTACCAAGGCAGCTTGCCTATGGCCTGTCAAAGCGTCCTGATGCCAAAGCAACAAGACACCCTCTCCCTGACCCCCAAGGCTCAGATTTATTTGGATGTCTTCATTTCTGCCATTGCTTTGCAAAGCTAAAATTTATTTGTATCACATGGACATTTGAAGGAGTTTGAAGGATACTTGAAAGTCTATCCTGCAATGTTGTCAATCAGAGTTATATTTTGATAGAATCAGAAAGCAGCCCAATGTCATCTTAAACATGAGTTCCACAAGATGGTACTTCCCCAGAGAAGACAGTCTCAAACCTTGCTCATTTTCTAGGATAGCAGAACTGAATAAGCAGGTTTGGTAAAACAGGAAAATTCAGGGTATGCATTCATTTAACAAGAGATAAAGTACACAACATGTACTTTATGTACAAATGTGTGTCTGTCTGTCTGTGTGTGCCTGTGTACCTCTCTCTCTCTCTCTCTCCCTCTCTCTCTCTCTGTGTGTGTGTGTGTGTGTGTGTGTCTGTCTGTCTCTGTCTCTCTCTCTCTCTCTCTCTCTCTCTCTCTCTCTCTCTCTGTGTGTGTGTGTGTGTGTGTGTGTGTGTGTGTGTGTGTGTGTGTGTGGGTGTTGGGCAACCTCAAGTATCATTCCTCAGGTGCTATATTTTGCTTTGTTTTGAGATAGATTCTCTCACTGGCCTGGAACTTACCCTGTAAGCTAGGCTACAGTGACACCATGCCTGGCTTTTCCCAGGGCTGCTGGGTAGTGAACGTAGATCCTTGTGTTTCTTCAACAAGCACTTCACCCCGACTAAATGATCCCTGCAACACCACATGGTAATCACGTATCTGAGCAAAATGGAAATTTTAGAAAAAATAAAATTTGGAATAGGATATGATTCACAGAATTGAGTGGGAGCAAGGTGAGGCAAAATTGGATAAGGAAGAACCAAGAAACCAATGTTATGTTAATGTGAAATTTGGGGGAGTGCATTAATCTCCTAGGATTGCCAAGACAAGTTATTATAAACTTGGTGGCTTGAATTTTTTTGTTATCTTGTAGTTAGGGAAGCCAGAAGTCAGACAGCAAACTTTCTGCAGGGTTCTTATCCCAGGAAGGTTCTGGAAAATGACCTTTCCTCATTTCTCCCAGTTTCTAGTGGTTGTTGTCACTCCTTGGCTTGCAGCTACACCACTCTTTGTTGTGTCTGAGTGTCTCCATTTGTACACCTCTCCATACAAGAACACGAGTCCTTGAATTTTGGACCCATCCAACCCAATCCAACCTCATTTTAGCTAATAATATCTTCAGACCTTACTGTCCAGCAAAACCACCTTTTGAGGTTCCGGAGGACTGTGCATTGGGGTATAGACACCATTCAACACTCTATAGAGATACATTGAGAGTCTTGTAAGTTTTATAGGTTTCCTCAGTGCAGGCTGAGCTTTTCTTTTTTCTTTTCTTTTCTTTTATTTTTTTAAGCACACTTCTTTGGCTTATATGTCTTCCAAGTTCTTTAAGTTCCTACTGGCTATGAAGATAGATTTCTAAATCCTAAACAGAAATTCCCACAGGGTCCTGAGTTCTCTTTGCCCCAAGAATGCAAATGTAACTATGTAACTGTGTGTGTGTGTGTGTGTGTGTGTGTGTGTGTGTGTGTGTGTGTGTGTGTGTCTTTAGACCAAGAATGAACTTCACCTGTCTTTTTCAGTTGTTCTCCATCTTACGTTTGGACTCTAATGTTTTGCCTGGAGCTCAGGGATTTGGCTAGGCTGACTAACCAGTAAGACTCTCTCTCTACCTCTGAAGAGCTGGTACTACAAGATGAGCCATCATGCCTGGATTTTCTGTTTTACATGGACTCTAAGGATCAAACCCAGGTCCTCGTGCTTGTGAGGTAAACACTTTAGTCAACTCCCCAGCTCCTAGACTGAGGTTTCTCATTTGAAAAATCTTAACCCCAGAAGAATTTGGCTAGCGCTGTGATTTAAATATGAAATGTCTCCCATAGGCACCAGTGTCTCTACACAAGGACACGGATGAAGGTGCTGCTTTAGAAGGCTCTGAGTCTTCACAAAGTGGAGTCTTATTAGAGGAAGTAGGCCACTAGGCGAAGATCTTGAGGTTTTACAGCCTGCCCTTACTCTCAGTCCACTCTCTACCTCCCGCCTGCAGCCGTGATGTGACCATCTGCCTCATGCTCCTGTCACCATGCTTCTCCTGCCATGATGGACTGTATCCCCTGAAACTGTAAGCCACACTCTCTATAGTCTTCCTCCCCAAGTTGCTTTTTAACAAGTGTGTGACCACAGTCATGGCAGCAAGAAAAATAACTAACACTACTATGGATGTGAGCTCAAGATCAGTTAGGACTGAACTGTAGAGAGACTTATTCGTGGTTTTAAAGATAAAAATTCCACATGCCTCTCAGACTCAACCTTCACACACTCATCCACAGTAGTCAGAAAAGACAAAGTTGCTATACTCTGTTGTATTTTATTTATGACTGTCCGTGTTCACCCTGTGTAAAGAGCATATCTCCATTTTGTTTGGCCATAACTTGTGGAATGTGCCAACAACATAAACCTCCCTGCTGTGTCTAAGCAAATGTTTTAATGTAATTAACAAGGTCCCAAATTAGAAGATACACAGAGAAGATACAAACTTCACCTAAATACAACTTGCATCACATTTTGTCAGCTTATAACTCCCATCAGCGTGAGTGAGGAGTGCATAGGTAGCATTGTCAACCATTGGGATTATTTCTTACTGCAGCAAAAGATGACTAATACCCTTCCAAAATGCTGTTTCCAAAGTTGGGAAACTCAATCCTCCCATCCTTCTCCGAATGTCACTGCACACATATGCACTAATTCAGATGTACTGGATGCCATCCACACACCATTCTCTGTTGAAACTGATTATACCGCAGACTTGACTCTGAAGAAACTAATTATCTAATGTGGAAGAAAGGCCAGAACTATGGAAGTGGCTGGTAGTTGTCTAAGCGGGATGGCAATTAAGACGCAGGGATTTCAGGAGCCATTTCTCCAACTTTTCTTCAAACATAACATGACCATGTGTAGTCTCCTTATGTCTTAACAAACCTTATTTTTGTAAAAGGTATTCTAGTAAACTATGTCTCTTCTTAAAGGCAGAGGCAAGCACAGGGTAGCCATGAATCACCCAGAAGCCTCTACAGAACGATTCCCTCCCTCTACTATCAAGTTCCCATTCTCTTCTCAAGTTTAATGATTTCTCACTTTAAGAAAAACTGTACATTTTCACTGTTCGAATTATTTCCATTGTGTATATAAATGTATATCTATCATCCACTTGATGTATTCTCTACTTGTGAAAACAGTTTAGATAAAATGTCCCATAAATTTTCCTCATAAAATAATGAAAGAATTTCCTTCATTCAACAACTTGTCTCTCAGGAAGCACATTTGAGGAACCAAGTTAACGATGGTAGGTAAAGGAAAAGCATACAGTGTGGTCTAACTCACAGTAGGGAAACACTGAAATGTAAGCACATTACCTGTTGGATCATCACTCTAGACCTTTTAGAAGTTGCAGCATGGAGTTCCCAACTCCAGAAACTCTTCAGTGCTTTAGAAGGAGTTTTGCCCAGGGATGCCTTGCTACCTAATGACTACATTGGCTACGGCTACCACCCTGAGCTAAGGACATGGCTCCTGTTTGAACCCATTCCCTCCCTTGCAACAGTATCCAAAGGCTCTACTGTAGAAATTGCAGCAATCTGTGAACTACACTTCCAGGTCACTGTTCAGTTGCTCTGTATGTACGGGGAAATGATAGCTACCTTCTACATCTTGTATGTGCATTGGGGGATGGAGGTGTATGTGCATTTATGTGTGACTGTGCACACATGTGGAGGCCAGAAGATAGCTCCAGGCGTCCTGTTCTATTATTTTCTGCTTTATTCTTTGAGATAGGGCTCTGACTGAACCTTGAATGAGGCTGAAAGCCTGTCTCTCCACCCATTACAGCCCTGAGTTTACAGGTACATAGGAGGCCATGCTTGGGTTTTATGTGAGGACTGGAGATTCAAACTCAGGTCTTCATGCACACTGTGCAGCCGTGCTCTTACCCACTGAACTATCTCCCATGGTTATTTTACTTCTTGTGTTGACTGTCACATCAAATCTTCCTCTAACCAAATTCTACCTCTGGTCCATCCGTCTCACTCTCCCAACATATCTTGTGTGGGTCAACAAAACATTCCTAGTCATTCATCTACCACATTGGGGTTTATAGCTCTTCCTGACCCTCTTTAGTTGTTTGAAGTTGAAGGCCCATAGTATCCCTGTCCTCTGAAAGCACTATTGTGCTTAGGTTTCATGCATATGTGGTGGTTTGAATAGTGGCACTATTAGGGGGTGTGGCCTTTTTGAGGAATTATGTCACTATGGGATTGGGCAATGAAACCCTCCTCCTAACCACATGGGAGCCAGTCTTCTCCTAGCAGCCTTCAGATGAAGATGTAGAACTCTCAGCTCCTCCTGCACCAGGCCTGCCTGGACATTGCCATGCTCCCCCCTTGATGTTGATGATAATGGACTGAACCTCTGAACCTGTAAGCCAGATCCTAATAAATGCTGTCCTTAGAAGAGTTGCCTTGAACATGGTGTCTGTTCACAGCAGTAAAACCATAACTAAGACACGTGTAAACTTGGCTTTTCCTTGTTCGGCTAGGGTTTTGTTTATGGTTTCAAGTTAGATCCAATGGAGATCTAATTCATCTGAATCCCTTTATCACCATGATGACCGATGCAACTATTTAGCATAGTCAATGTTCCTTGTGCTGATAAAAGACACTGAATTGTCAATAAATGGTCCAAATTACTTACCTCAGAAGTCCACTGGACTTATATAGCTGGAGAGCAGAGGGCCTGTGAGTGGAGCTGAATTGATAAGAGTTCTCAGTTAGCATGCATGAAGCCTTGGGTTTGATCCCCAAGCATTACAGCCAACATAGGAATATTTTTGCTGCATTTCCAGCAGCTGAAGGTAAGTTCAAAATCACCCTTATCTACATAGTAAGTGGCAGGCCAACATAGGCTACATGGAACATTGGAAACATGTGGGAGAGGAGGAAAGAAAGGCAGGGAGAGAGAGGATAGCTGACAGGCACAAGGCATGTTTGCACAGAAAGAATAACTTCCCATGTCCTAGAATATAATGAGACAAATTAATTGTATGTTTCAAAATAGCTTAGCAGAAAAAATGTTCTCTACACAGTCAAGTGATCAGCGTCCAAGGCATTGAAAACCTCAGTCACCCTAATCTGATTACTGTGTATAGTCATACACCCAAACATTGCCTTGTGCTCTATAACTATCTGTAATTATTATGAATCAATTGAAAATGAAAACAATTTTAAATTCCATCATTTCCAATGACTTTTTTTTTTATTCTTCAGTTTGATCCTAGCAATTTCCTCTGAACTCAAACATTCTACTAAGGAAGTTCTTGAAACTTACAAGATCTGAAAGGTTCTTCTCCATGTCCAGGGGTTGAGAGCATCAGATGCTCTTCTACAGGACCCAGATTCTGTCCCCAGCTCCCACACTGCAGCTTATGCTGTTCCAGAGCCTCCGATGCCCTCTTCTGTCCTCCAAGGGCACTGTGCTCACATGGCACAGAGACATATTTGCAGGTCCAAGATCCATAGAGGCAAAATAAAAATCTTAAGAAAATGTAAAAAGAAATATAGCCAGCTCCATATTAACTTGCTGATGATCCTTGGTAAGTCAACCCTAGTGTCTTAGGGTTCCCTTGCTTCACATGTCTAGTGAAGGTGTGGGGTGACATCATCATTTCCTAACTGGTTCACAGACAGGTCTAAAAATAGACATGACACGAATAAGTGATTCTGTGTTCACACAAGTTAATTTGTTTTAAGAGCTTATTTTTTTTCTAATTTTATTTATGTGTGTCTGTTTGGGGATATGTACCCATGTGTGCAAGCCAGAGAATATTATTTCTCCTGAGGCTAGCGTTACAGATGATCATGAGCTACTTGGTATGGGTGCTGGGAACAGAACTCTGGTCCTCTGTAAGAGCAGTACATGCTCTTAACAGCTGAAGCATCTCTCCAGCCTATCATATACATTACTGTAGTAAAACCCCTCTTAAGTAAGGTCTTAAAATACCAGAGAAAGAGAGGTTTGCCATTTCTGACCTTCTGTACATTGGCTGGGTTCAGTAGTATGGATCTTCTGCCTTGTGGGTGACTCTGGTTGAACCCTGACATGGTTGGTTTCAGTCTGAAATGTCCCCCACAGGCTGCTGTGTTTAAATAAGTCATCCCCTTGTAGCTCTGATTCAGGTAGTTGTGGGTGCTTTGCAGGAACTAGCTGATGGCTATAGTCACAAGCAGTGAACGTTGGGGATTGTAGTCTGGTCCTGCTTCCAGTCTCCTCTCTGCTTCCAATACACAGACACATGACAGATACCTGCTCTCCATATCACAGACAGGACTAGAACTACTGCAGTGCCTTCCCCCACCATGACGTGGGTCAAATAAGCCCTTCCTCCATTTAGTTGCTTCTGCTAGGTGCACTGTCATAGCAAGAAGAAGAGCTAATTAATACAAGGTCCAGGGTTATAAAGAGTCGGCAGAATGGCAGTAGCGCATACAAAGCTTCCTGGGTTTATCAAACCACATACCTCTATTTTCTTTCTTCTTTTGTCTTAGGGAATTAATATTTCTTCAAACAGAAGGCCTTTAATGACTTTTCCAGCCTTAAAACGTTGATTTCTAGACAGAATGTATTTTTCCAATTTGGATGAGAGGGGAAATAAAAATGGCCAGGGCAGCAAGCCCCTGGCTGGAAGACTTTTTGGTACTATAAACCATGGAACAACGAAACACTTTGTCCTTTCCTCTGGCTCCTTAATCGGCTGGATTTTTTCTTTCTTTTTGGCTAGCTGGACTCTTTTGTCTTGCATTCCTTCCTGCTGAGAGTCACTCCTGCTTTTGTTAGACCTCTGAGTCCACCATTCAAAGGGGGAAAGAGTGGCCCTTCTATTTCTGTAATGGGAACTAAGTCACTGTGGTTCCCAACACCTCCTGGAATAGCTGTACTGAATGGTCTTTGTTGGCATACCAGTTGAAGCAAGGCCCACCCATGAGTGAGGCTGCTTTCTTTCTTTTTTTAAAAAGATTTATTTATTTATTTATTTATTTATTTATTTATTTATTTATTTAATGTATATGAGTACATTGTAGCTGTCTTCAGACACACCAGAAGAGGGCATCAGATTCCATTACAGATGGTTGTGAGCCCCACTGCAGTTGCTGGGAATTGAACTCAAGGACATCTGGAAGAGCAGTCAGTGCTCTTAACCATTGAGCCATCTCTCAAGCTCAAGGCTCCGTTCTTACACATACCTTATCACCAATTCTTGATTTGCCTGGGAATGGTAGGGAATCATGGCTTGAGCTGAAACCCATTGAGCATCCCTGACTATGGCTCTGGGAGCTCCCCAGCATCCCAAGTATGATAGTCGTGTTGATTGACAACCTGATAGGTTCTGCAATCAACATAGAAACACGGCTTTGAGGGGGTCTGTGAGGTCAATTCCAGGAAGGATTAGTTGAGGAGGAAGACCCTCCCTCAGAGTGGGTGGGATCTTCCAGCCATAGCCAAGATGTCTGCCTAAGGATCACACATGGCTGCTTGCCTGCCTTTGTTTCCATTGCTGCTGATTGCAGCCACCATAGTCCTTCATTAACATCAGCTCTCAGCTTCTTCCTTCCAATGGAGAATAAAAGCCAGTGGCCCTCAACACCAGGTTGGGTCTGCTGAAGCATCCAACTTTGTTGACTGAGCAACTTCTGGGCTCTCAGCCTCTTCACCATGCCCTCAGTCGTCAGACTACCCAATCCCTGTCATGTAACCAACCTAGTGTATTCCCTTTTTTCTGTCAGGTCTGCTCCTCTAGAGGACCCTGCCTAATGCAACAAGGAAACCCGATGATTACCAAGGGATCCTGAAGGCCAGGCCTCTCCTTAGAGTTAGCCTTCCAAAGTGACAGGGATGCCTACAAACCTGTTAATACGAGTCTGAGTTTCCAAGGCCTGGCTCTCAGTCATCACCATGTGACTGTTCAGTGAATGATTCCCAGAACCAGAGACTGAGCCCAGGAAGCCCACGGGTGCTCTGAGTCAAACATGGATGAGGAAAGTGCCCGGAAGTCTAGAAAGCGCAAGAAGAAAATCAAAAAGTGGATGGGAGGGTCGAAGCAAATCATGTGGGAGGCTTTTAAGAAATAACAACTCATGTGGCTCTATCACAGTAAGTGTGAATATTTCTTCTCCTCGACAAGTCTGTTTGTTTGCTTTTCAGGTTATTCTTGTCCAGGTGACCAGATACCTTTCAGAAGTCCTGCTGTTTGTATTTACGAGGGTTTCTTTCTTATTTTATTTTCCAATGCTGGGGGTTGAACTCGTGGCCTCATGCCTTCCAGACAAGCACTCTACCACTAATCTATAGCCAGAGCTAGTCTGTATTTGAACTACGGCTTTAGTGCATATCATATAGTAATACTTGCTACATGGCTCCTTCATATGTCTACCTAGTTTCATCACCTCTTCTGTCACACTTAATGGGGTCTGTTTTAAACTAGAACAGACTTTGAAGATGATGTAGTTCATAGTGTACAGTTTTCCCATTCAAAGACACAGGGTCGCTCAGAATCCTCTAGTGTCTGGATGAAACCGGGGAATTCTCTTCCTGTAGATGCCAAGCAGTTGTTGGTCTTAAGCACTAAGATTTCCATTATTGCTGGAATTTTTTAACCCCGTTTTCTCCTTAACCAAGTGCTGGAGAGGCCTTAGGGAATGTACTGATGTTGCATATTTATCTCCTATCAGGCAATTCTGGTGAACTTTATGTTAATTCTGAAGGATGAGGCATCAATTACCTAGAGTTTTCTGCTGACATAAGCCCATGATGCACCAGTAATGCTACTAAAAGCTCTCCTACCCATAGGTCCACACACAGTTTTCTGTTGTGTGGGTTCGAGCATCCTCACAGTGGAAAGGACTATTCTCATTTCATTTGAGATGTTTAATGAAAAAACTTATTAGCTTTGCTACTGTGATGTAAGATGCTGTGGTAAATGAGGTATTCTTACACTGTTAAAAATATTCGTTTCTTTTCTTTATTTTTTCTTTATTTTTCTTTCTTTCTTTCTTTCTTTATTTATTTATTTGCTGGCTTTCTAAACATTTTGAAGCAGAAGAGCAGGCAAGGGTGTAGCAATAGCTCAGTTTTGCAAATGTAGGGTCCTGAGTCTGAGCCCTTTTTGTACAAAGAAAGCTAAGCATAGAGTCACATGCTTTGAATCCCAGTGCTGGGGAGACAGGGGCAGGCAGAACCCTGGAGCTTGCTGGCCAGACAGCCTAGACTACTTGGCAAGTTCCAGACTAGGGACGACCGTGCCTCAAGCAACAAGTGTATGGCACCGGAGAAATGATACCTAAGGTTCCCCCTGATCTCCATGCATGCTCCTGTACCCATACACGTACAGTTCCCCTGATCTTCATGCACATTCTTGTATCCATGTACACACAGTTCCCCTGATCTCCACACATGATCCTGTACCCATATACATGCACACCCACATATACACATGCACCTACATGCACACATGCACACATCTATGAACATATTTACACGCCCATATAAAGAAGGTGCTTAATTTTATTTAATATTCTTCAGCACTCAACGCAATTAACACATAATGTGATAGTACCATCATATGTAATATGTAATATGATAGTACTCATCAATTATAAAATACATCATAATTTCAAAAATGTTACCACATAGAAAAGGCCCATTTTATAAATGAGATGCATATCCTAACAGTAGGTCGTGAATGGTAGGCTCTATGATTTTGCAGAGAAATGGAGGGCAGAGAACAGTTTTCAGGAGTCTGTTCTTAACTTCCACCAATGAGTCCCAGGCTGAAACTCAGCTAGTCAGGCTTAGAGGCAAGCGTGACCATCTCATCAGCTGCACAAATGAGTTTATCTTATGTTTCATAAGCTGCATGGAGATCAGGGGGAACTACATATGTGTGTGTGTGTGTGTGTGTGTGTGTGTGTGTGTGTGTGTGTGTGTATACATAGTTAAGTTCACATGTTTTTCTTTTCTTTCCCAGGCATGTGGTCCCTGGATAGCTGAAGTAGCATGTTGGTGACACCTGTCTCTGTAGCTTATTTAAATGTTTTTTATTTTCATGAGCATTTTTATTTTACCTTAAGCATTTATTCATTTTTATTTGGGGAAGGGGGTACCTACATGTATGACTCTGAATCATGTGTGTGCAGTGGCCATGGAGACCATCAGCTACATTAGAACTGGGGTTACTGACAGTTGAGAGCCACCCTGTGGGCGCTGGGAATCAAACCCTGATTCTCT
Source organism: Rattus rattus (assembly GCF_011064425.1). Lineage (NCBI taxonomy): Eukaryota > Metazoa > Chordata > Mammalia > Rodentia > Muridae > Rattus > Rattus rattus. The sequence continues at coordinate 13,382,841 of NC_046163.1, read as the reverse complement.
GGAAGAGCAACCAGGGCAAACTGAGCTGCTAAGCCATGTCTTTAGCCCTTCTCAGGAATTTTTATTGAATGCTTCTGATTTTCCGTTTCTTTAATCAAAGTTGTTCCTCTAAATTTTCCTAAAATATCATCTTCTCCTTTGAGAGATGTATTTGTCAACAGTGAAATGTACACATTATTTGCGTAATCTTTCTAGCAAATGTCTGTATCCTTTGATTTGTTTATTTTCTTTTTCTTAATTTTATTTGTGTTCTTATATTTATGAGAGATGTGCCCTTTTTTCAAATGTTATTATATTTACATTTAGTATTTAAGCATTCTTTATTAATCCTTTAATCTTAATTTTTTCTTTTTTCTGTCTATTTTACTTAAGATGGATTTTCCTAACTTCTGTCATTAAAACTAACTAACTCTTTGTTATGTAATAATGTATAATATATTACACCACTACCAGCCAACGAATACACTAATAAAAGAAAATTGTAAGACACTTCCATTTTGATATGTAACATTGTTATTGATATGCCATCGTTGTTTTCAAAAGAAACTTCATTATTTTCTAAATAACAAGTTTTAGTTTTTAATCAATATTTACATTTTCGAAGACTTGGGGTGCTGAAGAGCTGTCTCAGCAGTTCAGAGCACATGCTGCTTTTGCAGAAGACCTGAATTGGGTTCCCAACACTGATACGAGGCTGCTCACGACCGCCTACAGCGCCAGCTCTGGGGGGTCAAATGCCTCTGATCCCGGCAGGCATTGCACCAATTCGCACAACCCACACACCATACACAGACATACCACTACACATGATTAAAAATAAATCTTAAAAATTTTCTGCCAATGGGAACTTTGATTTGCTTTTCCTCTGTGTTTCCTGTCTCCTTTTTTCTGTACTTCTTTTTTTTTTTTAGGACATTACAGCAGGGAAACTGCAGTTTTCCACTTACTTAAAGGCCTTCTTTTACGATCAATTTTTCTTTGATTTAATACATGTCTGATTGGAAGATGGAGTCTTTATTAGTAAGGGGGGAAGAAACATATACTATTTGTCCTGATTTGAAATTGGGCTCAAGTCGACACAACCTAAAGTCACCTGGCAGGAGAAAATGTCAACTGAAGAACTGTGCCCATAAGACGGAGCTGCGGCCATGTCTGTGAGAGACTGTAGTAACTCATGACTAATGGAGAGGAAAGAGCCTCTCTGAGCAGCACTATCCCCATGCAAGTGGGCCTCGACTGTCTAAGAAAGGTGGCCAAGCATAAAGTCCAGGAGAGGAGCAGTAAGGGGCACCCCCACTCCACCCGCGCACGCGTGCCATGGTTCCTGCTTGGGTTGCTGTTCTGATCCTGCTCGATAACCTAGCAGTGCACCTCCTTCCCTATCAGTATAGCGGTAATTCTGAAGGCTCTTCTTCACCCTTTTTGCTTCAAAGTAATAATTGCCATTTCTACATTTGGTCTAGCCTGTTCTGGCTCCTGAATGAATGACACAAAAACCTAATACATTTATTAAATAGCTGCGGGCGCCATGTTGGGCAGTGCGCATCCATGCTAACCTTCCTATGATTGCCCACTTCCCAGCCACATGTCCTTTACCTGCACTCTCAGTCTTTTCCTGGGTCCCTCTGCTCTATGTGTGTCCTCCTGGCATCTGAAATACACAGTTGCACAAAGTCATCTCCCAACACTACTCAAGTTGCTTTGGTCATCGTGTTTTATCAAAGTACAGAAATCAAACTAGAACACTATCCAAATCAATTATGTTCTTTAACTATATTGTACTGGTGCTCGGAGTGTTTGTCTGTACTACACAAGAACTGAAAGTAATGTGTCTCACAGCCAAAAACAGGTTCCTCGATCTGGTCTCTTCTATTTCTACATCCTGATATCTTTGTTACATGCTGCAGATTCATCGGATCCAGAACCTTCGCGTTCAGGGCAAGCACTCTCATTGGATCCAGGACCTTGTGCGTTCAGGGCAAGCACTCTCAACCAGCCGCAGTCCATCCTCAGCCTTCTCACCCTGCTTAGACTTCTTACAGGTCATAATGGTCATTTGGAATGCACTGGATCACACTATTTTCATACTTTCTAGATATCTCCTTTTGTCATTATAAACTATCTTTTACATCCAATATCATACAATATAGATGAAGGTGTTTATAATCATTTGAGAGTAGTTTACTTTTAATAAAAATCATTGTCGTTTAAAGACAAAAATTCCTAGTTTTTTTTTCCTTCTGTTTTTAAACCTTTACTTTGTCCCCATCTTTGTAGTCCTCCCCTCCTTTTCTTCCATGGCTGGACTTAAATGATACAGACACTGCTCTCATTTTATCACTGCTTATTTTTAACTTTTCTCTAGAATATTTTATTACATATTTTTCCAATTATTGGTATTTGGAAGCTCTGACTCATAAAAAGAATTTATTAGACATTTAAGGCTTCGAATTGTCCCATCTTTCCAGTTTGACATGTAGTCCTGTGGTTAGAGACAACCATTCTTGGTATTTCCTTCCCAGCTTTTCAAAGGGGTTAGAAAAGCGATTTAAACTTGACTGCATTAATTCTATACATTTAAAGCATTCTCACTACAGAGTTATTAGTTGTATATGCACGTGCGCATGCAAGTGTTCTATAGCACACATGTGAAGAAAAGAAAACAACTCTCAGGAAACAGTTCTGTCCTTCTGCTATGCAGGTTCCAAGATTTGAACTCCATTTACCAATTTGGTGACCGTTGTTGTTGTTGTTGTTGTTGTTGTTGTTGTTGTTTTGTTTTGTTTTGTTTTGTAGGTTTTTGTTTTGTTTTTTTGTTGTTGTTGTTGTTGTTGTTGTTGTTGTTGTTGTTGTTTTGTTGTTGTTTGGAGTTGGGGACCGAACCCAGGGCCTTGCGCTTGCTAGGCAAAGGCTCTACCACTGAGCTAAATCCCCAACCCGTTGTTGTTTTTAAACCAAGGTGATCAGGTGGAACCAGTTAAGTTACATACAGATATGTGGAGGGCTTTCTAGGTGGTGGCAATAAGTAACAGCTTAGCACAATGGGAGGGAGGGAGAGAGAGAGAGAGAGAGAGAGAGAGAGAGAGAGAGAGAGAGAGAGAGAGAGAGAGAGAACAGTAAAGCAATCAGAACGAGATGCAGTGATGGAGGTAATGGAGGTTTATCCCTATGCAGTTTGCTAGTGATGGGTTAGGCAATAGGAACTCTGATCTCTAGGGGTCAGTGGTGTATGGTTTATATTTTTTTATCTGGAGGTTTACTAGCAACTGACATAGTAGCTGATCATTCTCCAACATTCCAGACACTGAAGCTACTTCCTATGCAGTATTCGTTGGAGTCCTTTGGAAGATAAAGCACCCTTAAATTTTCTCTTTAGTTTTATTAGAGAAAGTCCTTGGCTGACTTCAGAGTCCACAGAAGAGAAGCCTCTGTGACCATACCACTTGAAATGACTTACTTATAAACTTTAGTTTGAGAAAAGCCATGAATGTGACTACCCAGCTAGCACATCAGTCATGGCCGAGGAGGAGGATCTGACTTCCAAGGTTATCACAGCACAAAGCTAAAATGTTCAACTCGTAACGAAGTATCCGAAGCAAAAGAAAGTATAGACCAAGAGCTCATGCTAGGGGAAGAAAACCTGTTAACATCCTGTTTCCGCATCTGGAAACGCTATCCTTTGAAAATAAACATTGAGTGCTAAATTCCGAAGAGGCATGTTGAGTAGTGTTGTGAGTGTAGTCAGTAATAGTGTATATAATATTCTTCAAAATTGTTGAGAGGAACTAGGGGTATATGCAATCAGTAAGTAAAGCGAGTGAATGAAGCCAGCCCTGGGTTCCAGCAGCAGCACTGCATAAAGTCAAATATGATGGTGCACTCCTGCAATTCCATCACTAGGTAGGCAGAGACAGGAGGATCAAAAGTTCAAGATTGTTCTCACCTATATAGAGTCTGAAACTGACCTGTACGACATGAGACCATGTATAGAAAAGCAAGAGAGAGGAAGAGAAAGAGGAAGGAGGAGGATGAAGAGGAGGAGGGAAGGAAAGTAAAGAAAGAATTTAGTGGGAGAGGGGAGAGAGAGAGAGAGAAAGAGAGAGAGAGAGAAAGAGAGAGAGAGAGAGAGTTGCATACAGAGAGAAACACACACAGAAGAGACATGGAGACACACAGAGACAGACACACATACATACACACACAGAGAGACACACAGAGAGATACGCAGATAGAGACACACACAGACACAGACAGACACACATAGATAGAGAGAGGCACAGAGAGAGACAGATGATAAATAAATAATCTGATTTAAAACACTTGAGTTATGGTAACATCAAAAGAGGAGACTAAATAACCAGTGTGAGTATATTTAAAATGTGAGTATATTATTATCAAAATTCCTGAAACTAAATAGGTTGTGAAAAATGCTATAAACCAACCATCATATCTGCTAGTTGTATAGCTTATATAAAATGGACAGATTCTTAGAAATACACAAAGTACTAATACAAATCCAAGAAGAACTAGAAAAATCTCAAAATACTATAACCAAAGAGATTGGACCAATAATCAAATTTTCTATTAAAAACATCCCCAATCAAAGAATTGTAGTGGGTTGGCCTGATGCTGCTTGTATTTTAATGCTAATATTGATTCCTCAAGATCCGGTCGACCCAGAGAGGAGAAAAATCTGCAGGTAGACCCAAATGATACTTATTATGTGACCTCGCCCTCAAGTTATTTAATAGCTGGGAAGAAGAGACATAGGTGGGGCCTGGGAGTCAGAGGAGAACCATGAGGGAGAAGAAAGTGAATGGAAAAGAAGCCTCCATAGGTTAGTGAGTCCTAAAAGTGTGGCCCTGAGGGCTGGCCAATGGAGTTAAGAGCAGCCCAGATGAACCATAGTAAGTAATAACTCAGGGTTATAATAGGAAAGTAGATTCCGACCGCATAGAGGATAGATTTCTGCCCACCTCTTGTGCTGCTTAAGGCTTATTGTAAATAATACAGGGTGTGTGTGTGTGTGTGTGTGTGTGTGTGTGTGTGTGTGTGTGTGTGTGTGTGCACGTGCGCACGTGTGACTTTTATGCAGGAACTGAATGTCAAAGGTGGGAAAGAAATCCCAGATTGGGATTGAAATCTTCTACAACAGAAAATAGTCGTTCCCCTACACAACAGCGGCACCGCTATTGCACAGGCTTAAATATTTCTTTCAGAAGATTGATCTTGGGGATCATAGGATTCACAGAGGGGCAAGATCACTGGTTCCTTGTCTCCTCCAGCAGCCTCAGGACAATGTCAAGCCACATTCTAACTGTTCATGTTTATACCCATGGACAAACCCTACTTATAATATATATATATATACTCCTGAAAATGAAAAGTGCAAGACCAGATGACTTCACAAGTGAATTCAAATAAACAGATAAAAACAAATTGACCTAAAGTCTTCCAATGCAGAGACATTGTCTTTTGTCTAATAAAGGGTTGTTTCTGATAATCAGATCATATATAGAACTCGTATATTATAGTGATAATCTATTTTGCTTATTCGTGATTATGCTACATGTCTGTAGAGGCCAGAGGTTGATGTCAGGTGTCTTCCTCAATCACTCTTCACATTACATATCCAGGCAAGGTCTCTCATTTGAACTTGGAGTTCATTGCTTCTGCTAGTTTAGCTGGCAGCTTGCTCCAGGGATCCCATCTCTGCTCCCGCATGCTGGGATAACAGGCAGGCTACATATGTCCACCGCGTAAGTGGGTGCTAGGATCTAAGCTCCAGCCCTCAGTCTTGCACAGCAAACGGTTCAGCCACTAAGCCTGTTTCCAGCCCCTAAGCAATGCAGTTCTAAAATGAGCAAAGGACTGGAGCATAACTCTTCCCAAATGGCCACCAGAACGCACAGAAAAGATTTTCAACATCATTGGTCATTAAGAAATTGCAGATCAGAGCTGCAGTGATCTATGCTGCATGGTCACTGATATATACTGCATGTTCATTGTGATGGTGTAACCGAAGAGTGGAAACAAAAACATGCGTTGGCAAAGACACAGAGAAATTTGAACTTTCGTACATTGCTGGCAGACTATGAAATAGTGCCGCCACTGTGAGCAGAGTTTGGCAGTCCCTCAAAAAGTTAAGGGTAAATAGTTAAGCACTAGCATATGGATGACAGTGATCATGTGACCTAGCAATTCTCCTCCTACGGAATATATGAAATACAAATGAAATATACCCAGATCTCTATATCCGTGGGCCAGAGATGTGAGGATTCAACCGTCAATCAGAAGCAATCAGCAAAATAATGTGTGTGTAATGAACACAGACAGAAAGAGTTATTCCTTGCCCATGTTCCCTAAACATACAATATAGCAATTATCTAATCGCATTGACAGTGTACCGGGTGTTATAGGCAATGCAGAGATGATCTTAAAAATAAGGGAGGATACGGGTAGGTCCTATGCAAGTGTTATTATGCATTTTTAACTTTTTAATTGATCTTTGTGAATTTCATGTTGTGCATTCCAATCTGCTCTTTTCCCCATTCCTTCATATCCACCTTCCTCCCTTGCAGCCCCCCAAAGAAAACTAAATAAATAAATAAATAAATAAGTAAACTCTCACCCTAGAAGCTGTAGGTGTCCCAATGTCATACATCTATTGGCCCAAATGGCTTTCCTTGCAAATACTCATTGCAACGAGTCATTGGTCTGGTTCAAGGACCAGGTGAGTGCAGTAGTGAACAAGATGAGACCCTCAAAGAGGGTGGAGGGTAAAGACTGATGCTCGGGGTTGTTCTCTTACCTCCATATACATGTCATGGCCTGTGCATGCCTGAATTTACACACACAGATATGAACACACACACACACACACACACACACACACGATTAACAGCAAGAAGACAGACTTTAAAAACAGTCATACAATTTATGGTTCTTATTTGAAAGATTCAGTAATAGACAAATCCACTGGGACAGAAAAGCAGACTGGTGGTTTGATTGCTGGGGTGGTACAGGGGTGTGGATATTAAAATAGAACGTGGTTGTTTAACGGGTGGAGGATTTCCTTCTGAGGTGAGGGAATGAGTTTCTAAGACCTCAGATTTGGCAGTGGATCCTGAGATTCTACATCAGAGGCACAAAGTAAGAGAAAAAAAAGATAAATTGGATTGGATAAAAATGAAAATAATGTTTGTCTGAGGATAGAGGATGGAGTGGAAGGAAGCCAATGAAGAGCTAGGGTATGCATGATGGCAGCCAATGAAGAGTTAGGCTAGGCATGATGACAGCCAATGAAGAGCTAGGCTAAGCGTCGTGACAGCCAATGAAGAGCTAGGCTAGGCATGATGACAGCCAATGAAGAGCTAGGCTAAGCGTCGTGACAGCCAATGAAGAGCTAGGCTAGGCATGATGACAGCCAATGAAGAGCTAGGCTAAGCGTCGTGACAGCCAATGAAGAGCTAGGCTAAGCGTCATGACAGCCAATGTAGAACTAAGTTAAGCATGGTGGCAGCCAATGAAAAGATAGGCTAGGCATGGCACTGGGAAGGCAGAAAATGCTACCAGGGTGTATGTCAGTGTGGATGACGGAGTGCCACATTGACCTTCACCTTGGTTTCTTAAAAACATACATACAGGGATGACTCAATCAGTAAAGTGCTTGGTTTGCAGACACAAGGACCAGAGTTCAAGCCCAAGAACCCACGTTTTGTTTTGTTTTAAAAAGGGAAAGTAGGCGTGTTGGTTGGTACATCTTAGAATCCCAACACTGGAAAGGATGAGACAGGAGGATCCCTAGGGCTCATTAGCCAGGAAAATTCCAGGCTTCTGAGAGATGTTTTCTCAAAAACCAAAACAAAACAAAAATAATAATACCTGAGAAATGACAGTAAAAGTTGTCATATCCTTCACATGCGTGTCACATGTGCACAGGCACGCCCTCATACACAAATATATGTACATATACGCTCTTTAAAATAGTTTGGTGGGGCTGAAGAGATGGCTCAGTGGTTAAGAGTACTGACTGCCCATCTAGAGGACTCAGGTTCAATTCCTGGTACCTGCATGGTGGCTTACAACCACCTGTAACTCCAGGTCCACTGAATCCATGTCCCTCTTCTGGCCTCTGTTGGTACTGCATACATGTGGTACACAGCCATAAATACAGGCAAAACACCATACATAAAATTAAAAAAAAAAAAATTAAGTTGTTCAGAGATCAAAGCCCTAACTGTTGACATAGGAAAAACAGCTCTTACCTCAAAGAGTAAGGTAATTATGGCAAGGAACACACACATAGGTTGTTCTGGCAAGATAATTCCATGAAGAATTTATAGCAACAGAACAAAGAAAGTCATGTAAGTACATTGGTGGGAGCATCAGGTAGATGAGCTACAGTAAGGTAAAATCTCTGCTACAGGCACTCTTAGCTTTGAGGTCAGGAGAGGCTAGTGGTCTTGTCAGCAGGTGTCACGACATTTTGTGAAGCTCCCCTATTTGGTTGAACTTAGGTAATTCCCAAAACTACAATAATTTGATTTCCAGTAACCTGTTTATCTAGACTCTTGCATCTCTTGTGTCATAGATGACAAAGACAGCATGACTGCAATGGGTCCTCATCCATCCCGTGGCATAGAATGCCCCACCACCACATTCTCAGAAAGCTATAAAACGGGGCTCTGCTACATGTACCTGAACCCTCCTCTGCAGCCCCATCATGCTGATGCCTTCCTGTCTTTCTATGGTGTTAGTAACTCTTCTAATAAACCTCTTGCCTCAAAAGACCAATCCTCCCCCAGTGCCCCTCCTTAAGATAGTTTGAATGATATATACCCCGTAAGTCTCAGGCATTTGGATACTCGATGCATACTTGGGGAGGGTTTTACTGTGTGAACAGACACCATGACCAAGGCAACTCTTATGAGGACATTTAATCAGGGCTGACTTACAGGTTCAGAGGTTCAGTCCATTACAAAGGCAAGAGTATAGCAGCATCCAGGCAGGCATGGTACAGGAGGAGCTGAGAGTTCTACATCTTGTTCCAAAGGGAAAAAGGAGAAGATTGGCCCAGGCAGCTAGGATAAGGGTCTTAAAGCCCGCACCCACAGTGACACACCTACTCCAACAGGGACACATCTTCTAATAGTGCCACTTTCTGAGCCCGGGATATACAAACCATCACAGGGAGACTTTGGAAATGTGACTTTACTGAAGGAAATATGTCACTACTGGTGAGCTTTGAGGTCTCAAAAGACTACCATTTTTGAATTCGTATTGTTGGCTTCCTATTTGTGGTTCAATAGGCAAGCTGTCACCTGATGCTCCAGCTGCCGGCCACCTGCTTCCTCCGCTCTACCACCATGAATTCAAAATCTTCCAGAGCCATAAGCCCCAAATAACCTCTTCCCTCTATAAGTTGCCTTGATCATGGTGTTTTATCACAACAATAGGAAACTAACACACTCCCTTGAACTCCAAACCCCAAAACCTTCCATGTCTGTTAAGTTGATGCACCCCAAAAGGCTTTGTGTGATAGTCGCAAGGAGATGCTAGTGCCTCAGGAACCTCAGGTTCCTCACATCCCATCCAGTCAAGCACAGAGAGAAATAAACCCATATGTGTTCATCACTTGCCTGTTTGTGCTGAGCTCAATTTCCTCACCATATAGAACCTGATCTACCTACCTAGGGAATAACACCACCCACAGTGGGCTAGGTCTTCTCACACCAGTTGACTTAATTAATTCAATCTCCCCCCGCAGACATGCCCTCAAGTCAACCCAGGGTAAACAGTCCTTCAATGAGATTCTCTTCTCCCTAGTTCTAGTTGCATCAAATTGACAAATAAAGCAAATCATTTCACAAAGGTCCTTGGGTTCACACTGGACCACCTGGCTGATGGAGAACAATCTCCCCATTCTCCAAAAGCCTCACTTATGTCTACAAATACCCTTTACCATATAAGGAAACATTCACAGATTACATGTGTGAAAAATGAACACCTTGGGTGAATTATTATTCTGGGTACGATGGGGCTGAACATCCAAATGTGGACGTTTCTGTATATGGATGGACTTTGAAGCGCAGAGGTAGACCATGAACCCCCACCACTGCCTCCTTTTGAAAAATACTGTCCTTTACATTGTTTTATACCAGACAGAAATGCTTAACTTTATGACAATGTACCACCATGCAGGAAGGTGTTAGTTTACAGAGTTCATCCTGGTGAACATTACACAGTGAAATTATTAGCAAGAGAATGCAAGACAATTCTCACATTTTAAATATGTTTAATTATTTTGGATTAGACCACATACATAGCTACCCTGAGCACATACAGATCAGGGCCACAGGCTTGGATGTTCCTGCGTGCATGCAAGAATGACATTCTTCAGCTATGTGTTTTGTTTGTCACAATGTAGTACTTGGGTGTGTCAAGATCACTGCTTTCTGTCTTCAGAAAGGTTTAAATTCTTGTTTAAAGGTTTATTTACTTTTACCTTAAGTGTATAAGTGTATGTGTGCATGTTTAAATGTGCACTACACACGTTCTGGGTACACTTAGATGCAGAAAGAGAGCATCAGATCCCCTGAAGTGGAATTACAGACAGTTGTGAACTGCCACGTGGGTGTTAGGAACTGAACCTAGTTCTTTGCAAGAACAACAAGCATTCTTAAACACTGAGCCATCTCTCTGGCTTGTCTTTATTCTTTTTAATTAAATTTATTTATTAATTGTGTGTGTGTGTGTGTGTGTGCACAAGAGCACGTAGACACATGGGTGTATGTGCACATGCCACAGAGTGCAGGTGGAAGTCAGAAAACCACATGGGAAAATCCTCTCCTTCCACTGTTGGACCCAAGGAACGAACTCAGGTCTTCAAACTCAATGGCAAGCTCCTATACCTGATGTGCCATATTATTGGTCCAGTGGTAAATTTTCCAACAGTGTGCTTGCTTTCTTTATTTGCCTCTTTATCGACACATCAGGTTATTTCTTTTTTTATGATGTTTTGTTGCTATTTCATGGATACCAAGACTTCATACACTCCTCCTCAAAGAATCCCAAGATGTTTCTTAAGGTTTGATTCCACATCACGAGGTACATGTCTCCTTAATCTGTCCTGTACTGACTCCTCCTTTAGGAAAGACAGATCCAGACTTAAAGGCTGGTCAGCAGGCGGGGTGCTCACAGTTCTTTTTACCCCTACTTGATGGCTGTTTTGGTCTTGGTGAAACTCTTCCGTATCATGCAACTAGCAAGTAGGACAATATGCTCAGAGGTTCCTGAGCTCCGGAGATTAGGAGATGCATCTTCAGTGCCTTGACTCACAGAGACTCAGAAATGATGAAGTACCACCAAATTAACTCCAGCATGCAACGCTACTGAGCTACCGGTCCCTCCGACCTGCAGAATGTTCCTCACCCAGTTGACATCTTCCATACACTAACAGGCACATCCATCATCCTCACTTCCTTCCCCTGCTTTGCTGTTTTATTGGAGTTTCATTGTCTCAGGGGGGACATGAAAGGGGAAGTTACTGGGTGGGAGGGGCAGGCATCCGTGCACTCCACGAGTATCTCACAAGAGAGACAAGCGCTGGGTGTAGCTGGTAGGCTCTGCTTGGGACTGTTCACAGCAGCTGTGAAGGCCAGTGCCTGTGTGGTCAGGGCTGTTAAATGCCTTGAATCTCACCTCTGGGTAGAGACACTTCCTCCAGGAGCTCCAGCTCACTGTGTTTTCATTGGCAAAGCCTACGTTGGCCCCCAACCGTGCTTCTCCCTTTAGTTTTATAGATCTTGTAGTCGTTATGGACACTCCCACCAGTGCTGGTAGTTGAGCTGGCTGCCACCCTGGCTGCTGGTGTGGTTCCTTAATTCCCCCCAAAATAGTAATTAAGAAACATTTATGTGCCAAGCATTGAGCTGTTTCTACAGATTTCCATCTTCTTCCTATCCTCCTAGTTGGAGCTGCTGGGTAACTTTTAGAACTGCTATTCAGAAATCCTTTTAAACTAGAAAATAATGGTGTTCTTCCAATGAAAATTATGAGCAGACTGGTTTGGAAAAATAAAAATTAAAAAAAAAAAAAAAAAAACCAAACCTCTCAGGACTAATGGGATGGTGTAGTAGGCCTGTCACCAAGCCTGATGACCTGAGTTCAATTCCCAGAACCCACATGATGAAAGAGAGGACCAACTCCTGCAAGTTGTCCTCCAACCTCATCACACAGACTGTACAGCACACATGTGCATGAGCACACACAAATAAACAAATGTAATTTTGAAAGCACAATAGACTGTAAGTTTAGGTTCACATTCTTGTTTTGTGACTAATATTTGAAGATCTGCTGGTATTTATTCAGTTAGCCCCTAAAGACAGATCTCAGTTTTCTAGATGTACTATTTGCACCATATTCTTCCAAGGTCACTTTTAGTCATGAAATTCTATGTTCGTCAGAAAAAAAATGTTCTTCACATTAAAGAGAGTGTCTGGGAAGCCATTTTTTATCAGTGTTTATCAATACAGTAGTCTGATTCCCCTGACCCTCTTTATGCCATTCCTAATAAGAAAAGTACCAGCCATGTGTGCAGCACATGGGGTCTGTCCAGGGGCCGTGAAAGATACATAAATTACACAAGTGAAAGACGCAAAACACATGTTGACACATCTCTAGTCCACATGTACTTTTTGGTTACGGTTTAACGGTGCTTAATTTTAAGGGTTATTCAGAAATCTGTTTAAGGTACTTCCATAGAAATGTCTTTTAGATGGGGCCCCAAAATGTCCTGGGATGTAAACAAGTGGATTTGCCTGTGTTTCTATGAGAGATGTAACCCAGTAAGGGGGGAGGAGGAGGAAGAAGAACTCTCAAGTCTGCAGTAGAGCATTGCACACCTTGTAGCATCTAGAAACAGTCATAGCAAAGTAAAAGAATAAAAGAATGTCCACATGGGGGTGGGGCGTCTGCAGCCTCACCTATGAACCCATTATGGGACGACACAGCAGGTCCATCTGCTTCCACCATCAGCCCTCATCTGGAGCTCCCTCCTCTAGTCCTGCATGTGCTGGCCACACAAGTCTAAGTTCGTGCCCTTCCTGCTTGCTGCCTTGGGAATGTGTCTGCTCATTCCAGAGAGACCTGCTAGAGCCCCACTTCCTCTAGGAAACTCTCCCACTCCTCTCCATATGGATGGACCACTCCTCCATCCAGGCACTTCCTCTCTCCCTTTCTGGCACTACATCCATTGTCCCATCTGCCATGTGAAACAGCATTTGTTTCTCATAATGAGTAACAATTATTGAGGAGGGATGGAGTCATAAATGTGCTTTTGTGATCTGTGGAATTCCTGGTGTCTGACATGTTTGCTAATGATTCTTTGAGCCAATGAATGAATGCCTGTTGACACCCAATGTCAGATTCAATTGGATCTTTGACCTTGAAGGTTCAACAGGAACAGCCAAAGTCGATGCTCTGTTTTGGAACAGAGACCTTAGCTCTGTGACTTTCCATCATGGAAAAACTCATTGTTTTATTTGAATAAAAAAGGCTACACTTGATCAAAGTAAACAATCTGACTTGTTATAGCATCCCATGTCATCAGCATTCTGAGGAGGATATTTTCTGTGTATGTGTGGGCCCATGTGTGTATATGCTTGTAACACCAGAGGATGACCTCAGCTGTACCTTGGGCAACACTCACCTTGGGTTTTGTTGTTGGTTTGCTTTGGTTTGGATTTGGGACAGAGTTTCTCCTTGGCCTGGAGCTTCCTAGCTAGCTTAGGCTAGCAGTCCCACAGATCCACCCATCTCTGCCTCTTCAGCAATAGGATTATAAACACATCCCTACACCCAGTTTTTCTTCACATGGATTTTTAGGGTTCAAACTCTAGTACTCTGCTTTACTGACTTACCAAGCTCTTGCTTCTTTCTAGAAGAAGCATATGATGTTGCCCTCAAATTACTTGCTTACTGATTAAGTTGAAAAGAAAGCATTTGGAGTCCCCAAACTAAGGCAGCAGAGAGTGGATTGCCAGCCTAGCCTACTTGGACAGTTCTAGACTTATGAGAGACCCTGTTTCAAACACAAGGTAGCCAGCACCTAAGGAATGAGAGCCAAGGTTGTCCTCCGATTTCCACAAACGTGTCCAGGCACACACATGAACATGCAACACATGTGTGCACACACCCATACATACATGCACATGCACATGCACCTACACAAACCCACATGTAACCACGTGCACCCACATGCCTACACACACACACACACACACACACACACACACACACACACACACACAATGCACTGCCTTTTGGATATTTAGTTCTTAAGTTCTTAACTAATTTTCAACTTCAGAATGGTGTGAAAGCCAGACTTCTGAAATGTAAATCTGGGCCAAATAAACCCTTTCCTCTCCCTAATGTAGCTTTGTCTTGAGTTAATCGTCACAACACCAGAAATAAGCTAAGCTAAGCCGCAGGGCAGAGGGAAGAAATTATTCCACCCAAGGCTAATTTGGTGAACAATGAGTTTGACTGGAGTTACTTACAAGAGCTTTGGCCCAGTCACGTAGATGCATTCACCTTTCTCCACCACACACAAACAACACAACATGCCCCCTACCCACACATAAAAACAGACCTCCCCCACCCCTATACACGCTCTAACAGACATACCAGAAGAACTGAAGCTGCAGGAACTCACGGTGGTAGACACGAAGTCCATAAACTGGACCTCTGTATCACTGAAGAAAGTATCCTCTCCAGCCCCCATTCACTGCCTAAAAATCACCCCAAAGTGAAGCAGGTCCTTATGATCCCTCCCCTACACACATCACCAGCACTGAGCTTGGATCGGGCATTCAGTGCTGAACACTTTGATGTGTTCAATGTGTGATCAGTTTGTCAGGATGTAACCCCACGCTCCATTAAGGAGTAACCACACTGGTGAAACAAAATACTGTGTTAAAATTAAACTCATTATTTTCTTTTAGCTAAGTGAAGTAGGAAACTTGTATTGTATTTCTATAAGAAGATGTCGTTCAAAAACCTTCTTTTCCCTCTGCTAGGCACCTTAGGTCTGGGGGAATAATCAGGAAACTCTGAAGGACCAAACATCAAAATATCCAAAAGGACATAGTCTTATAGAGAGTGGACAGAGAGGCTATAAACCTTGTCCAGAAGTCCAGTATATGGACTTCGTGTCAACCACCATGAGTTCCTGCAGCTTCAGTTCTTCTGGTATGTCTGTTAGAGTGTGTACGGGGGGCTGTTTTTGTGTGGGGGTGGGGGGCAGCACGTTGCATTGTTTTCGTGTGGTGGAGAAAGGTGAATGTGCAGAGACAAGAGGAGGACATCGGGTGTCCTGCTCCATCGTTCTCCATCATCTTCCTTGAGACAGTCTCACTCTCTCAGTCTGAAGGGAGGCTGGCAGCCAGAAAACCCCAGGGATCCTCTTTCCTCCACAGAGCTGAGGCTTCGGGAGCTCACGTGCGCCCAGCCTTTTTCATGAATGTTGAAGATCTGAACTGGGATTCTCATGCCTGCAGAGCAAGCACCCTTTCCCAGTGAGTTATCTCCTGCAACTCTTCCTTCAGCTTTGGCTACATTGACCTTTCATTGCTGGAAGGAAGCTTCAGGTGTTGATGCTTTCCACAAATAGATTACTTAGAAGGAGCGCATGGCAGAAACTGTGAACTCAAATGTCCATAAACACCAGGCATGTTACAGAAGTGAGTGAGACATGTTACTCTCCGAATAAAGGTATGTTCTCTTTGAATATTACATAATAGGAGATTTCTTTCTTCCTCAGAAAAATATGTTCTCTCCTTTTCTTTCTGAAACTGGTGATGCTGTTGGCCATTCTCGCGATTTCCTGCTTTTCTTATAAGAAGAATTTCTACCCTGCCTCGAACTCAATTTAAGAATTAAAAACGAGTACAGACACAATGATAAATTGCAGCTGACACTTGCCTCCGTGTTAGGGGTTCCACAGGAAGTTATGGGGCTACGCAGAACTGGGGAACATGGTCTCACTCACAGGGGCAGCCCGACTCAATTCCAGGCTGTGCTGCCAAGCGGTAATGCAGGAGCCTGCTGAGGCCAGGTCTTATTTTTCAAGAGAAGCCAGAAATTTGTATATTTATATGAAATCTTCTAATTTTCAAATGTTGCCAACTAATTCAAAATATTTTTAAGACCTAGTGTGAGCCAGAATTCTGTGATCCAAGCAAAACAAATCCACAGGCGAGGTCTGGCTCGTGAGCCACCAATTTGCAATCATTGGTCCTGAACTAGACATTATGTGCCTCAAAGGAAAAGGGGGAAAAGCAAAAGAAAAGGAAATTAATGTTTTTGAACACTTACTCTATGCCTGGAACTCGGTCTCTCCCCTCATTTAATCATCCCAGCAGCTTAGGAAATATTGTTGGCCTCATTTTTACTGAAGAAACAATTAGATTTGAGTTCAATGACTTGCTCAAAACAACTCAACTAGAGACTTTCAAACCAGGGGAAGTTGCCTATTTCCTGTCCCCTAAATACATCTTCATCTGTGGGTTCCGTCTTCTCTCTGCTCTGGGCATTTTACCTGTCTTCTTATGTCCAAGCCCTTTTCTGATCAGCTACTCTCCCAGACTTCACCAACTTCATGGGTGCTCATTCCACACGTACACTCTTGGTGGTCTTGGCCATGTCTTTATTGTGTGTCCCACAGTTGGCAGGGACCAGAATCAATGCTTGGTAGGGTCAGCATGGAACAGGACTTGCACTTAATGTAGATGTCATAGGTGCTAATTTGTATATGCTACTTGGTTGTGTTCACAACTGTTGGCTTGTGTCCTCAGCCTTCCTTGCAACTGTTTTTTGGTGAGGGTTCTTTTCCTCTTCTTGGTCCCCTTCACTTGAATGGTTAACGCTTTGTTAACAATGTTGATAAAAGACCCGATGGGGAAGAGGAGATGTTAGACAGTGAAGTCCTTGGCATACAAGTGTACTTTCCTAAGTTTCCAGAACCTGCATAAAAAGTTACACATGGTAGTATGTGCTTGCTAACTCCATACTATGGAGGTAGAGACAGGAGTCTCTCTTAGACAGTCACTCTAGCCTAATAGGCAAGCCTCAGGTCCCAATGCAAGACTTCACCCAAACAAACAAGATGGATTGCTCCTAAGGAACAACATCCAAGATTGATCTCTTGCCTTTACATGCACATGAACACACATACATTCCTAAGCACACACATGCCCACCTTCCCCTCATTGCCCAGTTTCATTGTCTAATACCCTAAAATTCCAAGAACCCCTTTCCTTTCTCTCTTACACACAATGAAATTATGTTTGTCCAGACCTGATTGTCCCCTTTAAGCCCAGATAAATAGCTTGCTGTGGTTTACACCTAAATGTCCACCCCCAAAGGCATATACCTTCCGGAGCTGAGAACTAGAGAGAAGTGATGGGGGGATAGTTTGTCATTGAAGGGAACATGGGGACCTTACTTCCTCTTCTTCCTCCTCTCTTTCTGTGTGTGTATATACACATATATGTACATGTTAATTTGTGTGCAGTGGCGCACCTACATATATGTGCCTGTGCATACAAAAGCCAGGAGACAACCTCAGCTGTTATTTTCCAGGAGCCACCCACCTTGTATGTTGAGACAGAGTCTCTCACTGACCTGGAACTCACCAAGTAGAGTGGGTTGACTGGTGATGAGTGCCAGGGACTCCCCCACCCCTGTCTCCACTTCCCCAGCACTGGGCTCACTGGATTCACTGGGATCACTGGAATTACACTGTCATGTCCTGCTTCTTCCTGTGGGCTATAGGGATCCAATTTGAATCTTCATACCTATGTGTAAGTGTATTTACTGAGCTCTCTCCTTGGCCCCACGACCTCTTCTTTCTTTGCTTCCTGCTTACCTTGAGATGAAAAACACTCTTTATCAGAAGCCCAAAATTAAGTCAACCTACCATGGGCTGGAACTAAGAAGCTAAAGACACCATTCCTTCTGTTGACTTTCTTGGGAATTTTGTCACAGGTGATGAACACGCTCCCCCACCCCCAGTTTTCAAAACTAGTGAGGTTCACCCAAGGGGCTAAGCAGCCACTTACAAGTACAGTGAGGGAAAGGGATGTAGTGATAACACAATGTAGTTTTATGTACTCCTGAAGCTACAAAGAACCTTCATGTAGCTTATTGTGTTTGACATTTATTACAGGCCATCACTAGCCAGGAGACATTACATTGCACCCATTTTACTGATGAAGAAGAGGCAATAGAGGCTGGCAGCCCTGAACTCTTTGAAGTGGGCCCATCTTCCTGGGTTGTCTATGCCCTCTTCTGCTGTAATCCTTTAATCCTCTGACTTGAAAACTTCTACCTCTCCACAGTACAAAACTGGAAAGATATTGTAGAAGGAAGAGATGGCAATGTCCTAAGTCTTCGAACTTAAGGACCTCTTGATCAGCTGCTCCATGGTCCCATCTTCCTTTGCTGTAGGTGCATATCCATGAGGGAACAGAAGCATAACCAGGCACATTAGTGTGCGTTGCTTGTGTACTTATTATGTTAATAGAATTTACTTTGTCATCAGTCATTTAAATATGATTTTCCAAATTCCAAACATTCCATCCAAACCAAAAGACTTTGCTTTCCGTAATTTTACAAATAAAACCCATGGTATGATAAACATCTTGGAAGACTGAAGTCTGGGCTCCATCTATGACAAGATTGGGTATATTCAAGTCAGTACAGCTGTAGCCTCGTTTATATCTCTGAACATACTTAGGTTGTATTGTGAGACCAGCTACAGATAGAGGAAGAGTGTGGGCATCTTGTGAGCACACAAGATGCTGGGGACACAGGGGGCAAATGTTAGGAAAGCTGGTTTGTCTCCCATGGCCCCTGCCAAATTGAGGAGGCTCCTGTTGTTGTCCACAATTGGTCTGCTATCCCTTACTCCCTGGGTTCAATTCGGTTCGTGTTTGTGGTAGCCAAGATTAGCTATGCCTAAGGTTGTGCCTCTTCCTTTGCTAGATTTCTATAGCTTTACCAGAAAAAAAGTCATAAGGTTCCAGAAAAATCAGAAGGAACAGCCAAGTCTAGACCATGACGAGAACTCAGTACATCTCCTTTCTATCCACGTGTCCATATTGTTACTCTTTAGACCAAGTGTTCACCGACTATGCAACACCATGTCAAGCAATGCATGCCCACGTGTGCAATAGTGACAGGGTGGCCATGACAGTCACCAACTGCTCTCTGACCAGATTTGAAGCCTACTCTGCAGGAAGGAGTCCTGTAAGGCCAGTCAAAATCCCATGGTCCTATGGGTAAAGAAATAGCTTTGTTTAAAAGAATAAGTTCGGAATTATCTTCTGCCTCCATAAACCTGGAGTTTCCCTGAGTACAGTGCCCTATTCTCTTGCTCCAAGCTATAACAGCTTCCAGAACAGGGCCCTTCCTTTGGAAAGGGGGGTTTTATTGAGTACTAGATGAGCTGATTTCTTGTGTTTAGAAATCACTCAGGACCCAAGCCTATAATCAAGTCAATCTCCAAAGAAAATGCTTGATCAGAGAATGTCACAAACTTTCAGGGCTTAAGCCAGAGATGTCATCAAAATTTAGAAAAATGTATCAAAAATAGAGTTTGAAAACCATCACCCCTTTATTCAAGGATGTGCATGAAATCTTCCCACCCTTGCCCTTTTGTTGATTTTTTTTTCCAGCTTCGAATGGGGCCACCCAAGTTCTAAAGATGCTTCCAGCAGAGTTTGATCAGTTCTGGTTTAGGGTGGCTCATGGTAATCAGCTCAACAGGACCCTCCTCAAGCCGGCTGCATTTCTCCTCCTTAAATGGAAGACAAAACAAAGCCAAAAGTGAACAGACAATCCAAAGGAGGCTCCAAATGGCAAGGCAGAAGCAGGTGACAGCTTAGGCAAACATGTGCCCCCCCCCTTTGTGCTGTTCACACCATGCTCACACTGAAGCCTCACACAAGCTGGGAGGTAGCTAGGCAGACCTTCCTGGACCTATAAAGTGCAGCCAAGAACTTCCCAACCTGGAACAAGCAAGTCAGCCCTGAAATGAGTGAAATCCGGGTAGAGGCAGCCGGCAGGCTCGTGCCACTTACTTGATAGGTCCTGGTCTCAGAGATAACTCTCTTTCCTTACTTCTGACTAACCTTTCTAAATAGGGAGAATCCTAGCTGCCCTTGACTCTCCTGCTGCAACGAACTATCAGAGCAAACCCCTCAAGATGACGGGAAGCAATGATTTCAAGCATTCGCAAAGTTCATGCTGCAGACCTCACGCCAACAGAGCCCTCACAGAGTGGGATGTCCCCCCAGAATATTCTGTGTCACCTATGCTGAGAGTCTTTCCAAAGGTCCAAGCTGATGCTCTGTCTCTGATGATACCTTTGCCTAAAACAAGTTATCTTCATTACTTCCTCCTCCTTGCCTAATTTAAAACTTTTGGGACATCTCCACGCCTGGGCCAAGAAGCAGCCATCTTAGACTTGTACAGGAGCATTGCATTCCTGCCCTGTGAAGCCAAATCCAGTCTCACATCTGCCTACATGGCTTGCACAGCAGCTCACTCTCATTTGTATTCCGTTGCTTGAAGCTCTGAACCTTCCAGGCCAGGTGCTCATAGAGCCTACATCTACATTTCCCTTCGGTTGTCCTCTGAGGAGGCCAGCCTTCCTCAGCTGTTCATATTCTCAAACCCTATGTGCCCCTCTACACTTCCACTGCACGGGAAGCCATGACTACACAAGTGTTTATCCATGTGGGCTTCAACGCTCCAGTTTTCTTTCCCTTTTAATTACATTTTTTTATTTACATTTTAAATGTTATCCCATTTCCTGGTTTCCCCTCCAGAACCCCACTATCCCACCCAACTCTTCAGTTTTCAATACATTTTTTAAAGGTCACAACTATAGCTTGACCAAGCAGTGTCCCACAAAATAAGGATCAAGTGCTCAGATCAGAGGACATGAAGACTTGTGTCCTGTGTCCATGTGCATCAAATCATGAGCGTGTGCATGAGCCAAAATGCTCTCTCTGGCCCGAATCTGAGACCTAGGGAAACTCTCCAAGGACCATTTTCAATGGGTAATGCTGATAATCAACTTGGTAGATCTAGAATCACAAAGGAGACAAGCCCTGGCCATGTTTGTGAGGGAGTTTCTATAGTAACTGAAGGGGGAAGACCAGGGGAAGATGCTGTGGGCGGCATGGTCCCATGGGCTGGGGTCATGGATTGAATAAGAAGGAGAGAATATGATTTGCTCCCCAGAACCCATCTCTCTCTGCTTCCTGACTTCAGCTGCTGTATGCTTGTATTGCCAGGCCTTCCTCACCCTGACTGACTGGACCTTCAAACTATGAACCCACGTAGCCCCTTTCTTCCCTAAGGCCCTTTTGTCATATACTTCTCATGGCAGTGAAAAAAGTAATAATACGCTACTTATTATAAAAGAAAGAGATTGAAGAAGACGATCTTCTTCGAAGTCCACAAATGTGAGGAGAAAGGGTTGTTGGGGGTGAGGGGCATGAACGTGGCTTTCTGCTGAGACAAAATTAGTCTGGAATGACTTACTGGCCATGCTGAAGACCTGCTTTTGCACAAAATGTTGACCAGGCATCAAGCAAGTCCGCTGGCTTTTTCAGCCACCCATTCACTCCCCAGACCCTGCAGCTATAATGAGATCCACACCCTCGTCAGGTGCTGAAGTCATTTGGCCTTTGGCCTCTGTCTCACCAGCCTGCAGCGCATGGGAGTCAGCCAGGACTTCACACACGTGTTCCCTCTTACCTAATCTTTCCAGAGGAAACACAGCATTATAAAATTTAGAGAGAGGCAGGAAGGGAGAAGAAAGGGCTTTGGAGAGAACAGAACTTGAAAAATAGTTTCCCAACCAAGAAAAGAATATCACACGCTACGGGTCATTAAACCAAATGCTCAGTGTGAGTTCAGAAGGCTGTATTCATGCATATCTGGGGTGTAGTGGTTACAACACACACAGCCTCCAGTGCTATCCAAACATAAATATAAGGTTTATAAGTGAAGTATATTTGTCAGACACCAAAACGTGGTAATTAAATTCATGGGGTATGTAGGCATTACAGAAACCAAGGCCCCAGCAGCAGAGGCCTTCCGAAGGACCTGCCCATCACCAGCACTGCAATTACTTACAGGCCCCATGGAATGCACAGGAATGTCCGAGAGGCCTCCTCAGACTTGTCTCTAGTATCAGGCAAGAAGGCACCATAATTACACTTTATAACTGGGGCCAACCCTAAAAACATATGAACACCTTAGAGAAAACGAAAGAGTAAATCTTCATAGAACTAAAATAAAACAGAAAAGGGGAAAGTGGGGAAATATGCACGGATGACGCCGGTAAAATCCCGTTGAACTTTTAAGAAAATTCTGACTGAAGTTCTGAAGAGATGGACGACGGATGTAGTTCGGTTGACAGAATGCCTGCCTAGCACGTACGAAGCCACTGCACCAACACCACGCAAAACTGGGTATAGAGGTGCATGCCTGCCGTCTTAGCACTCAAGAAGAGGAGCAGGAGGAACAGGGGTTCAAGACCATCTTCAGCAACACACTGGGTTCAAGACCAGGCAGGGCCACATGTGACCCTGTCTCAAGGGAGAAAAGAATACCAAAGGAAAGAAATACTTCTCCCCACCCCTAGAGTTGAAAATTAGATTAATTAGTATAATTACTTAAGGGGATCAAATTCCATAATTATACTATATAGGACCATCCATCACCAATGTAAAGGTTTTCTCAATTGAAAGCTACAAATGTTGCAGTTTTAATTCCATGACTTCTCCTGAGTCTGATGGTCACTCTTGGAGGAGTGAGCGAAGCAGGGTTATTAACATCCCATTGGAGGAGCTGAGAGATGGCTCAGCAGTTAAGAGCACTTGCTGCTCTTGCAGAGGGCCAGAGTTCAGTTCTTAGCACCCACATGGAGGGTGGCTCCCCCTATAATTCCTGTAATTCCAACTCCCCCCTCCTCCTCCATCAACATGCGCATATACCCAAACATAAACCACAAAACATAAAATAATTAGTGTTTGAAGGAGCTCTCAATTGGAACATCAGTGAAAGTCAGGTCAGGAGAGATGGTGTGACTTAGCCAAGCACATACAGCTGTGTGCTGTGGCGTTGGAAGGAAAGCCCAGGCCCTCTGAGACCTCATCAAACACCCGGCTCGCTCCCAGCCACCGCTGGTTTGGAGGTACGGTGATTTATTCCTTGCTTCTGTGAGCTCTTGGCTTAAAAAAAAAAAAAGTTAATACATTTATATGGGATTTGGATCCAGGACAATTTTTTTTAATATTTTTTCGTGTTTTAGCATCAAGCCAAGCAGCCTGAAAAAGCACTTTCACCCACTTAATCTGATTTGAATCTCAAAATTCGAAAATCTTCCCATAAAAAGAAATCATTCTAAACTCTTTTCCAGCATCGTGTGTACGCTGTCCAAAATTCCCAGATGCTGGCGCAGTAGGGCCATAATGAAGTGACCAGTAACTCCTTCCTTAAGACAATTCTGATATGGGAGCCTTGTGTCTGAACCATGGATCTCTTCCTCTCTGTCAACTTAGGCAAATGATTTCACCTTTTGAAGCCTCCATTTCCCCATCCAGTAAATGGGACAGTACCTGCTTAGCGTTGCAGAGGAGGTAATCACAATAGTTTGCTGATCTTTTCTTACTCCAATTGTCCTAAGATTCCACTTGTTGAAGGGCTGTGTTCCTCCTGGTGTGAGAGTGTATGCCTCTAATGCTAGCCCTCTGGACTTGGGGGCAAGGAATTATTTGGGGCTAGCCTGGGCTACATAATGATACCTTAATGAAAAGAGAATGAAGGTAGGGGGAGAGAAAAAGAAAGAAAAAAGGAAGAGAAAGGAAGTGGGGAGGATCAATGAGTTAAAATATTATTTTATATGATATATATGCATTAAAATATTTAATGCATTTGTCAGCTCATGTGCTTAAGACCATTTGACTTTTGCACCTTTGATCACGAATCTTCGTTATTAATCATTTATTCGTTCACTCATTCCCAAATAAGATGTGTAATTACTGTCCTGGATGCTGGTCATACAGATCTGAAGAAACCAAACAGAACCTTGATCTTCTCAGAGCTGCCACTTAACCACTCAGCATCCCAGCTAGGCTGGTGTTTCTACGCATGGGTGAGAGACTGAAAGCAAGCTCACTGTAAACCCAAGAAGACTGCCTGTGACTTGGCCTCGTGGGAAGTTAGCTGACTCATTCGTTTCTGTAAGTAGCCAGATTCCCAGAAGCTGAGCTCCCTGGGTCACACAATGCTGTGAAGTGTCAGGCTGATGAGATAACCCGGTGTGGAAAGTGCTTGCCCGGCAAGCATGAGGGGCTGCATTCAGTTCCCCTCACCCAGATAAAAAGTTGGACTTGGAGGTACATGCGCCTACACTCCCAAAATAATGGTTGGCAGAGAAAAAAGGACCTCTGGGTCTCCCTGTCAGCCAGTCTGGACAAATCTCTGAGCTCCAGGTTCAGGGAGAGAACCTATTGCAACAAATAAGGTGGAGAGAAATTGAGGAAGATGTCAGACATTGACCTCTGACATTTACACACACAGACACACACACACACACACACACACCACATACACACACACATACAAACACACACACACATCACACACACAAAACACACACACAAATATATACACACACACAACACAAACACACACAAACACAAAAACCCCCCCAAACCAAAAAAACACACACACATACAACACACACACACACACACACACACACACACACACAGCCTTCTTTGCAGCCTTCTTTGCAGCTCTCAGCTGGATGCTTTGTTCAAGGATCCCGATCCGGTTACTGGGGACAACAGGAGCATCCAGTCCCCCGTGGTATCCTTACTAGCCATATTGGGGATCACACAGCCGTGAACTGACTCCCTGACAGCTTACCCTAAAGTTGAGTCTATCCCAAAACGCTTGGCTCCAGCTTCAGCTCATGACTTTTTCTAGCTGACGGATATGTTTCCAGCACAAGAGAGGTGCTGACAGCTCTTGTCATCTCTGGGGACTCAGACCTTCGCCAATATTCTGTCCCTCCCTGCTCTGAGACAGACTTCATGTCCCAGTGCCCATTAATATAAAACAAAACAAAAGGCCAGCTGGGCCTTCCAGTGTTGCACAGCCTCCTACTCTCTTTCTTCTTGATCTTCCACAGGCATCGGGACCTAGACTGGAGTCCCTGGGGACCAGTACCAGGCAGGTTGTGGGAACCAAAAAAGTGTTTGTGTGAGGGCAGGGGAGATGGTTCTTTCAGTGATGTATTACTATGCAAGACCTCTATTTAGCTCTCCGGCACTCTTGTGAAAAGCCAGGTATGCTGGTAGATACTTATAAATCCCAGTACTAGGGAGGCAGAGACAGGCCAGCCAGCCTCGCCGAACCAGAGAGCTACAGGTCCTTGAGAAACCCAGTCTCAAGTGGGCAGTGCCTGAAGGGAAAGGACAGCTAAGGTTGTCCTCTAAGTTCTACATAAACATGTGGGGACACACACACACACACACACACACACACACACACACACACACACACACACACACACAAGCATGTTCAGGGCTACTGCGGACACCCAAATTTCCCTCGGATTCCCCTGTTCAGCCCCTCCTCAGGATCAGTCTTTTCAGTCTTGAAAAGAATGCAGAGGACAGAAGGGTGACTCAGAAGATGGTGGCCCAGTCATCTGCTTCCCATTGCGGACTGCATTTTTCACATGTTACTGGGTGAAGTTAGCAACTGCTAGAAATAGAACAGAGAGATAAAGGGGGGAGAAGGGGGAGGATCTCATTTTCTCTGGAGAAATCTGCCTCGATTCAGGACTTTGGTGTAACAGGGAAAAGTCATCCTGCTTTGAACAGCTCTCTCTGACTCACATATTGGCAAAGAATGTGCCGACCAGATAACTCCCTCCCCTCCCCCAGCCTGAAGCTGCGCTGCTGAAATCTGAACTCGTTCTAGTCGTCCTTGCTGACTTGTGAAAGAGATCTCTCTATATTCATTTGGGCTCACGCGTGTCACATGATCCCAATACATTCCAAATGCTAGGCTACAAGATTACTACTTAACCAAGGACAAACCAACAGGAATTTTAATCAAGACAATATCCAATAATGAATAAAGATGGAATGTTTTTGGAGGAGATCCAGGATACACATTTGGGAATTTTTAATCTTGCTCGTCTTTGAATCTGGCAGAAATATTTTAAACTTTTCTGACCGTGCCATTGCAGGCTGGATCCAGAAACCGGCTCTATCTAAGGTATTGAAGTATTTCATCTGCTCAGACATCAAATTTTCCAAACCCAGGCCAGTAATTGATACCAGATTAACTCGAATATGAATCAGCAGTCAAGTCCCTTTAAGTGCGATGTTTAAGATGAATTATTTTATGATACGAAAGATAAAAACCATCAAGAAGATAGTGATCAGAACCTGACAGGAATGGCTGTGTCTTAGAAGTACTTTCCTTTGTTGTTTGTGTTCAGGCCTGGCTTATCTGTGATAGTTCATCTGATTGCTTAATTAAGCCAAACTCAGTCAGTGGAGGCCAAGTACTAAAGGGTGTTTGCCAGGCGTGGTAGCACACGCCGGTAAGCCGAGGATTTAGCAGGCTGAAGGAAGAGAGTGATCATAGCCTGGGACAGTGTGAGACTTAGGATCAGAGATGACAAATACTTCAGAATTGGCACTAAATAGACAGGATGCTTTTTAATTTATTATTATTGTTGTTGTTGTTATTATCATTATTATTTTAATCAGGGCTGGAAAGATGGGTCTGTGGGTAAAGTGCTTGCCAAGGACCCCAATTTGAACCCCTGGCACTCCTTGAAAAGCCCAGGAGTAGCACGGCAAATCTGAAAACCCATACCTGGGGATCTGGGTATAGGAGGTTCCCTGGGGCTTGCTGCCCAGTCCGTGTAGCTAATTGGTGAGCGTCAGGGTCCATGAGAGACAAAAGTGGTAGAGAGAGATTGAAGAAGACACCCAACATTGACCTCTGATCTCTACAAACACTTCCACACACATACATGCACGTACAACACACGTGCTTCATAAAACAGGTCTTATAATTAGCTGCAGCCTACCTCAAAAGTGCCTTTCCATTGTTTCGAAGAGAACTATGAGGGTAAGAAGGCCATAGTGAGTTTAAAGATTTTAGAATCTTAGTGGGTGGAGCTTTCCCACTCCCACACCATCCCAACCTCCATCACTAAATGGAACCATGCATTTACTCCCACGAGGCTGCTCTGAGTGCTGATATCTTGAAAGTACCCGAGCAGTTCCAACCACACAGGAGACTGAGGGAGGAGAATTAGTACTTCAGCCCAACGGTTCAGGACCAGCCTGGGCAACATAGTGAGACCTGAGTCCCTCCTGCCCCAAAATAAATAAATAAAAGAAGAATGGGGGGGAGGAGGAAGAGGTGGGGAAGAAGGGATAGGAAAAAGAATGGGGGGGTGAGGAAGAGAAGGAGGATAAGGGATGGGAAAGGAATAGAAGGGCAGGATAAAAGATGGAGGATGAGGAAGAAAGGGAAGAGAAGGGAGGGGTAGGAAGGGAAGAGGAAGAGAGGAAGAGGGAAAAGGAACAAAGGGAAGGGGAGAAAGGGAGGAGTGGGGGGTGTGAGGAAGGGAGGGAAGGGGAAAGAAAGCTTTCGTCTGGAGGAACTAATGCTGAAGCTGGACCCAGGTTAAACAGCGTGCTACACTGCAGGAAAGACATCTTAGAGACCACGAAACGGATCAAAGGCTTCAGTGCACTTGTCTCCGCACACCTACTAAAGCTGCTGAGCAGTGAAATTCTAGCTCTCTGGCCATGCCAGGACTCCAAATTGATACATCATCCCTGGGCCCTGAAATGGTGATCCTTGCATGAGTCCCAGTGCAGGTCCACAGTGTCAGTGGGGATAGCGACAGAGGGTCACCATGTAAAGTCAATCAAGACGAAAGAAGGGCTAGAAAAAAAAGAAAGGAAAAAGAACTCTTCTCAACTTCTCCACTTCTCAGCTGAAAAGGAACAGAACTGAGCCTTGAGTGTGGGACCCTTTACTCTTCCCAGCCCTGGCTTCCGAGGGCTGAATGCTAATCTTAGGGCAAGTTCTTGGGGCCCATCCTGGGCCAGCCTTGGGCTTCCATAAGAAGCAGAGCTGAGAAGCATTTGGGGGATCTGTTGCTGTTGGAGGGGTGCTATTTGTTTATTTTTGTTTGTTTGCTTTAGACAAGGTCTCAACGTGTAGGCCTAGGTGGCCTGAAACTTTCTACGGAGCCCAGCCTGGCCTCAAACTCAAAAGAAATCTGCCTGCCTCTGCCTCCCAAGTGCTGGCCTTGAAGGCGTGTGCTACCACATCTGGCTGGAGAAATCACTTCAGAAACCATCCTGGTGGGTAAGTGACCCGTGTCCGTGTCATTTCCTCTCCAGTTTACTTGGTTTTAGAAGAGGGACTCTTTATATTTTTGCTGTTATCCAAATACTCTTAAATATTGTAGATTTTATTTGTGTGCTGACCGTGAAGTCCAGACAGACCCAGTCTCTGCAGGGGAAGTCAAGGAGCAGAGTCACTATGAGCCATGCACACAGCTAGCTAGCCTCAGGACGGGACTTTTTTACTGGGTTCTCTGAGAACAGAGGCAGATAATAGAGTTATATATGTTTAAAGAGGTAAATGCATCACGTGTGCACAATATAAAACAGAGAGTTCAGATCGACTGAGAAAGGAGAAAGGAAAGCTATTTGGTAGTAGCCTGGTGAACTTTGGCTGAACTTCAGGGTTTGGCAGGCCCTGGTGTGGACAGTCTAGGATGAGACATTAGGGCTTGCATCTGAGAAGCTGACATCAAGCAGACAGGAAGACATGATATCTTATTTTCCTGAGCCATGCTGACACAAATTGAACTCCCTTATTATTTTCTTATGCCAGTAAAGCTGTGCTTGGAATTTAAGCATTTTGCCTGCAGATGTGGAAGGGGCTGGGGTTGGGTTTAATTTAAATAATTGGCAGATTGTTTAGTAGCACTCCAAAGATGGGGAGCGCTCTTCAGCTGAGTTCAATTTGATGAGCTTCTGATCTCTCAAGGTAAAACTGCAGCATTTGAGAAATGGGAGTGCTCCAAGGTCCCACTGCGGAGGCTATAGCTGGCTTGGGTAGTTGAAGAAAAGGCAGTGGCCCCCAGGTCCTCTCTGATTTGCTTGACTTTCCACCTATTCTTGTTCCCCATCCCATGTATGTGTATGTGTGTGCGTGTGTGTTCCTATGTGCATATGATTATGCAAGTGCGTATGCAGAGACCACAGGCTAACTTTGAGTGTCGTTTCTTGGTCTACCTCATTTTAGGGATTACTTTTCCTTGCAACTCTGTGTGTCTTTCAGTTGCCCTTCTACCTTGTTTTTTGAGGTGGGGTCTCGCCCTGGATCTTGCAGTCTGGGTGTTTGCCAACTCAGCTCGTGTGCCTGGTCAGCAAACCTGCACGTGTCTGCGTCCCCAGCACTGGGATTATCAATGCTTGCCCTAACACCCCAGCTGTTTAAAAGGGTGCTGGAGATCCAACTGAGAAGTGCGTGCTTACACAGCGAGTCCTTTACAGCAGATGCAGCCATCTCCCCTGCTCCTGCTTCTTCAGTCTAAGGGAAATGAATTACCCCAGGAAAGGCTGTTTGGTGCCAAGGAGTGAGGGACAAACACAGGAGCACATGGGACGTTCAACTTCAGACACAATGAGGCCTGACTTGTTCTAAAATACACATCCTCTCTCTGCCCGTAGTATCATTTGCCTTCCAAGTTTTTCAAGCCTTAGCAATTATGCGTTTGTGCTGTTTACGAAGCCTCCTTTCCCATCTATGTTTACTTGCCTGGTTTTTCTATAGATTGTATGTGAGCTCCCCGGAGCCCAGGCGTAGATGTATGATTGTATGCCCATTAAATCCCAGCCAAGCGTCTTCATCTTCCAGGGGAGGATTTGTTTGACCCACAAGGCCCCACATACTAAACAATACAGGGGAATGTTTCTGGGAAGAAAGTAAGATGTCAGTGTACATTACAACCCCCAAGGGGGATTGCAGAACGTTCATAAAGGACGGAGGAATCATACTTTATAATGAAATGTACCTCATATAATTTATGACCCAATACTCAGAGATGAGCTTTTCTCTGGGACTTTAAGTCAGTACGTGAGGCAGAAGATTGTGTATGATCCTATAAACTTCTTAATAATGATCTGGAGGAAGCAGGAATGTTCTTCAAACTGGACAATGACCAACAGAGGTTTGCATTGACCTCTGAGAACTCCCAGGGAGGATGGGTAGTCCCCCTCTCTCCGCCATGGTCAGCCTGCTGGGTGTGGTGGTAGCCTTAGCCTCGGATGCAGAGAACTCCTTCCTCCACTAAAGGAGGGGAGGGTGGAGTCTGCTCAAGAGATAAATGAGAGATGAGGAGAGACTTCCTCTGGAAAGATGCTGGCCACGGGAGCACAAGGGTCTGAGCCCAATCCCCAGAACCCACAGCCTTAGCTTCCTTTCCCAAATCTATGACGTCAACATGAACACACATGAAAGACTGTGCATAAAACATCTTTACCGAAGCAACACAAAGGAGAAAGAGTTTGTTTTCCCTCACAGTTCAAGGACACAGTCCATGGCAGAGAAGTCAAGGGTAAGGGTAGCAGGGCTTCAGGCAGCTGATCTTGTTACAACCAGTGTGGGTCTTTCTATCTCTAGTAACCTAATTAACATAATCCCTCACAGGCATGCTGAGAGGTTAAATAATACCTCAGGTATGCCCGGAGGCTTATATCCTAATCTTGTCAAGTTGATAACATTAAGTATCACATGCATGTTTATATATTTAAAAAAAAAATGCTAGTCATGATGGCATCTACTGTGAGAAGGTGAACCCCAGCAGATCTCTTGAAGTTCAACGGCTGGGCAGGCCTCCTATCTCAGAAAAGAAAGTAGACTTTGCCTTAACCTGAGGTTATGTTCTGGTCCTCTACACGCATGTACACCCACCTACCCACTCAGAGGAACAAACATGCACACACACATACACACACACCCCAATGAGATTATCTGTGCATGTTTGTCCATGCATATGTGTGTGAGCATAATGAGGAAGCTAGAGGAGAGCCTCTTCTGTAACTCAAGAATCCACCCCCCAACCCAGCTTTTCTTTCTTCTTTTCTTTCTTTTTATTATAGTGTGGGGGCTTTTTATTTGTTTAGTTGTTTGGTTGTTTTTTTGTTTTGTTTTTTTTTTTTTGAGACAAAGTTTCTCATTGGCTATGAACTTGCCAAGCAGGGCTGTCCAGTTAGTCTTGGAGCCCCAGGCATCCTCCCATCTTAGACCTGAGATTCCAAGAGCCTATTCTCTCTCTCTCTCTCTCTCTCTCTCTCTCTCTCTCTCTCTCTCTCTCTCTCTCTCTCTCTGTGTGTGAGTGTGTGTATGGTGTGTGTGAGTGTGTGTGTGTGTGTGTGTGTGTCTTGACATCCCACCCCTAGTATCTCAGACTCCCTCATTTACACAAAGGTTGCCTAATTGCTTGTTTGCTTGTTGTGGCGCTAGGGATCGAACCCAGCACCTCACACATGCTGTGCAACTGCCAACCACTGAAATACATCCCCAGCTCTCTCTTAAATTTTTTGTTTACTTGGTTTTTTGCTTTTTAAGACAGTGTAACCCAGGCTGTACTGGAATGCATTCTGTAGACCAGGCTGGCCTTGAAAATCAGAACTCTGCCTGCCTGTGCCTTCCGAGTGCTGAGATTAAAGGACTTGGGCCACTACCACCTGGCTTCTTTGGATCTTTTTTGTTTTTGTTGGTTTTGCTGTTGTTGTTATAATTTTATTTATAGACAGTCTCACTAAGGTGCCAAAGCTGGACTTGAGATCTTCCATCCCCAGCTTCCCAAGTGCTGAACCTGCAGGTATGTTCTGCCACTCACACACTGGAAGAAGGGGTCCTCACAGAAACAGCTCAAATGACCTCATCCATGGAATAGGCCAAAGTCATCAGGTAGTAACCGTAATTCTGCCCTCTCCTCAGCCAAGAGGTGAGAATTAAATTATCCCAAGACAAGAAAGGTAAGACTGACAGGCTATGTTTCGAAGACATGCCAATGAGAGCCCGCTGACCCACTGACTTGGTGAGCTGAATTCAGCTCCATGTCTACTTAGTTTTCAAAATAATTGATGAAATTTAGTCTCCCAAAGGCTTGATCTGAGCCACTCTCCAAATTCCACATTAAGACTCAAGATGCTTTCTATATCAAATTAGTTGCTGGCAGATTTGAGGGGAGCTTGGAGAGCTACCTTTCCTGACAACACCCCATCCAACCTGGGTCAGAGACAGAGGAAAGTCAACTAACAGAAGCCGAATCCAGGACAGAAGTTTCCACCATGTGGCACAGTAGTTATCGGGGTGACATCCAGCTTCCATTTAATAAAGGAACGGAGGTTTCCATCTGATAGCTATTAAAGCAAGGGAGTTAAAAGAATTATTGGTGCTATTCTCATCCCACATGTCCTCAGAATTGATGTAAGGGTGAAGAGAGAAATCGGAACAGCATCCTTGCCTTAGACTCTGAGACATTCAGCCAAAGTTCCAGGGGCTGCAGGACCCCAGAACTGTTCTGAAGGAGATCCAGCTTTGGCTCGAGTCCCAGGGTCCCGTTGTCAGTAACTCGAAGAGATCAGTTCAGAGAGAAATGTGTTCAACTTCCCGCTTGAGGGAATTGGGAATTGTGACTTGAACTTGAACCCAACTTTGTATGATGGGGCATGCATGTGTAGATGTGGGCACAGGCGTGTGAAGATCAGAAGACATCCTTGGGTGTGCTCTCCAGGTGCTTGACACCTTCTGTTTGCTGTGGGGTTTCTCAATGGCCCAGAACTTCACCAAGTAGGTTAGGCTACCTAGCTGGGGAGCCCTGGGGAATCTGCCTGACTCTGCCTCCCATCTAGCTACAGCTGGGAATACAAGCACATGCCACCAAGCCTGGCTTTTTACACGGCTTCTGGGAATCGAGCTCAGGTTTGTGTGCTTGAAAAGCAGGCACTAATAACTGAGATAAACCTAGCTTCAGCCATGATTCCACCAACGGGCAGGAAGGCTTAGTGGAGGGCAGCTAAGGAGTTGCCTTAAGAGCTGTCAAAGAATCTGTCCAGTGATTCATTCAGGGTATTCAGCTATAGCAGGATTGGTCAGGTCAGGAACAGGAAGCTGCAAAAAGTAGGGAACCAGGTAACTTGAGTAACAACAACCAGTCCTCTATAACAGCCAAGGAGATCCTTTCTGAGGAGAGAGCCTCTTCCCTTTTGAGTTAGTTACTTTCCTTGTTGCCATGACAAAGTACCTTCAAGTTCAGGAAGGAAGAGTTCAGCTCACTGCCTGAGAGTGCAGTCCATCCTGACAGAGGACACATGACGGCAAGAGCTAGAAGCAGATGCTCACATTGAATCTATCGTCACGTAGCAGAGGAATGAATGCTGGGCTCTGCTCAGTGTGTTCAGTGTAAGAACCGAGCTCATGGAATGGAGCAGCCCACACAGAGCGAGTCTTCTACTTCAGGTTACCCGGTCTGGATAAGTCTTCAAAGATTACTCACTTGTGTGAGTTTTAACTTTTCGGTGATTGTAGATTCTGTCAAGTTTTTAATATTAACCATCATCATAGCTTTTGTAATAAATTCCTCTAGATTAGCCCCCCCAAAAAAAAATAAATAAATAAACAGGGTTCTTAGGACATGTGTACTCAAGCATCCTCTTGTCCTGTGGAGCAGACCTGTGTTTTTATTCTCACTTTCAATAAATTTATACTTTGGGGCTAGAGACATGGCTCTGAAGTTAAAAAGCATGCATGTACTACTCTTGCAGAAGATCCAAATTAACCCTACCACCACACACATACACACACACACACACACACACACACACACACACACACACACATGCACACTATCTGGAGCCTCGGCTCCAGGAGATCTAATGTTTCAGTGAGCACATGCACACATACATAGCATACATTTATCCAGCTACATGTATACATATGTATGTATATACATGTAGACATGTATAAATATGTGCTTTCACATAGTTATGAAATAAATATCTGTGTCTCATCCCAATAACTTGTTTGAAGCACAAAGAACCTGGAAATTGTGTCACAGGAGACCCTGGTAGCAACAGCCAAGTCAAAAGGCCATTTGGGAGAGTAGACTGGGAGAGAAAGTAAGGATGAAATAGATGCAGAAACTGTTGTCCTCTCCTTCAGCTGGAGGGGGTGTTGGTCACAGAAGAGGCCACACAGGGACCTATCCAGAAGATTTGTCAGCATATAGGGACTCCTTGAAAACCGCAGGTCCTGGAGCAGGGTATTGGCCATCCTTTGAAAGTGGTGGTCTGGTTGGTCTATGACCAGAGATGATAAAGGTGAAGGTCTGGGTTGGAAATGATGTGAAGAGGAGAGAGGTAGGGAAGAGGATGTCAGGGCTCCATAAACAACAGGTGAAACCACAAAATGAGTTTTTAAACAGAGGTGTGTGATGGGTTCCTCAGATATCCTAAATACATGAGTATTGGGGTAGCCTCAGGTGTTCCTGGAGTGCACGGAAACACATGGAACAGAGGGTTTGAGAAGGAAGCTGGAACAGGGGAAGTCAGCAAATGCTGCGTTAGTTCTGGCTGCAGACAGGATCTCGGGAAGGTCTACACACTTGCTAGCATATCCATCCGCCAGTAATTCAGAGGCAGAAGGGTCACGATGCCAAATGGCGAGAAGGTTGCTGAAGATTGTCAACAAGCTGGTGCAGCTTGTCCAAACTCAACAAAGCCACACAGAGCCAGAGCAGAGCCTGAACCCAGCTCCACCAGGAGGAGCACACAGTAAGGAAAATGACCCAGTAGGGAAAAGCACTTGCAACTCAATCCTGATGACCTGAGTTCAATCCCCCCAGGCAGGACCCACATGATGGGAAGAAAGAACTGACTTGCACAAGCTATCTTTTATTCTCCTCAGTTGTAACATACACATGCGTACTTGCACATGCAGACACAGATAGACAGACACACAGCACACACTAATACTAAATACAAATTTGAAAGGAAACAAACAAACAAACAAAAAAAAATAACAGAGAGTGACTGTCCTAACCCAGTCCCGATTCTCCTCTAGGTTTTTTCAGGCCAAACAGAAGGGAGCCCCCACAACAAAGCAGACACACCCATGCCAACCACCATCAGGACTGAGAAAGCTCCTTTCCTATGTCCATCCCTACCCCCTGCAGGCAAGTGAAGGGGTCCCTCTTCCCACTGGGGAGAGAGACAGAATCCACATTCTGATGGCTGAAAGACTGGGCTCCTGGAAGCAGAGCTCTGAAGAAAAGGCCAGCCTTCAGGAGCTAGAGCAGAGGGCAGATGCATGTCTGGCATCCATTTGCCCATGGCTGACCAATGAGTGACCTGTGTCCCCAGAAGCATCTGAGGAGTGGATCCATAAGCACCCAATGGAAGAAGCATTCTGGTAGGGAGAAGCATTCTGGTAGGGAGAAGCATTCTGGTAGAGCACCGTTCATGATACAGATTCCAAAGGAAGAGTACAGCACAGATAGCCTGGTTGAAAACAAGATACTCTCTAGGGAGGGGGGAAACGGGGCACTGGGGAGACTCTTAAGCATCCCTCCTGGAGGCGGGGAAGCATCACTCACTGTCTGGGTGTTTCCAGGGGGCAGAAGCACACAGACGGGCAAGGCCATGCCAGCCCATAATTACCTCCTCCCTTTCCTGCACTTTTAAACTCCTGTGGTAGTTGATCGTCAGCAACTCCTTTCCAGCGAGAGAACCTGACTTTTCAGAATTAATATGTGCTTGTTAGCTGTGCCCTAAGTCAATGTCTCACGTTAATTACACTTGGCAATGAGAAACGGTGCGCTGGGGAGGGCGAGTTGGTGCAGGGACCTTGTTAGGACTGATGAGTGTCGGAAATGTTTCAGGGAGGCAGCTGCAGGGCAATTTGGGACATCCTCTAGGCCTGGCGCCAGAGGGGCTTGGTGAGGAGCACCTCATCCCATTTACCTGCATGGCCTTAGAGCACAGCTGCCTGCTATGAGGTCAAAAGGCCTATCTGGAACAGAGGGGCCCCAGACATCATCTCTCAGAGCCACATGCCCTAGGTATTCTGGCTGAGGGCCAGATCTATTGCTAATGGAAGGCAAGAGGGAGTGAGACTGAGGTCACATATAGGCATTCTGACCAGTAGCCTCACAGGACCCTCTCCTGCATCCGCCAAGACCAAACATCATACAAATATGAGAGCTAAAATGTTGTCCCCCAAAAAATGTTTCCTCTGTCCCAGCAGCACCAGCCCCAGTCATTATAGGACAGAGCTGAACTATCTACAGTTTGAACTCTGACCCACATGTTTGACAGGCAGGTTGTCTTCCTCCGTTCACTTTTACCTTCATCAGTCACTGTTAGTCAACTTTCCATTACTGTAACAAAGCACCTGAGGTGGTCATCTTATCAAAAGAAAAGATTTGGGGCTCAAAATGCCCAGTATATCATATGCATCCTGTTCTCTTGTACCTACATCAGATAGCCTGACTGCCTGTGACCTCAGAGGAATTTGATGCTTCTGGCCTTCACGTGCACCTCTACTCACACACACAGAGAGCCACGTACATGACCAAACACATATGCATAATTTTAAAATGGAATAAAATAAATTATTTTTAGAAGAAAAGGTTTATTTGAGCACAGGTTTTCAGAAATATCTGTCCATGTTCATTTGGGTCCATGGCTTTGGGGCTTGTTACCAAGCAACACATAGCATCAGAGTAAGTGATGGAGAAAAACACGGTGTCTCATGGCCAGAATGCAAATTAGCAGAAGACAAAGAGACTATGATTCTACTAACCTTTAAGAGCCCAGCCTCCAGGGACCAGAAAACCTCCACTCAGCTCACCTAGTGGGTGTGTCCAACCAAATGCCTTTGGTCCACATGAGGCCAAGGACGGCTATGAATTCTGCTCACTCACAAGTCAAGAACTTACTCGAAACACCATGAGCTTTTGACTACTTTTGTCATTTAACTTGATTATTGGGGACTTAGTCATGAACTTTGCAGATGACAACAACCGTCCCAACCTCAAAAAATTGGACACCACTGTAGGTTTCCAACCTTCCCAGTAGTGCCGCACTGGAGCCCAAGCTTTTAATATAAGGATCTTCGAGGGGACAATCCAGATCCACAGTGCTATTAAGTGGCGGTAAAGACTGTAAACGTGGAGCCTAGGAAGAAGGTTCCCCGAATTTGGGGGTAGTCTATCTGCAGTCTGTCCACATATCTATGTGTCTGTGTGTCTATCTACCTTTGTTCTCTCTCTCTCTCTCTCTCTCTCTCTCTCTCTCTCTCCCCCCCCCCCCCCCCCTCCCTCTCCTATCCCTACTTTCTCTCTTCTCTCCTCTCTTTTTTCCTCTTTCCCTTTCTTTCTCTCCTTTCCCCCTCTCTTTCATTTCTCCTCCCAGCCCCGCTACTCTTTCTCTGCCTTGAGCTCAGCAGTTCTACTCCGCCCCTTCCTAAGACAGATGATTTGCTACCTCAGCACATTTTCCAGGGCAATGGAGCCTTCCACTGTGGACTGGACCCTCACACTCTGTGAGCCAAAGTAACCCTTTCCTCTTCATTTCTTGACTAGATCGGTATGTAATACAGTCACAGCAAGCGTCTATGTAGCCCCTGAGGCCTCATGTTTAAAAAAGAAGGAAGGATGGGAGGAAGAAGCTAAGGAAGGAAGAAGAAAGAAACCATCAGGCCGGTGTATGCCAAGTGCACACTGCCTGACACACACTGAATCATGTGACTTTCACACACACCTTGAAAACTCCCCATTTTTTAAATGAAAATGGAGCACAAAGCCCCAACATAAATGTTTGCAAAATTATCAAGTCGGGGAAGAACCACAACTTGGACCAGGATATTTTTCAGTCTAATTGATTAGTATATTCACACATGACACGGGGACACACATGACACAACGTGCATATTGAGGCCAGAGCACAACTTTGTGAAGTTGGTTCTCCCCTTCTACCTTTACGTGGGTTGTTACACTTGCTGCTTGTACCTGCTGTGACCTCTCTCTGCCCAGGATATCTTCACAGTATGTGTTGCAGGAAGCCACGCTGTGTCTCCAGATAAGATTTCAGGGCAATGTCTGCCACCCAACACCACCAGGTAAGCAAGACAGAATTCAACACAGAATCCAAGAGGAGATAGGCACAGAGATATAACTTAACAGACAAACCTCAGCCACCTGCCAGGCACGAGCTTTAAACACAGCCACTTGATGCCCCGTTGTCCTTTGCTCTCTGTAGGCACATGTCTCTGATACAACCAGAGGAGGTTTAGCTAATGGCAGGGATAGTGGAAGAGGCTTTCCATATCACTTTCTGGATGATCACGTATACTCATTTGTCTTGTTTTGTTCCAAACAGAATCTCGTGTCACTCAAGCTAACTTCAAGCTTGCTATATATGGGGCAATGACCTTGAACTTCTGATCCTCCTGTTTCTATTCCCCGGGTGTCTGGTTCATACAGTACTGAAAATTAAATCCAGAGTTAATATATACTGGACTGAGCGACATCCCCAGATGATGTTGTTGTTATTGTTGTTGTTGTTGTTGTTGTTAAGCAAGAATTATATTACTTCCTTCCACAGAATATGGAAATACATCGATGTGAAGATCACTGGGTATCTAGAGCTTCATAGCCATTCATCCTTCAGGATGCTCCTTAATCTCTCTATGCCTCTTTCTCCACATCGGTAAAACGAGCTCTCTGAGACAGTATTTATTCTACAAATTATGCTGGCTGATCCAGTATGTGGACTAGAACTTGACTCCATGGATAACAGCACTTGCAACAAAAGCATAAGGCCAGAATTCAAATCCCCAGCACCCATATTAAAGAAAAAAAGATGAATTTAGCTATACTCTTGTAACCACAGTATTAAGGGAGCAGGGGCAGAGACAAAAGGATTCCTAGCACATGCTGGTCACCAGCCTAACTGAGACTTGAGAGGTTCAAGGTTCACTGGGAGACCTTGTCCAAGGAGTAAGGAAAAGAGTGAGAGAGTAAGCTATCCAATGCCTCCATCTGACCTCTGAGCACTTGAGCAAGTACAGACACACACACAACATACACTACACACAGCATATACCATACACAGACACACACACTCACACAACACACCTAACACACTCATACAATACATACAAACATACACATGACAAAAAAAACACAACACACAAAGCATATCACATATCATACATGGACACACAACATCACACACACACACACACACACACATGTGTTTAGACTGATGCCCACTACATCGAGCTACATGTGCTGTTATTACTATATTTTGTTACTAATTCTTCTATATTTATGGATTTTATGAGTAATTGCTGCCTTAGGGATTTCAGTCTTCTCAAAAAAAAAAAAAACAGGCTAATTTTGATGGATGTGGTTGTGACCTATTTTTCAAATAATTGCTACTTTCAATTGAACAGTCTCTCCTTATGGCTTGACAGGTGGCATATTTATTGACATTTTAAAGTGTGTGTGTGTGTGTGTGTGTGTGTGTGTGTGTGTATGCATCCACACATGTGCGCTCTCTCTCTCTCTCTCTCTCTCTCTCTCTCTCTCTCTCTCTCTCTCTGTCTTGTCTAACTTATCATTTTAATTCAGAGGATGAAAAACACTGTTTCTGACAGGCTACTAACTACATAATTGCTGTAGAGTAAATCTTAGCAGGTGAGGGTTTGCCCCAGAACCCATCAGGGTAACATGTGTTCTCTGCTGTGCACAAAGAACAGGAGTCAGACACTAACAGCAGCCATGTCACCCTCCCTGAGCTGGAATTACAAATGTGCTCTGCTACTTTTGAAGTTAGCTGAGACTTTGTTAACAAAGGGCCAGAGCTGCTTCCTGACTCACCTGTGTCGCGAGCAGTCAATCAAAGGACAGCTGAATTACTCCGTGTTCCTCCTAGAAAACTTTAAAGAAAAGAAGTTGCAGACTTCCAATGCAAATGTCATTAAGTTTGAACGGTGAATTTTAGAGGTGATTCTGTGCAGAAGATTTGGAATTAATTCCTTTTGCTTATCTTCAATCCTGCAAGACATTCCCAACACAACCATCAGGACTACAAATGCAAAAAAAAAAAAAAAAAAAAAACACCAATGCTACAGTCTAATTATTGGCATTTTCTACCTACGATGCATGATGCATGATATTATCAGCCCTGTGCATATCTTCAACCTTGAAGGGCTAAAGGAATGACCAAGAGACCGTGTTTTTGAACCATTGTCATTAGTCAGAGGACACGGTGAGAGTTAGGCAGACTTCGGAAATAAATAACACGGTGTTTGTGCCCTGTGTCTATCTTTGAGCAAGATATTTGCTGTTTTAGGGGCCACAGAGATGGCTCAGTTGGTGAGGGGCTTGCCGTGGAAGCACGACAACCTCAGTTTGATCTCCAGAATCTCCACGTTTAAAAAGGCAAGGTATGGTGGTGCACGCGTTTAATCCCAGTGATGGGGAGGCAGCAGACTGGTGAATTCCTGCACCTGAGTGGGCAGCAGCCTAGCCTACTTGATGAGTGTCAAGCCAGGGAGAAACCCCAGGTTCAGAACACAAGGTGAGGAATGACTATTGTCTTTCACATGCACTCCCACACAATTGCACATGTATGAGCACACACATGCATACATGAGTGCACACATGCATGCACACGTGTGCATGCATGCACGCGCACACACACACACACACACACACACATAAATAAATTTTTAAAATGGTAAGCATGCACTGTTCACCTGGGTGGGTCATCGGCTATGCCTTTCCACGTATGCTCTCAATTATACTTCCCTAGCTATTAGTGTTTCTGACTCTAAGCTAGCAGAGCCATGTTAGGGACAGGCTTCCACATGCCTCTGTCTCTCCCCAAAGAGGAGCAGTAATCTACTGATGACTTCCCAGGCTGGACTCAGAGAAGCAGAGTGAGAAAGGGGTCAGAAAACAGGGGCTAAAAGAAAGCCTATGGCGGCCTTTGGCGAGTGCTTATGTCTCCTTAGCACACATCGTGAACTGCCACAGGCTGACAACCACGCTGATGTGCAGAAGCCTGAACATCCCCATCAGAGACTCAGGCCCAGTCATGGGGCCACACCCAGCACCTCTCAGGGTAGGCAGCAGGCCAGACAGAATGGCTGCGCTCAGACTTCTCAACCAAGGTGTGTCCTATGTTGAAAAAGAGATTGAGAACTCATTCTGCAGGTGATGACACAGTTTGCTGAGTCCATTCCTGAACCTCTGCCCTCTCTGGTGAATGATTCCTGGCAGGTGTTCAGGTGATGCTGCAACGTTGAAGGCACCACTGAACCTCAAAGTCATCCATGACTAAGTAAGGAGCTCAGGTCAGTCTTGGCTCCTTGATACCTCATCTACACAATAACAACAACAACCACAACAACAACAACAGATCCAAATCCAGATGAAGCAGAGGTGGGCAAGATGGCTCAGCAGGTAAACATACTTGCTGCAGGCACCTGCTCTCCAGAGTATTAGTGTCCTAGTTTCATTTGTGTTGCTGGGATAAACATACCCTCATAAGATGGAAAGAGAGAAATGGCTTTCACACGTTCTCCTCTGACCTGCACTGTGGCATCTAAACACACTACACACACACACACACACACACACACACACACACACACACACACACACACGCAAAATTTTTAAAATAAATAAAAGGTAATTTTAACAAAATCGGGTTTCACTGATGAGCATCAATCCAGAGCTTACACAGTTCCGAGGTTTGAAACCAGAGTTATCAGCTATGCCAGCGTCCCTGGTTTGGGGGAATTTAGGAGCCCCAGGCATGCCACACACAGGTGACCAGTGGATGAAGTTGCTGTTCCCAGAGTGAAACCTGAAGTAAGGCCTGAACAGCGCTGAGCTAGTGTGCAACATGGCCTTGTAGCAGCCTTAGATTGGGGCCCATTAATCAGAATCTTTACATCTATCCGTCTTGGACTTTGGATGATGGTCAAAACAGGTGATATGGAGGCTGGGGGCAGTCAGATGGCCTAGTTGGTAGAGACGCCTGCCACCAAGCCTGACCACCTAAGCTGAATCCCCAGAACCCACATGGTGGAAGAAAAGAAGTGACCCACCCAAGCTATCCTAACTTCCACAGGTATTCCACAGTGTGGATGTGCTCCACAACCACCACCACATGCGCACATGCACACACATACACCCACATACACATGCTGCCATAACTCGCACACACAAAAATGTCTAAATCTTTAAATGTAATTCAACTCTCTTTTTAAGAGAGGGGGGGTTGGGCAGTATGTGAGGTTTAAGTGAAATTATCTGATTTAGGAGGATTGGAAAGTCAAAGCTTTGGTCTCGGAAGGACATTCTATGACTTTGAGATACCTGTTTCTAGAGCAGGTCAGCTCCTTCAAGATCTGAAGCTGGACACTCTCAGCCTAGAGTAAGAGACAGCAAGCCCTAATGTGCAAGCTTCAGTGTCAGTCGTCACGTCCGTCGTTGCTTCCTAGCCAGAGAAGCATGGGTAAGTCCTTACTGGGAGTCTCTGACCAGTACTCAGTTTGCTGATCTGTAAAAAGACAGAGAAAAAGTTGCCAGTCTTGGTGTAATGAGTATTCATTAAGCAATGCATATAAGGCCAGGGCTGTGGCACAGTCATTACAGCACCTGCCTAGCATGCACAAAGCCCCGAGTTCTAACCCCGGCACTGCATAAACCAGGCATGACAGTGCACCGTAATCCCAGCACTCAGGAAATAAAGCCAGGTCAGAGCATTAGAAGTTCAAGGTCTTCCTTGGTGGCATATTGAGTTTAGGGCAAGCCTAGGATAACTGAGACTGTCTCGAAAACAAAGAGAGTAATAAAAAGTGTTCACAGGGTCCTCAAGTTTCCAGAAGCAAAAGCCCAGGTTCGTCAGCACTCATCTCTGAGGACCTACTTTCTGACTCTCCTCAACTTCCCTGGGAAGTGCAGCTCCTGTCCCAGTGCAAAATACTCGGAACCCCTAGCCATGCGATTCCCCTGATTTCCAGGCCCACACCGGGCGGGCAGGTTCAGAACAGACTTTGTCCTGCGCCTTCCTCGCCCAGGCAAAACACTGGCCAGGAAACCACGACCATACTGTATAATGTGTGAGTGTGGGGGTCTTCCTCCCGAGCCTATGGGGCAAAGGCAGGTGGCGGGGGAGGGAGGGAGAACGCATGAGCCGAAGCTCACACCTCACTTATTTGTAAGTAGCCCATGTGGTTTCACTTCTCACCCACTTTTCCAATGGGAGCATGCGTGTTAGCACCTGGGGACACCTGGGTCCAATTAGCCCAACCATTTCCCTACGAAATGGTAGTCTCCAAGCGGTGGGACCCTGCTGCTCTCCCCCTGCCCTCAAAGAGCTAAGGTTCTGTCCAGATTTAGGATGGCAAAACTAGAATTAGAGAAGGGGCTTGGGAAGTGTCCTTCAGGCCCCGGGGAAA
The DNA here is from genome assembly GCF_011064425.1 of Rattus rattus. Taxonomy (NCBI): domain Eukaryota; kingdom Metazoa; phylum Chordata; class Mammalia; order Rodentia; family Muridae; genus Rattus; species Rattus rattus. Next base: position 13,339,146 of record NC_046163.1, on the reverse strand, counting down.
GAGATCTGGAACACCTGGTGACCTCGTGACTGCCAGGCGCCCAGATGTTTGGCATTCCTCAGTGGCCACGCTGGACCCAAAATGGAAGCCAGCCTGGTCGAGTGCTTCAGAGGGCACTGGGGCTGCAGGGTCATCTTTGCAGGGTCTGGCTGGATTTCATGGTCCTCAGTGGGCCAGATAAAGATTTGCTAAGGGTAGGAGTGCCTGGCCACCTGCTGGGAGCCTGGCCCAGCTTGGGGAAGCTGCCTGTGCTTGCCATAGCACTAGAAAAACAAACCAGCTCGCCCTCCATACTACCCCAGATGTCCCCCTAACACCTTGATGGACTAAGAATAAATCACTATTCGCTCATCTCCAGTGGGGGCCAGGACTTCCTACGAAGGGGAAATGGGCCTTGGCCCTGATGAGGCAGGGGTCTGGCAACCACCAGCGTGCACTAGAATTCTATTCTGAAAGTGAAGGAATTCAGTACTTTTTTCAGTGTGCTTCCTCGTTCCCTGAGCAATTGGGCCAGATAAAATGCTGGGTTTGCCAAAGTTGTTTGGTGTGTGTGTGTGTGTGTGTGTGTGTGTGTGTGTGTGTGTGTGTGTGTGTCCGCTGCAGGTGTGCCAGCACATATCCTCCTGGGTTCACCTGTGCTTGTGTGGGGGCCAGAGGTTGTCTTGGGTGTCTCCCTCTTGTGATCTAACTTTCGGTTTGTTTATTTCCTTTTTTGAGATAGTGTTTCTAACTGAGCTCAGAGCTTCCTGCTTGCCTAGACACCAAACCTCAGAGATCTGCCCATCTCTACCACCCCAGAACATTGTAACACTGGGGTTACAGAAGTGTGCCAACACCCCAAGATTTCTACATAAGTGCTGGAGAACTGAACTCAGGACCTCATGCTTATCCACCATCCCAGGATTTCTACATGAGTGCTGGAGAACTGAACTCAGGACCTCATGCTTATCCACCATCCCAAGAGTTCTATATGAGTGCTGGAGATCTGAACTCAGGACCTCATGCTTATGCAGCAAGCACATTACCACCTGAGCCATTTCCATGGCCTCGTTTTTTAAAAATGTTTTTGCCAGCTTAGTAGTTAAGACTAAGATTTTAATGTCCCTGTATAAATTCGTTATTAACAGAGCAAAACATATTTCTATGTCTAGTGCTCTGCTCGTTTACGGCTTTATTTTCATGAAGCTTTTTTTCTTCAGCTTGGACAGCTATTGTAGCATAGCTTGTATTGATTTATAAGTACTTTTTATATATGAAGGCTAATTCCTTGTCAGATTTATTTTGCTGAAGTGTATTATTGACTCAGAAAATCTCTTCTCTTACAGATCAGCTATGACTAAACTTCCAGTGACATCTTTAAACCCTTGTCACCTTATACAACTTGTCAGTGTACAAGATGTCAGCAAGAATGGAATATCAGGAAGTGCCCTCATATATCTCTTTAAACCTAGAGAAGTATGTGGGTGCCTATTTCCTTACTGGTTCAACCATGATCATCTGTGTCAGTAGCCTGCCTTGCTTCCCTGCCCTGAGCCAGGCTACATGGCAGACAGAGCTCTCTCACAAGCAGTTTAAGTGGCATTTTACCAAGCTGAGCAGAAACCAGCCTCCCGCTGACACCAACACCTCACATCCCAGAGTTCTGGGCTCAGCTGCAGATGTCAGCAGTCAGAATGAAAACCATGAGCGCGATCAGCGACATCAAATGCTGACAGATGTTTCTGTCCCTTGCAGTTACTGATGTAACAAGTCACCATGCACCCAGCATGGCTGCCCTGGGCTCTGCTTTTCATAGCTGAGGGGAAGGAGGTCTGAAAAAGAGTGGTTGGGGACTTCAGAGGGCTTTCCTAACAAAGTGAAGTGTGTGCACAGCAGGTGACGGCCACTTCTCATGGAGAGGCCCCAGAGGTCCGCATGTCTGGACAGCCGCCTTCATTCATTCAAAGCTTGTTTCACAGATGCGTAGGAGAAGGATCAAAGGTCACCATCCACAGAACACATTGCCCAAACTTATACAGAACGATGAAGAACTCGACAGGGGGCTGTGGAGATGGAACAGTGGTAAGACACCTGGTGCACAACATGGGACCTCCTAGGACCCACATGAAAAGCCAGGCGTGGTCACATGTGAGCCTGTCAGTCCCAGTATAGTATGGCACAGAAACAGAAACAGGAAGAATCCTGGGAGAGCCTAGCCCTAGGTTCAATAAGCAACCCTGACTTGGGGGAATAAGCTGGAGAGTGATAGAGAAGGACACCTGGTGTCCCCCATGGCCTCTGCTCATGCATGCACTGGCACTCACACACCCACACACTACTGCTATATACCACACTCACGCAAACACCAACAAGGAATAATAAATTTACAATTTAAAAGGAACCCAACAGGAAGGGCTTTCCACAGGGAGGAAACAGCTCGACACTGACACACAGCAAGAAAGAGAGGCGGCCCCTGAATGGCAGGCATCCCTTCAATGCTCAGGGGGCCGTTGCTTTCCCACAAGATCTTTGCACCTTGTGCTCATGGGTGAGTCTGAATCCCACAGGAGGACAGTGAGTCCTCTCCTCGGGGCTGTGGACTCCTCTGAAGAAGAGTTATAGACATACCTACAGCAAGGGGCCAAGGTGTGGGAACTCATGTCTGTAAGCCAAGCACTCTGATGTTGGTAAAGGGTGATTATTGTAAGTTCAAGACCAGCCCTGTCCAAAACTAAACAAAGTTAAATTTTTTTAAAAGACCACAAGGGATTCAACATCATGTATGTTAACACACCAAGAAGAGATCCTGGGGGTGCAGCCAGCAGATAGAGTGCTCCCCTATTGTGGCATCAAGTACTGGATAAAAGGCATGATGGTTGATTGCCTGAGAGTCCCAGTACTCCTGAGGTGGATGCAGAAAACCAGAAGTTCAAGGTCACATTCTGCTTCATAGCCAGTGAAGGTCACAGAGAGAAAAAGGAAAGAAAGAAGGGGGAAGAATCAATGCAAGGTGGGATGGTTTGTATATGCCTGGCCCAGGGAGTGGCACTATTTGGAGGTGTGGCCATGTTGGAGCAGGTGTGCCACTGTGGGCCTGGGCTTTAAGACCCTACTCTTAGCTGTCTGGAACTGAGTCTTCCACTAGCAACCTTCAGATGCAGATGTAGAACTCTCATATCCTCCTGAACCATGCCTTTCTGGATGCTTCCATGTTCCCGCCTTGATGATACTGACCTGAACCTCTGAATCTGTAAGCCAGCCCCAATTCAATGTTGTCCCTATAAGAGTTGCCTTGGTCATGGTGTCCCTTGACAGCAATAAAACCCTGATTAAGACAGGAGGGAAAGGAAGGAAGAAAGAAAGAAAACATGGAGGACGAAAAGGCACCAAAACCACAGGAGTCTTATCTTAGTTAGGGTTACTACTTGCTGTGCTGAAACACCATGATCAAAAGCAACTTGGGGGAAAGGGTTTATTTCACACACACACACACACACACACACACACACACACACACACACATACACACACACATACACACACACACCAGTTTATCATCAAAAGCAGTGAGGAATGGCACTCACACAGAGCAGGAACCTAGAGACAGGAACTGACGTAGAGGCCATAAAGGGGTGCTCTTGCTGGCTTGCTCCCCATAGCTTGCTCAGCCTGCTTTGATATAAAACCGAGGACCATCAGTCCAGGGATGGTGCCACTCACCATGGACTGGGCCCACCTCCTCAGTCACAAACTGAGGAAATGCCCTGCAGTCAGATCTCACGGAGGCACTTTCTCAGCTGAGGCGCCCCCTCTCTGATGGCTCCAGCTTGTATCAAGTTGACATAAAACTAGTCAAACAAGTTGTCAGGTCTCTAAGATATCCCAGCCCTCCCAGGCTTATTGTCTGCTCTCCTTGGGAGAGCTATGACTTCTAGCTCTTGGATTATAAGGTATGGGTCCTTTCTTCCCTCCCCAACCATCATCCCTTCCAGGACAGACTTGCCTTTCACTGGGACAGTCTGAAGACTATGAGAAGGAGGAGGAGACATTGAGTCTCTCCGTGGTCCAGCTCCTAACCATGACCTCCCAAGGCCCCAAGACTCTCAGCCTCTGCTATGGGAAGAGCTGCTTCCTTGGAGCCCAGCTGACACCCCAGAAACATGACAGAGTAAACTCACCCGCCTATGGCAGGGAGGCCTGTGGCAAGGAGCACTATGCCCGTCTGCACATCTGCCCCTCATGACAGCCTGAAGCCTTGTAGTCTGGCCTGGGGTGAGCTCCCACGTGAGAAAGCTCCTGGTGTGTGCTCCCTTTAACCCATTTCCTATTGCTGTAACTTACACCACACACTCTTTTATTTCTTTATATTATTATAATTACCTCATTCCCCCTTCCCTTTCCCTCCTCCAAAGTCCCACACAAGTCCTCCTTGTTCTCTTTCAAATTCATGGCCTCTTTTTTGCTGTTAATTGTAGTTACATACATATCTGTATATGTATGCAATACATATTCCTAAATATGTAAACACAACCTACTCAGTCATACTTGCATGTATGTGTTTAGGGCTGACCATTTGGTATTGGACAGCCAACTGGTGTGCTCTTTCCTAGGGAACACTATTTCTCCCATTTCCATCATGTCTTTGTTGTTTGTAGTACTTTGTGTAGCGTTGAGACCTCATGGGCTTCCCTCCAACCACTATTGTTACTGTTCTTGGTCAGGTCATGCTTAGACAGCAATGCTGGTGAGACTTCATGGTGTTGCTTCTGGCATTCCTAGGAGACAAAACCTCATACAAGCTCCCTGATCATCTTGTCTACAGTCTTTCTGATCTCACTTCCCCAGTGCTCTCAGAGCCTTAGGTATTTTGTAGGTACATCCCCTGTACTACACTACACAGCTCTGCATTTTGACTGGTTGTGGTTTTCTGTAATGATCTATTGCAAAGAGAAGTTCCTTTGATGAGGGGTGAGGACTACACTTATCTGTGGGTCTAAGGATAAATATTTAGAGACTGAGTATTTTTTATGAAGACGGGAAATGTATTTGCCATAGGTTCTGGAGGCTACCAAGGGACCACATGGAGGGAGGGAGGGGAGCTTCTTGCTCTGTCATAACATGCCAGTGGGTGTCATGTAGCATGAGAGGTGAAAAACAAACATAGTTAAGAGAGAGAACCAAACCTTGTCTTTTATACCTAACTCACGGCCAAGAGAACCACCCCCTCCCCAGATAAAGACATGAATCAGCCCCGCCCCCAGAGCCCCACCATCATAACCAAACACCGATGACAAAAGACCCCTCCTAATGCTGCTGTAATAGAAATAAATTTCTACATAAGTTGTGGTGTGAAGAAACTTTTAAACCACACCAATGCTTTTTAGGATCAGTGTTCTGTTTCTCAGCATATGCTGCGTGAAGTGTGGCTTTCCATGTGTTCACACAGCTAAGCACTAAGTTCCAGCCATCTCCCAGAGTCTATCTATCGTCTGTCTCTCCAGCATCTGCCTACCTTGTATCTATTGCCTATCTCTCCATCATTTCTCTGTCATCTATATTCTGTCTATATAACGTCTACCTGCTATCAATCTTCTACCATATGTCTATCATCTCCATCATCTGACATCTACGTCTAACATCTATCCATCATCTATATTCATTATCAATCATCAACCATCTATCTATCTACAGTGGTTTGAATGAGAATGCCCCCCACACACTCAGATTTCTAAATACATCGCCCCCATTGGTAGAGATACTTGGGAGGCATTGGAAGGAATGGTCTTGCTGCAGGAAGTGTATCATGGGAGGCAGGCTTTGGGTTATAAAGGCGCCATGCTATCCCTGTTGTTCTCTCAGTCTCATCTTCCCAGTTTAAGGTGTGAGCCCCCGGCTGCTGCTCAAGTTAGCGTGCCTGCCTGCCGCCATGCTTCCCCACGATGGTGAGGAACTCTCACGGCTCTGGAACCATAAGCCCAGACGACAGCTTCCTTCTGTAAGTTGACTCCGTCATGGTGTTTTATTACAGCAATAGAAAAGTAACTAACACACTATGTTTCACACACACGCGCACGCACACACACACACACACACACACAGAAGGGGCAGAAGGGGAGACAAAGACAGAGCAGCAGAGCCTCCTCTACAGTGCAGAAGTCTGAACAGCGACTTCAGAAGGCCTGCTGATTGTGTGAGTCCATAACAAAGGAGAAGTCAATAGTAGGGAAGAGTGCCAAGAACAGGAGTCTTTGGGCACATGCCCACTAGGGACCAGGACCAGCGGCAGGAAATGAAAGAGCCCACTGGGGAATCATCCCGGCACACAGACTGCAAAAGCAGGGGACCCACAAGTGAGGGAGGTAGTGGGGCTGCTAGGACAATGCCTTCCTGGAAAAAGCCAACAGGTTGCTCCCAACAAAGCCGAAGGTCCCGTGGGGAAATGGATCCCAGAGGGACACATGTGCTTAGGTGGGATAACTCGGAGCCTTTGAGCAGGAGTCAGAGGAACAAAGAGAGAAGAGCAGTGCAGAGAGGCTTCTGATACAGGATGAGGCAGCTGCATCCGGGGAGTCCCGGGCCATTGAGTGCCAAGAATGAGGAGTGCCTGTGTGGAATTCTGCTTGACAAAGGAGCCTCTCAGTATCAGGCTGCTATCAGTGATGGCAGAGCAGAAGGACAAGAGCAGTGAAGCCCCAGAGCAACAGGAGAAGCCAGCATCGCTCTCTGCAACCTGCTTCTCCTTTGCCTGCTCCAAAGGGAGACTGAAGCGGATGTAAAAGCAGGGGCAAGAGCAGGTCCAGACCCACAGGGAACTGTAAGGTGCGCAACAGGAGTGGCATAGGCCATTGCAGAGAGGAGGCCCAGAGAGGCAGAGGCATTGGAGGAGGATGCACAGCGACTTAGCAGCACAGTCAGTCTGGGACCCTGCTCTCCCGACTCTTAGTCTGGTTGTTCCTCCGGAAGCATGTCGGTTCCTACTTTCTCTGCACATGAATCCCCAAGCTCAAGTAGATTTTCTGCATCATGTGGCACCAAGATATGTTGGGCAGATCCCCAGTCTGTAACTCCATACACATGAGCCAGAGAGAACCCATCATTACGGTGGATTCCACAATGGTGGCCTCTCCCCTGGCACCTTGGTGCTTTCTCTCTTCCACAGTCTTATGTCAATCAGGAAAGACAGGGATGACTTCTAGAACTCCACAGATACCAAAACCCCATCCATTCCTGTGTCACGTAGAAATGCTGTGGTCTTTGCATAGAGCCTACTCACTTCCATTGTACTTTATTTTGCATGGGGTGTGTGAGGTGCGTGCATGCGTGTATGTGTGTATGCACATGCCATGGCTTACGTATGGAAGTCAGAGGACAACCTCAGGCATCTGCCTTTCTCTTCCACGTTGTTTGAGGCAGAGTCTCTTGTTTGGAACTGAGAATGCCAGGCCAGGTAGCACAGGAACTTTCCAGAATTCTCTGTTTCTGCATCCCATCTCACCATAGGGGCATGGGGACTCCAGGTGCTTGCACAACTGAGAAGCTTTTCCATAGATTCTAAAGATCTGCCTATCACTTATCTATCGTCTCTTTGCTTACCTATCTGCAAGCATCGATCTGTCATCTGACTTCCTATCATCCATCTTTTATCTATCTCTATCTTAATGTCCCCTGATTATGCCTGAGAGGGACTGAGCAGCAAGCTTAGCAGCATCTCCATTAGTCCCTGGAACTCACTCCTCCCTAGTTCACTTGTGGGTTGAACCAACATTAAGTAAATATGATTTGAATGTAATGCAGCTGTAATGGATGTGTTCATATTTTTTCTTATTGCTATACCCTAAATATATAAAAACCACTTGCACAGCATCCTTGTTTCATTAGGTACTTAGGTCCTACTGACAGTAGAGAGATGATTAACCACTGAGCCATCTTTCTGACTCCTTTTCCGGGTTCTTGTGACATCATTGAGATGTATCTGTGCACAGCAGTGGAGATGGGCCCTGGCCTGCTGTCTGTTGCTCATTTAAGATACACGCTCCATCACAATCCTTAGGAGCAGACATACATTTCCTTCTCCACCTCCCTAAGTAAAGTCCCTGCCTCATGTCCAGCCCTGTTCCCAGGAGGCCCGTGACCACCAGCAGTGAATCAGCCTTTGGTCCTTGCCTCTCCAGACCTCTGCTACTGCTGTGGCTGCTACAGTCATAACAAAGATAAGGCCAGAGGAGGAGCCTTGCTGTTAGGCAGTTTCTAAACATCATCTCATGTGGCCAACACTTCAAAACCCCCAGCCGTCCCTCAATCACCCTAGCCCTTGATCCTGGTTTAAATGAGCCTTCTGGTGCCAAGACATTGTTAGACATCTGGTTTCACTTGGCTTGGGCAGGGGGAGTTGGGGGATAGGAAGGGTGGGAATGCAGCTACCTCAACTCAAACCAAACCCTCCAACTCAGAAACACGCATCAAACCTGACCCCATACAACTGTATTTCGAAACAGTAGGAGAAGGGTAGAGAATGAACATGGAGAGAGTCGTCAGAGAAACCCAACATGGCAAGCTAGGCCTGCTCTCCTCCCCAGCAGGTGGCCCTGCAGCTGCCTTGCTTCCAACCGGCCACCTGTTGCACCCAAAGATGTCCAGGCTAGAAACTTGGGGTGAGCAATGCCACCATCAGTTTCTCAGTCATCTTTCCCGGAGCCATCAGTCACCAGGGCTCCTGGTTCCTCCTACACATCAGTCTCCTGAACTTTTCCTGGGGAGATAAGAACGAAGGACTATTCACTCTAGAGAGGTCACTGATAACAACAGACCAAAGTCACAATTCTACTGAAGTACAACTTGGTGGTCCAGTTAGTTAATTGGGGTCATTTAAGGGAGTGTAAGTGAAAGGCTGCTTACAGGAGCATGCGCAAACCCAACACAGCTACATCACCGCAAAGTACTTACCCATCATGAACGATGACCTCAAAGGAGGTGTAGCATGGGGGTCCTCCGTTCAGTTAACCTTCCAGTTCCTATAGAGCATCTCCCAAGATCATTTGGAGCTGGGGAAACAAGGCAAAAGAACTAATGGCTGCAATCCCAGCCAGAGCCCTGTAACCCTCCTCTCTTCTAACTACTAGAGAATATTAAGGGCTCCACTACAATCGCCATAGGCCTGGCTAACACTGTGCTGTTCTGCTCAGTTACCATGGCTACCAGGCCATAGTAATCTCTGATTGAAGATGACAATTTAATGAACATGTTACACCTGGAGGAAAAAGAGTATACTCTAATAATGACCCTCTAATCCATCCCGTCTGCCACACCCATCACCACCAGTCTCCCCCAAGTCGTTCTTACCTCCCTCCCTCTCTCCCTCCCTCTGGACCCACGAAAAATGTTCCCGAGAGCTCTCCCTGTACTAGCACTTCTCCCTCTAATAAGCTCACATTACAGTAGTTAGGGACTTTGCAAACCTACAGCTGCTTACAACCATACAATGAGCTCAAACTAGGGTCCCAAAGCCCCAATGGATCCTCAAGTACTCACCCTTCCGTCTCTTGCCTACTGCTCCAGCTTCAGCATCCGTGATCATTCCTCACCAGCCCTGGATGCATCCTCTGGGCTTCGGCTCAAATAGGGAGGTCTCCGTGCTGCCATTGACCTAACACTGTCACCCAGCTTCAGTGTGAGCTCATCTCTGCTCTTCTCCTTTATCTTCGCAGGAACCTCACTCCTACAAATTCTCTGTGCTCTCTTCTCTGCACCCTCCTCACCTGTCAAGCAGCCTTATTGTTTAAAGCTCCAGTAGGTCTGTAGGCCTCTCCTGTCAACACTCAACTCTTAGCTCCCGTGGGGTAATTACTTGTATGATGCTTATCTTTTCCACAAAACTGAAAGTGCTTTGAGAACAAGGGCTCTGGCTCTCCGCTGTGCCAGGGCGAGCCTCAGCTTTCTGGGTAAAAATAAAAAGTGAATGCGGTTTCTCACTGCCCACCCCCCTGGGTCCCCATGTTGGCTCTGAAGCTCTGAATGGTCACTGAATGTTCATCTTACATAATACATGAATATTAAGCTCATGCATTTAGCAGGCTTAAGAAGATGCCATTTTTGTTGGGGTTTCTTGTTTGTTTTTTGTTTTGTTTTCTGCATAACGTTGATGTGGGAAGAAGTGGTTTCATGGGAAAGAGAGGGGGAAGGTGTGGAGGGGAAGGGAGAGGAAGAGCACCTGCTGCCAGCTGGCCTTGCATTGGCCATAGCTGGTAGAGCATGTCCTTCGCTCTTTCATAGCATCTGCCAGAACCGGAAGGCATTTCCATCTGTGACTCCTGCCCTACATGAACTTCTAACTTCAAAGGGCTGACACAAAAAAGCTCCAGAAAAGATTTTGAGTTAACAACACAGTTATTGGAGGGGTGGAACGTCCATCTGGCCATAGCTCTTCTTGCTTACCTTACTCCCTTACCTGATAGCAAGCCTAACAGCATAGCCATTTCCCATTCTCCTCTGGAGCAAGTCCTCTAGACGCAAATGCCCATAATTTTTGACCCAGGGACCATATTCTCTGTGACCCAGGCTGGCTGTTCTTTACAAATTAGGGTCCCATCTGCCTGTTCATCATACATTTCACAATGGAAGTTTAGAAGTTTGTCTTGAGATGGGCCTTGAATTCTCTTTCACAGACTTTCTGGCCTCCAAAACCTATTCCCCATCTGACAGAATGAAAGTCTGGCCTTGCAGGCTACAAATGGAGATCTGCCTTGATTGCTCCAGAAACATGTGATTTACATTTCCTGTGGCTTTATCAGTCTTTCTACCCCCACCCCTTCCCTGGCTCCAGTGTCTTAGCTTTCTCCCTTTGTCTCTGGGGTGCAGGTCTCTACAGCTCAGTCGTAGAGACATTATGGCTAAACACTTTGCTACTTCATGAAAGAGGGAAGTCTGCCCTGTTTGTAGCAGTACATATAGCTACATCTCTCTTCTCCCTGTACCCACAAGTTGCAAAAAACCTACCCTTGTGACCCACAGATACCTAAAACATTGTAAATGTCTTCCATTATCAAGATCAGTCTCTGTCTTGAACCAACCCTCTCCCAAATCTAATGAGTGACAAATATCCTCTTTTTGGGGGGTGACACCATTTTATTATTGGATCCTAAAAAGTGACCCAGGGGACAAGCTTCTGGTGATGTCTGTGAGGGAGTTTCTAGATTGGTTTAACCAATAAGAAGCCCACCCTAAATGTGGGTAGCATCATTCCATTAACTGGAATTTAACTAAATGAAAAAGGAAAAGGCAGGTGCTCAGAAAAGCTTATCATAGGGATCCAACTCAGAGATCCCAGAGCACAGTTCTAAGGCTCATAGAAATGGGAGATAACCACAAAGAAGAATTCTAACATCAGATCTTGAACTAGTTCTAGATATATGATCTTTCCAAGGAAAACCAAAGAAACAGGGTAACCAAGAAAATGGAAATACAGCACTCGTCCTTTCAGTGAATAAGTATAAACATCCAAGTAGCAGGCTATAACAGGTTGTCACTCTGCTACAAGAAAGACCAGTGGGACTCTGGTAATGTGGTACTATGTGCAACTGAGGAAGGCAACATTACATCTCTTTCTGCTTAGGCAGAAGCAAAGGAGACAAGAATGGTTATGATTGTTTGCATTTTAATCATGTGGGGGGGGATGTGCACATGAGTGCAAGATCTCTCAGAGGTCAAAGGGCAGCATCAGATCTCCTGCAGATGGAGTTACAGACAGTTACGAGCCACCATATGTCGGTGCTGGGAACCTGGGAACCGAATTCAAGTCCTTTGTAAAGGCAGCAAGTGCTCTTAACCACTGAACCTTCTCTCCTGCTGTGATACTAAATGTCCCACAACTCTTCCTTTCTTCTCTACAGCCAAGGTTTTGTCCTGGGTCTCATCTGTAAAAGGTGTGCTCTTTAAAAGAGTTGTGGCATCTTGGCCCCTTCCTCATTCCCTTTTGTTCCTGGCTATGAGGTGCCATGTAGCAAATTTCAACAAGTTGAGGTAGTCCATTGAGAGGGAGGCTCAAAACTCTAGAAGCAAATAAATGTCCCATGTTGGGAAAGCCGAGTGTAGAAGATTCGTGAGCCCTTCCCCCCTCCCCCCGTCCCATGAGCCCACGGTAGAAGACTCTGAGCAGCTGTGATCTGTGGAGCTGCCTCCAAGGTGTTCAGAGAACTCTACGCCACAGCTTCCCTGAGTCACAACTTCCGTGAAGGTATCCTTTTCAGTGAGTCATCACGGATGCTGTAAGTGACCCCTCACCCATACTCCTGTAAGCAACCCCAGTGGACTCATGGGTTCACCAAGGTGAACGTTGGTAGAATTATTTATTACCTTGGACTGCTGTGGATTCCCTGTCTGGGGTAAATAGTCTTATGAACATTAATGATCCAGACTCTCGGGTTTTGAGATTAAGAACCTGGACAAATAAAAACACAGAGAAAATGTATCGACATGGCCCTCACCAAAGTTGCGTGTGTGTGTTTGTGTATGTGTGTGTGTGTGTGTGTGTGCCTGCACTCACACATACCACCAAGAAAAAATGCCTCTTTCCCACAGTGCCTTGACAAAAGTATCACGCTTTGTCAAAAGTACCTTTCTACCAAGGGACACATCCATGTCTAAGAACTTCTAGGCTTGCCTGAGTGGTATCTTGCAAGTATCAACCATTATAGCTGACCACTAGTAATCAGACCCATGCATAACCAGTGGGACCATTTATTTAAGCTAGCAATTGTGAGACTCCCACATCATCCCCGTTAGGACATTATAACAGTTAGGCCCACGGAGGTAAAGAAGTAAAATGTATGCAGTACCAACATGAGGTCCTGAATTCGATCTCTGGAGCCCATGTTTAAAAAAAATGAAAATTGGGAGTGAGCGTTTGTACGTGTAATCCCAGAACTGGAGAGGTAGAGACAGGTGGGTCCCTAATGCTCACTTAAACAGTCAACCTAATCTCCTTAGTGAGTTCTAGACCAGTGAGAGACCCTGTCTCAAAAAGCAAAAGGCAAACAAAAAGCAATACAGATGGCAGCTGAGGGATAATGACAACCGAGGTTGCCCTCTGGCCTCTATACACAGGCACACTTACAAGTGCATATGTGCGTGTGCACACCCTTACACAGTCACAAACCACATACACGCAAACTCACAAATTATCATAAGAAATCCAAGCTTTATAAGATTAAGGCTCGGAGGAGAGACAACTGGTGAGATGGTTCAGTAAGTGTGCTTGCAGCCAATCCTGACTGCCTACAGTTGAACCAGAAGACCCCATGGGATGGAAAAAGAGAATCTACTTCAGCAAATGTCCTCTGATCTCCACATGCACCACCCTACACACACGCACAGAGAGAGACAGAGAGAGACAGCGAGAGACAGAGAGAGAGAGAGAGAGAGAATGTAACAAAGATTAAAACTTGGATTCCCTTTGCGTCCCTGGAGCAAAGTGGAACCACGCTGTCCCACTAGACTTCTGAAGCTTCTCAGGAGCACATTCCTGAGCCCCAGTCTGTAGGAGAAGAATGGCTGTCCCTAGTCTTGTCACTTCACAAACTGTGTGAAAGACTGGGCTTTGGTGAGTTCCAGACCCAGAACATTCATGAATCTTCTCTCCTGGGTGGCGGGTTGCCTTCTCTCTTGAATTCAGAAGGAGAGACTCCCAGTAAGATAAATAGATGCTCCCCCCTCTGCACAATATTTTATACAGGTACATGGTTTGGAAAATTAGGTCAAAGGAGGGAGGGAAAATGGTGATTCATTACCTGGGCTCGGAGGCAGGATTACCTCATCAGATATTCAAAGGTAATCAGTTTCTTCCCAATTGTCATGGTAATGAATCACCATTGTTAATAAATTGGGAAGTCAGTTACACTTTTGAGTGGCTGGATAAACCAGAGCTGCCTGGCATCTGTCTTCATTAGAAAGAAGCCAATGGGGTGGCCGTGGAGACTTGGATGCAGGACAGCAAGCCTTTATCTTCACCTGACATTGAGGGAATTCCACCTTTTGCTTGACCTGATCATCAAGGCTGTCCAAGCAGGAGAGTCCAAGTATGACTTTAAACCTGAGGTTACCCGTCAGAGATCTATGTTCCCTGGGGAAGAATCAGAGACAGCAACAATTGGTTTATTGACTGAAGCAACAATGGTAAGGAATAATTTCTGAACATCACTTGGCTCATACAGAGGTCTTCATTAGAATAGGTATTTCTTCTCTCTAAACGAACCACACTGTCCCACTAGACTCTCTAGAAACGAGAAACGAGTCTAAGCATACCACCACACTCTGAATCTCTAGGGTTCGCCTATAGAGATCTCACACTAGAAAACCGAGGCCCAGGAAGCCGGACATGGTAGCACACATCCGAAATCCCATCATGAAGAATGTAAATCCAGACAAATCAGATAGTCACGGCTAGTCTCAGCTACAGAGTAGGTATGAGGCCAGCCTGAACTACTTGAGACCTTATCTCAAAATGGGGTGAAAGACGGCTCAGTCACTTGCCAAGTGGGCATGAGGATGTGAAGTCAGAATCCCAGAACACACCTGGGGCAGGATGGAGTGGCACACATCTGTAACCCCAGCAGTCCTACAACAAGATCGGGAGGCGGGAGAATGCTAGAAGCACTCAGTCAGCAAGCCCGATATACACAGTAGTGGGCAGCAAGTAACCCCACCTCGAAAAAGATGGAAGGCAACCGAAGGTTGTTCTCTGACCACCATATGCAAACAATCATACATAAACACCCACATTCACACATACAAATAGGCATGAATACACCACACACACACACACACACACACACACACCCCACATACCACATATCAAATACAGACACACGCATCACACACATGCATTAAGCGTACACCCATCACACACCACATACCACATATCAAATGCACGGACACATAACACACATTTGCATTGTACAAACACACATCACACAGGTCACACACACATTATACATAGAAATGTAGCATGTATGCATTATACACATGTACATCAATTACACACGTTAAACACACATCACGCATACACAAATATTTTAAGATAATTGTTTAAAGGAAAGAAAGCTAGGGCACAATGGCTGGAGCATGGTGATCAGAGCCAGAGCCCACTGTGGTAGTTTATGACTCAATGAAGCAGCCGACAGGCCTCAAGCTCCAGGGGATAAATCAGCTCAAACTCCATCTGCCTTCAGGACAGACAAATCTTTGGTCATGGAACCGTCAACGATCCAAAGATAACTTGGAATGCAGTTATAACTCTTTATTACTTTTAGGACCACCAAAAAAAATGTGAAAGAAAAAAAACTGAGACGAATTCTGATCTGTGTGATATGGTAATGGCATCTGACAAGTTCCTATTTATTCAAGGGTGGGGGATAAAAAAAATTGTGTCTGATCATTGTGTCAAAATCCTGCAAGTCATTTTCGTTTCTCTCTCTTGGGCGAGATTTAAAAGCAAATCCCCGTGTGCTGTGTCACGTGACCCTAGTGCTGAGCGCTGGAGACATTCAACAGTAATTTAATACAGAGGTTTGAGGGGTGTGTATGTGAGAGAGGGAGACAGAGACAGAGACAGATGAGGGTGAATGAGGGGAAGGAGAGAGGAGAGGAAAGAATTACATACAGAAAACTGGAGATGAGGGCAAGAGAGGGTGGAGAGGGGGAAGAGGAAACAATTTGAAAGAGAGATGAGAGCAACGGAAAAGTGTGCTAGAGGAGAGGAGGAGAATTGGAGGAGCAGACAGAGATGCAGAGAAATAAATGAGAGAATTAGAGAAGAGGGAAGAAGAAAGCAGGAAAGAGACAATGAGAAATAGAGATGAGAGGGACAGGGAAAGAGGTGGAGAATGAGGTGGGGGAGAAAGGGAATGAGAAGCAGAAGAGAGAGTAAAGAAGTCACACAAAGATTAGAGACAGGAGGACAGACAGAAGAAGACTGAGATGGACAGAATGAAAGGAGACAGAGAAGGAGGGAGGGAGGGAGGGGGAAGGGAAGGAGGGAGGGAGGGAGAGAGGGAGGGAGGGAGGAGGGAGGGAGGGAGACAGATGACTAGCGAGCCTATTACTGCTCAGTGTCTCGTTGCCCCTCACGAGAGCTAAGTCTGACATCTTCCCCAGCCTCCTGGGAAAACCCGTGGGCAGATGAGAGGAGGCCTGTGGATGAAACAAAGGGCCCGTGTGCTGCTCCCTGCCGTCCCCACCACACACTGCATAGATGAGCCTTCAGCTAGCAGCTCTGTCGAGGTGTTCAAGGCAGGTTGGTCATTCAAGCAGATGCCAATCTCAGCCAGCCAGAGAGCAGCAAGTTCAGATCTCCATGATCACTTCCATTCCACCCTCACCTCTTACCTATCCTATACACTTGATGTGTGCACACGAGTACACACACACACACACACACACACACACACACCCCTCTTCCCACCCTTCATCCATTCATCTTCCCTATAATCTGGAACTTCTTACATCTCAGACCAAGAACTGAATATGTCTGAAAAGCCATGAAGACTATAGATCAACCCCATTCCTTTTCATCTGCTCCCATTAGAATCCTGAGACATCCACAGGCTCTTAGGGGTTCTTCCACACAGGGGAATTGAGGCAGAGAACAATGCTTTTAGGAAGTACAAAGCCCAGCCACAGCAGTGACCCACTCGAGGCAGGGGGAAAGGCTGTGCCCATCTCAGACCTCAATGTCGAAACAGATAAGGGATTGAGGAGACAGTTCAGTTGGAAGGACAAAATGGAGGACTTGAGTTCAAACCTGAGAAGCCATACAAGCCAGGCCCAGTAGTGTGCTTGTCATACCTGCACCGAGGAGGCGGAGACAGCTGAACCCCTTGGGTTTGCTTGACGAGCCGGCCAGCCTACTTGATGAGCTCTGAGCCATTGAGAAACAGACTCTGCCTCAAAATGCAAGGTGAACAGCAACTGAAGAAAACACCTAGTGTCACCCCCTGGGCTCCACATGCATGTGCTTGTGCATACATGTGTCCACCTACTCATATGCATGCACATATGAACAAATACACATGCACAGAACATATATACTCAGAAGTGGGAGAGGGAAGTGTTTCAGGGGGATAGGGGTAGGGGTTGGGGGATAGAAGGGAACCAAGAGCAGAGTCAATCAAAGCTAAGTATTTACAAAAATGCCAGAAGAAAAACCTGCCAGTTTCTAAGCTACTTTTTAAAAATTACATTTCAAAATGGGAAAGACAGCTTTAGGAGCAGACTATTCCTCCCTGTGTCCATCAGAAATATCTTCGTGCTGAGCTAAACAGCTCACCACTCTGAGGGAGGAAGCACACATGTGCATGCACACATACACGTACTCACCACACACACCAAGAGCCAGCCACTTATTATCTACTTCTCACCACTCCTCACATCTAAAATCTCACTGTTGGCTTGGGGAACATGGCTCAACAGTTAAAGCATTTGCCGAACCAGCAGCAAGCAGGAAGGCAGGAGTTCAGAGTCCCAGAAGCCAAGTAAATGAAGGGTGGCCATGGCAACCTGCCTGTAATTTCAGAGCTCAGAAGGCAAAAGAGTATTCACAGAGCAAATTGGTTAACGAAACTAGCTAATACTGGCAAGCTCTGGGTTCAGTGAATAAGCTGCAGAGCAATCCCAAAAGACTCCCAACTTCAGTCTTGAGTGTCTATAAACATGTACACACAAGGCTATATGCACCTGCATACACACATGCTCCTACATCCATGCAAATACACATACACATATGCATACACATCACATATACATGAAAATAATAATAAATGCATGTGGGAATTATTTTTAAAAAACTCTCCATTGCCTAACTCACCAGTCATCGTTCCATGTACCCTTTTTTTGGTCTCTAGTGAAAGGCCCATACATTTCATTTTGTTAGGTGATGGCCATGGGATCTTCTAGGAAGAAATACTGAGCCTTACTGCTATAGGGAAGGCTCAGGGTATCATCTGGCAAACCATCTATTAACAAGGGTCACCTTCCCCTTTCCCCAATTTTTTCATGTTTGTTTCTGTTGTTATTGTTATGGTGGTGGTGGTGGTGGTGGTAGTGGTGGTGGTGGTGGTGGTGGTGGTTGTGATGGTTTGAAATAGGACCTCATGTGACCCAGTCTGGATCCCTATAAAGATTGAACCTAAAATCCTGATCCTCCTGCCTCCACCAACCACACAATGGGATCACAAGGGTGCACCAGCTCGCCTGGCTTTTGTGATGCTAGTAGGAAACCCACGTCTTTGTATATGCTAGGCAAGCACTCTACTGACTGAGCCCCATCCCCACTGCCATTTTCTTTGGCCTAAGAGTTTCTCAGACATTGAACAAAACAACCTGTTGGGGATTGTGTCGGGATTTCCCATATTCATTTGTTAAAGGTTCCCACATTTTTCTCAGGGATTATTCTTCACAGGATGCCAGTTTGGAATCATAGGGTACATCAGCATCCAGGAAGGGAGCACAGGATCATTACATAGATGGAAGGATGCCCTCCTTTCCCTGGCAGTGGTGAGTTATGAAGGAATTGCGTGTGAAATCCAAGAGAGAAAAGAGGCTGGATGTTCAGGTCCTGTGACCCTTCTGCCCCACTATGGGGAAATATAAAGAGTCCGTAAGATCAGCTGGGATGATCTTTTGCAAGCAAATACAGCTGAATGTCCAGAGATAGAGGTCATTTGACCAGGAGTATCATGTGACCTGGAGTATCAGTCTTGTAAGATTCCAACATAAACATACTTCATGGGTCTCTGAAGTCTGCAACCCAAAAAGGCTCCCTGAGAGACTTAGAATATAGCCCAGTTAGTAAAGTGCCTTGCTTAGCCCTGGGTTCCAAATAAACTGGGTGTGGTTGTTCATAACTGTAATTCATTAACTCAGGGCTTGAGAGAGAGAGAGAATGAGACAGTCAAAGTCATTCATAGCTACTTAGCAAGTTCCCGAGATAACATAGGAAATGGTGCCACCTTCCAGAGCCCCTGGATGCATACCTAACCCCTGCATTCCCTCTGCTCCACGGGTAGTGAGAAGTCCCCATTCTCCACCTATCCCACTTTTCTACAATCATCTCCCAACAGCCCCTAGTGCTTTGCAATTCTACCATCTGCCTGGTTCTTGGTCTAGCTTGGCACCCATTCTCTGACAGCTACTTCAAGTCCAAATCATTACTGTAACTAAACACTGTATCCTAGACACCCATGGGGCATGCCCAAAGTAAGAAAGTAGTGGGGTCTGCAAGGCCCAGAGATCTTGGCCAGACTTTGTAAAATTTTGGCAGATTCCTCTGTTGATAACTAAGTATAACTCTGTAGTAACTTAGCAGCCGCTTTGGGTTAAAGTCTAGTGTGTCCATATGGCAACAGAGCCAACCCTTTCAATGAAAGTCTTGGCAGAAAGTCAGAGTGAGGAAAAATCACCTTATTCATTTTGTTTTCTGCAAACTGAATCAAGAATGGTTATTATGGGATGCGAACAATTCAACACCTTGGCTAAACTTAGGAAAACTCAGTGTTTGGCAGATGCATGGTTGTGAAACTCCAGCCTAAAATATAATGAGGGACCAGCAGACCACCAAAATACAAATACTACAGAAGATGAAATTTTAAAAGAAGAGAAATCCTGAATTATGTGCACCATGTACCAACATTCATGGGGCAAATAATGTTTGTGTCTGTGCAGGTATCTATGAGTTTGAAGAAAGGTGTGAAAGGATGTGCACCAAGCAAGAACACTACATATGTTCTTTACAGTCCATTGTTTACTTAGTATGTAGAGAGTATGTACACATACTGTATGTATGTGTGATATGGAGGAAGGGGTGGATGCTGGGTGTCCTACTCTATCACTGACTGCCTTATTCCCTTGAGATAGGCTCTCTCACTGAGTGTGGTGCCATATTGAATAAAACAGAAGTCCATGGGTCTAAGTAATAACCCTATCTGGGGCTGGAGATGTGGATCAGGGGATAAAGTATTTGCTGAGAATTCATGAGACCCTAAGTTCCATCCATGACACTGAGTAAACGAAGCACAATGGGGCATGAAGGTAATCCCAGCACTTGAGAAATGGGGGTAAGGCAATCAAAAGGAGATCAAAGTCATTCTGAGTTATATAGAGAGTTCAGATCTTCCTAGAATACATGTGACACTGTCAGAGTGAAAGAAAGGGAAGGAAAGAGGAAGGGAGGGGGTAGGGAGGAGGAAGGGAAGGGAAAAGGAAGGGGGGAAGCAGGGGGAAAGGAAGGAACAAAAGAAACAAAAGAAAAGAAGCCAGTACCTTCTGTTCCCCTCAAGGGCACACCCAGTGGTAGGAAGAGCTCACGCTCAGGGCCCTAACTGGCCCTAAGATTTCTCCCAAAGACCAATCTGAGGACAGTCCTTTAACATTCAGGCCTTTGTGGGTACATGTGCCCAAAGTACAGCAAACTATGAAACAAAATTGTTGTCCCCGAGGATGGATGTGAGCTGTGTGAAGGGATGTTCTCACACTGAAGAAGTGGTTTCAGTGTCTCCATATGGAATGCTGGAGTCTGAGATGGCTGATGACAACAGCTGTACAGGGCCAGAGCATCTCTACCAGGGAAAGGAAGCTGGGGTGACAAGGGATATATTTAGAAAGCATTTATCAAGTATCTCAAAGGTGTTGGGAGTGATAGTTTCCCTATTAGAAAGATGTCAAATTGAAATTGATCTATAACATACATAGGACAAAAATAAATAAATAGACATATTTCAGAAGCAGGCATTAAAAGTCTCCTAATAAAAGAAGGGCCCAAGGACAGAAGGTTTTTGCACAGAATTCTACTAGGCTTTCAAAGAACTAACATTAATACTCCTCAAATTATTCCAAAGAATAGAAACAGAAGGAACATTGCTTAATTCACTTTATGAGGACATAAATACCCTGATACCTAAACCACACGAAGACTCAACAGGGAAAGAACATTTCAGACCAATTTTCCATATGAAGATTGATGCAAAAATACTTAATGAAATACAAACCAAATCCAAGAATAAATCAAAAATATTGCCCACCATGATGAGCTAGGTTTAATTCCAGAGATGCAGGGAGGGGTCAACATATGAAAATCCATCAATGTTAATATACCATATAAATAAACTGAAAGGAAAAAACCCACATGATCATCTCATTAGATGCTAGAATAGCCTTTGACAAATTCCAATGCCTCTTCATGATAAATGTCTTGGAGATATCAGAGTCATGTGGCACATAAATAACCGTAATTAAAGCAGTATTAAGCCAATAACCAACATCAAGTTAAATGGACAGAAACTTAAAGCAATTTCACTAAAATCAGGGGCAAGACAAGGCTGTCCAGTCTCTCCATATCTATTCAATACAGTACTTGAAGTTTTAGCCAGAGCAATAAGACAACGAGATCAGTGGGATGCAAATTGGTAAGGAAGAAGTCAAAGTATCACTATTCACAGATGTTATGGTAGTATACATAAGTAACCCCAAAATCCTACCAAAGAACTTCTACAGCCGATAAATATCTTTAGCAAAGTGGCTGGATATGAAATTAACTAAAAAAATCAGTAGCCCTCCTTTATACAAATGATGAATGGGCTGAGAAAGAAATTAAGGAAATAACACCCTTCAGAATAGCCACAAATGATATAAAATATTTTGTGTAACTCTAACTAAGCAATTAAAAGGCCAGTATGGCAAAAACTTCAAGTTTCTAAAAAGAAATTGAAGAAAATATCAGAAGGGACGATCTCTTCATAGATCAGTAGGATTAACATAGAAAGAAATGATCATTTTACCAAAAGCAATCGACAGATTCAAGGCAATTTCCTTCAAAATTCCACTAAAAATTTTCACAGACCTTGAAAGAGCAATACTCAACTTCATGTGGAAAAATTAAAAACCCAGGATATTTAAAGCAATCCTCTACAATAAAAGAACTTCTGAAGGTATCACCATGCCTGATTTCAAAATTACTACAGAGCAACAGTAATAAAAGAAAAAGCAACTGCATGGTATTGGCATAAAAGCAATCAGGTTGGTCAATGGAATCAAACTGAAGGCCCAGAAGTAAAGCCATATACTTATGGACACTTGATTTTTGACAGAGAAGCAAAAGCTACTTTGTCTAGTCCTGGTCTAACTGGATCCACATGTAGAAGTGCCGGGTCCAGCATGGCTGCACAGAACAATGCAAATATATCACCCTACACAAAACTCAAGTCCAAGTGGATCAGAATCACTCAACATAAAACCAGATAGAACACTCAAGCTGATAGAAGAGAAAGTGGAGAATAGCCTTGAACACATTGGTACAATTTCCTGAACAGAAAGAACACCAACAGCTTGGGCACTAAGATTAACAATTAATAAATAGGACCTAATGAAACTGAAAAACTTCTATAAACCAAAGGACACTGCCAATAGGACAAAACAGCAGCTTAAAGAATGGGAAAAGATCTTCCCCAACCCCACATTTAACAGAGGGCTAATTTTCAAAGTATGTAAAGAACTCAAAAGACTAGACACCAACCAACCAAATAATCCAATTTAAAAATGAGTTACAGATCCAAAGAATCCTCAACAGAGGAATCTCTAATTACCGAGAAGCACTTAAATGTTCAACCTCTTTAGACATCAGGGAAATTCAAATCAAAACCACTCTGAGATCCCACCTCACACCCATCAGAAGGGCTAAGACCAAAAACTCAAGTGATAGCACATGCTGGCTGGCAAGCATGTGGGGTCAGAGGAACCCTCCTCTATTGCGGGTGGGAGTGCAAATTTATACAGCCACTTTGGAAATCAGTTTGGCAGTTTCTCAGAAGATTTGCAATAGACCTCAAGACTCAGATATATCACTCCTGGGCATATACTGAAAAGATGTTCCAGCACACCACAAGAACCCTTGCTCAACTCTGTTCATAGCAGCATGATTTGTAATAGCCAGAAAGGAAACAACCCAGATGTCCCTCCACTGAGGAATGGATACAGAAAATGTGGCACATTTGCACAATGGAGTATTACTCAACTATTAAAAACGGTGCCATCATGGAATTTGCAGGCAAATGGATGGAACCAGAGAAGCTCACCCTGAGTGAGATAACAGGAGACCAGAAAGACACACGTGGTATGTACTCACTTTTACATGGTATTAGCCATAAAGTAAAGGATAACAATACTATCATCTACAAACCCAAAGAAGCTAAGTAGCCAGGAAGGTTCAAGGGGGTGGGGAACACTTGAATCTCACTGAGAAGGGAAAATAGACTCTTGGGTGGACAGCCGGGATGGTGTGGTGACAGCCGGGATGGTGTGGTGACAGCCGGGATGGTGTGGGACTGGGTCGGGGAGAGGTGGGAATAGAAATAGGAGGGACCAGATGGAGGAAGAATGTACTGAAAGAGAAAACAGGAATGGGGGCGGGGCCATCTCTTGGACAAACTAAAACTCAGGGCAATGGAAACTCCTAGGAATCTGTGAGGGAGACCCTATCTAAGACTCCTCACGGTGGAGGATATGGAGCCTGAACGTGCCACCTCCTATAATCAGGAAAGGCTTTCACTAGAGAGATTAGGACTCAACTCAGCCACAAAACCTTTGACCTACAATTTGTCCTGCCTATAAGATGTACAAGAGTTAAGATGGAGAAAAAAATGAGGAAATGGTCAATGACTGGTCCAGCTTCAGATCTATGCCATGAGAGGGAGAGCCTGCTTCTGATACATTGATGATTTTCTGCTATACTTAGAGACAGGAGCCTAGCATAGAGGTCATTAGAGAGGCTTCATCCAGCAACTATTGGAATCAGATGCAGCGACCTACAGCCAAACATTAGGAGGAACTTGGAGAATCCTCCAGAAGAGGGGGGATTGTAGGAGCCAGAGGTGTCAAGAACACCACAAGAAAATCTACAGAGTCAACTAAACTGGGCCCATAGAGGCACATAGAGACTGAATTGTCAACCAGAGAGCATGCGTGGGACTACCTAGGGTCTGCACATAGGTAACAGTTGTGTAGCTTTGTCTTCATGTTTAACTCTTAACAGTGGGGACAGGCAGTCTCTGACTATGTTACCTGCCTTTGGATCCCTTTCTCCTAACTGGGCTGCCTGGTCTAGCATCAATAGGAGATGTGCCTGGTCTTACTGCAATTTGATATGCCAAGATATGCCAGGTTAAAATCCACAGGACACCCCCACACACACTTTCTGAAGAGAAAAGGAAGAGTGGATGGCAGGGTGGGCTAAGGTGGGTAGAGGAATGACTTGGAGAAGAGGAAGGAGGGGAAACTGCACTTGTGACGCAAAGCATATAAATTAATTAATTAAAAGGTAGACATATTTCCTCACATTCTGTCCACTGAGGGGATGCACAATAACAATGCTTACTCATGGAGACACCATCTTGGCTCATGAGCATTGCTCTCTACTGACAAGAACGTACACATCTTCTACCTGTAACTGAAGCACTCAGGAGACAAGAGGCAGGAGAGTGCCAAAGTTGGAAGCCAACCTGGTCCAAGTAAGATTCTGTATGAAAGGAGGAAGTGATGAAAAAGAAATATGGAAGAGGGGAGGGAAGGAAGGCTAATTGTGATTTCAGACCTGGAACAGAAAAGCACACAAAAAGGCTTGTGATATTAGGGTGGCCAGCTTGACAAAATCTAGAATCGCCTCTGGCCATACCTGTTAAGGATTATACTGATGTGTGAAGACCCGCCCATTGTGGGTGGGGTCAGACCCTGCCTGAGAGCCTGAGCTGCACAACAGAAAAGGTTGCTAAGCACTCATGTGCACGCCACTCTCCCTTCTGACTGCAGCTTTGACGTGACCAGCTGCTTCATCTCTGCTGCCTCGACTTCCCTGAATGACGCACCTTGAGCTGTGAGCTAAAATCAACCCTTCCTCCCTGAAGTCGCTTTTATCATCTTATCACAGCAACGGGAAAGGAAACTAAGAACCTGAAACAAATTTTTGAGTCAAAAAAAATAAAGAATTGTTGAAAAGTTGATTAACATTTCTGCGGTCTAGACACCATCAGAAAATCTGTATATTCACAACCACTCCCCAGAATGGTAGTGTCAGTATCAGTAAGGGCTATGAGAGATGATGAGATTCCATTATAAAAGAAGCCTAAAGGGGCGCTGGGGAGATGGCTCGCCAGTCAAAAGCATGCACTGCTCTTGTGCAAGACATGAGTTTGGTTCCCAGAACCCACTTCAGGCAGCTCACTACCATTTGTAACTCCGGCTACAGGAGATCCACGGACACTGCCCATGGATAGTGCATATGCATATGTACAAGCAAAACACTAATGGATATCAAATAAAGATAAAATTTTACAAAAGGAGGCAAAAGAAAGTTCTCAGACCCTTCTAGGTGTGAAAACACAAGTTAAAGGCATGACGGAGATGCAGACGGAGACATCTGGATACTAAACAGAATGTCTTGATCCTGGGTATCCAGGCTTTCAGACCATGAGCAATAGATTTTTACCACCCATAAATTACTCAGATGAGATCTTTTGTTGTCATATTCCTAAGGAACAAAAATAGGGTCATCTCAAAATAGTGGTCATAGAGGGCCACTGGGAGGTGTTCTCAATGATCAAGTTTATCGTGATGGACAAGTGCTGGTACAACTGTTCCTCACCCCTTCCCCTTTTCCCACCTGGCTTGTGTAGTTACAATTGACTTACCGTCCTTCACTTCTATCTTGCTACGCCTGAGCTCCCTGTCTTCCCTCCTGCTGTTCCTTCCATCTGAAACTCCTAGCTATGGAAATTGCTCATCCCAAAGGCTAGTGCAGGTATCTCCTCCTCTAGAAAGTTTCCAGAACCTGTGCCCAGCCAAGTGTCTCTTCCATGTTCCTCCAGAATACCCTATGAGGGTCTGAGTGCTTCCGGTGAGCTTGAGGGATTCACAACGTCACCAGCACTAAAACACAAGTACTCACACCACTATGTGCAGCCCTTTTATGTTAGTTCTGGGGATCGAACCCAGGTCCCGGTTCTTTGTTCTTGCACAGCAAGTGATTTACTAACTGAGTCATCTCCCTAGCCCTATGGCCCTCTCTTTCTCTGATGTTGAAGGAAACTTACAATGGCAACCTGCTCTACTTTACCCAGACAGATGAAAAGTATAAAAAGGACCTATGCTATGTGGGTTGTAAGCAAAGAAAAGCAGATGCTCTGAGGGAGACTGTACTGTCACTTGGTAGGGAACAATAAAGTCAGAAAAAAAAAAACCATCAAAATGCATAGTCTTTGGCCCAAGTGAACCTTGAGCTTGTCTTCTTGTCGTGTGGCTCAGACCTGAGGGCAGAGACAGAACAGAGGAGACATTCTGGTGACCAGGAGCTGAAGAACTGGGAGTGTAAATGAATGTGAAGTTGACTTTCACTGAAGGAATCCAATAATACCATCCTTTGGAATGTCCGCGGAGCTCCAATTGCTGTCTTTTGGTTTAGATTAAACCCTGCACTAGCTTGCCAAGTCTGAAACCCACTCGGCCCTCACTCAGTGTATGTTCTGAGCTCAACTTGAACTTTATGAGGTGCAAGTTAATTTGCATTTGGCAAAATGCAATTTCCTGTTTCTAAGAAAAAGGGACTTTAAAGATTTATTTAAGAGACTCAAATGGCTTCCTGGACATCAAATAGCTCTTACAAAGCAATATTTTAATACGTTAAGTGTAAATGAATTGAAAACACATGAATCTGATTTCCCTTGAACTGCAGATGGGTTTTTACAAATAGAGAGGTTGGGGGGGGTGGCTTGGCACTGGGGCTGGGGGATTTTCTCTTTCCAAAAAGTTTAGGAAAGTAGATCAAGATGTTAGACAAGCCCTTCCACACTCCAGGGTTCCCTAGCTCGGATTGTGTATCTCGGAGACTCTTGTTCATAAACAAAGGGAGGGTTCCAAACCCACTCTTACCCACTCAGTTTTCTGCCTCTGCTGGGCCTACTCTCCTTCCCGCTCCCTCCCTCAGAAATTCCAGGGCTCCGGTTTCCTTGACCCCTCCTCACAGCTTCCAGCTTTGGGCACTGTTGCTAACACACACGAGTGCAGACCCAGCAGTAGGTCTCTCTCCACTCTCAGTCTCACTCCTAAGACCTCGTGCCAATTCTACAAACCATCAGAACTCCTGCCCATTGCGCTCGACCAGCACCTGCATCTCTAACTCCTTTACTGAAGAAGACCTGAGACTGACTACCAGGATGAAACACCCTTTCTATTGGATACTTAAGACCACATGAGTGGCTGCACTGCGTGTTATACTGTGGTCTGTAGGCTGAAATGCAGCTGAAGACCATTGGGGGAAAATGGCATCTACCCACTGGGAAGGGCTGGGAGCCGGGGAGTAGAAAACATCTTGTTAACCTGACTTAAATGCTTTTAAAACATTCGCACTTTTGGACCCAGTGAGTACAGGCAGGGAAAACTAAGTTAGAGTTCCATCTGAGAATTGGGGGCAGAAATATTATAGACAAAGATTTACATCTAGGTAGAAATAAATAAGTAAATAGCCACAGATAGAATGAGAAGAGCAGTGCGCAGACAAGGCTCCTTTGGGGAAATCAAAGGACAGGTGTGGTTTGGGGTTTTTAAAACGTTTTAACTGAGTCTAAGAAAAGCGCTTGCTGTGCAAGTGTGAAAACCTGAGTTCAAATGCTCACAGTCCACACAAAGCCAATGCAGTGGTACGTATCTGTAATCTCAGCACTCCTACAGCAAGAGGGGAAGGAGAGACGGGAACCCAGAGGCTCTTAGGCAGCAAAAAGCAAACAAGGAAACTTCGTAGATGAGGACCCACAACTAAGGTGGTTCTCTGATCCCCACACCTGGGCTGTGGCATGGGCACACTTGCATTCACACACATGAACACACACACACACACACACACACAGAGAGAGAGAGACAGAGACAGAGACAGAGACAGAGACAGAGACAGAGACAGAGGAATTGTCTGGGGGCTGGAGAGGGGACTCAGTGGTGAAGAATGCTTACTGCTCTTGCAGGAGACCCGGTTTGGTTCCCAGCACCCAGACAGTGGCTCACAATCACCCATAATTCCAGTTCCAGAGGATCTGCTGCCATCTGCCAGCCTCCATGGGCTCTTGCATGCACACAAACTCACAAAGACTCACAGCGCTCACATAAATATATATAAATGAATAGTTTTAGTTGCGCTTAGAAATACATAGCATGAAATTTACCATTCCAGCCATTTGAAATGCCTGGCTCATTGCTGGTGGGTACATTTGCATTGCTGTGCAACTATCCCTAGGGTCTACTTCCAGAGCTTTCTCTCATCTTCTCAAGCTAGTTGAACCCATCCATTTGTGACCAACCTCCTAATATCATAACACACTGCACAGATCTGTTTGGGCACAGATCTGCTTTGGACTTGTTCAAATACACTCTCAGAACTTCTGAGTCATGTGTTAGCTCTATTTAGCTTTTTTTCCCATTTTCAAGATATGCATGATGTGCATGTGTGTGAGCATGTGCTGCATGTGTGTAGATGCACATGTGGGAGAGTTGTGAGCATGGCTACATGTGCAGGTTGAAGGCTGAAGGTGATGCCCAGAATCATCCTCAATAACACTTTCACCTCATTTATTGAGGCAGGGCCTCTCAATCAAGCCTAGAGTGAATGATGTGGCAACTTTTGCTATCCACTTGATCTGGACAGTCCCTTTCTCTGCCTTCGGAGGCTAGAACTGCAGGCAGGCTGCCACACCCACTGGGCATTTATGTGGATTCCTAGGGATCTACACTCAGCTCCTTATTCTTGTGTGGTATGCACTGTAACAGTTTGACCATGTCCTCGACCCACTGGTTTCATTTTTAAATGAAGAACCACTTGCTTTCTACAGCTCTCGCATTGTATTCTATTGCCATCAGTCATGTAGGAGCATTCCCATTCTTCCACATCTGTAAACATCAGTTATTTTCTATTTTTGTTCGTTCTGGTTTTGTTTTTTATAACAGCCCTCCTGATGTGTGTGATGTGTATCTCTCACTAGGTTGAAATCATATGCCCTTAATGACCATTAATATCATATGTACTTACTGGCCATGAAACTGTATATCCATTCAGAAGAATCTTTACTGGTGTCTCTTAGTTATTTTTTGGTTACAGTAGAAGAATACCCTAACAAAAAAGCAACTTTCCAAACAAAGGGTCTGTTTTGGCTTACACTCCAGAGAGACATGGATGGCAGTAGGACCACGAGGTTAGGCCAGCAATCAAGAAGCAGAGAGATCACATTTCTCCCACACACAGGGAAAGAACAGGAAGTAGAACCTAGATATAACCATCACCACCCCCAACTCACTCCGAGTGGCCATGCTTCCTCCAGCAAGTCTCCACCTCCTAAAGGTTCCATTACTGTACTGAACAGCACAAGGCTGGGAATCACATGTTGAGACACAAGAGACTAGGGGAGACATTTCATACCCTAACCACAACAGGATCTTTTGCCATTAATTCCCCCCTCTGTGTGTGTGTTTTCTGTGTCTTCTCTCTTGTGTGTGCATACACATGTGCCCAGGGATCAGTATTGAGTGTCTCCCTAACTGCTCTCCATCTTTACTGTCCCCCTGACTCCAGCTGAGATCAGAAGTGTGCACCACCGTGCCTAGCTCTTTCTGCATGGTTCTAGGAGATCACACTTAGGGCCTTGTGCTTGTACAGCAAGCCCTTTACTGGTCGAACCATCTCCCCTGCTTCCCTTGTCATTATTTGGATGGACAGTCTGTTTCTTATTGTGATTGGCTGGCAGGAAGTCTTTAACATTTTCTGGATATCCATCCTTTATCCAAGAGCAGACTCTTGAATCTGTTTGTTATCCTATCTTGCCTGTTGGTTCTGTTCTGTGTCCTTGGGTGTCTCCTGTTACTATGTGCATGCCAAAGTTCTCACAAAAAAATGTTTAGACTAGCCATTGCCTTCTCTTACTGATGCTTCCAAGTTCACTCTCCAGCAAGGCAGAAGGAAGTCAATGTCAGGTGATGTAAGTTCACCTGGATTTTAAAGACCACCAGGATTGAAAACTGCTACTCAGTTCTTTTGCAAAAATACAGGCCGGAGGCCTAGCTCAGCTCTTGCAGAGGATCAGAACTCAGATCCTAGCACCCTGTAAGGCAACTACAACTACTATGAACTCCTGTTCCGGGGGATCTCATGCCCTCTCCTGGCTTCTGTGGGCATTGCACTCATACCCACAAACCCACATGCATATACATAAATAAAATAAAATCATTAATTTTGTGTTTGTTGAGACAGGGTTTCTCTGTGCAGTCCTGGCTGGCCTGGAACTCACTCTGTAGACTAAGCTGGCCTCAAACTCAGAGATCTGTCTCTGCCTCCTGGGTGCTGGGATTAAAGGTGTGTGCCACTATGCCATATATATGCACTTCTTAAAAGAGTTCATAGATGAGCTGGAGAGGTGGCTCAGCGGTTGAGAGCACTCACTGAATGCCCTTCCAGGGGTTCTGAGTTCAGTTCCCAGCAGCCACATGGTGATTCACAAGCATCTGTAATGGGATCTGATGCCCTCTTCTGATGTGTCAGAGAACAGTCTGGAAACTCCAGTTTGTCCTTCACCTAAGAGCCAAGCAGAGTCTCTAACTGTAGCCAGTGTCTTTTACACTACAGCAGCCTTTGTCTGTCCCTCATCCCCAGCCCACTCCATGCCTCCTCACAGTACCCCTTCACTTTCCTCACTGTTGAGACAAAGACAAAGACAGCTTAGAGAAGGAAGAGTCATTCTGACTCACAGTCCATCATGGTGGGGAGTCATGGCAACAGGAACATAGGGAAGCTGCTCACATTGCATCCCCAGTTGGAAAGCAGAGAAAGATAAACAGGGGTGCTCAGCTCACATTTTTATTCTTCAGTCCAGGGCTGGATAGATGGCTGGATAGATAGTGGTTAAGAGCACTGACAGCTCTTCCAGAGGTCCTGAGTTCAAATCCCAGCAACCACATGGTGGCTCACAACCATCTGTAATGGGATCTGTTGCCCTCTTCTGATGTGTCTGAAGACAGTGACAGTGTACATAAAATAAATAAATAAATCTTATTCTTCAGTCCAAGACCCAGACCACACCATGGTACTGCTCACACTTAGGATAAGTTTTGCCAACCTCAATGAACCCAATCTAGAAAACATCTAATGTACATGCCCAAAGGCTTGTCTCTGGTGATTCTATACCCTGTTGAGTTGATGTCAAGATTATCCATCCCACTCATTTGAAACCGCCTTTGTTACTTCTGTCAGTCTCTTGATTCACAGATAGCTTCAGTGTTGGCAGGGCTTGCTTCTTACCGACTTTCCAGACAGCTTGGTACGTGGGGGGAAGCCGGTCAATCAGCATTTTGCGTGGATGAATGAATGGATCAGTCATCCCATGAACCAGTCAGTGCAGCGACTCCCTCGTGAAGTTTGGTTGAGAATAATGATGAAGAAATTATGTTCTTAAACAAACAAACTGCACCCTTTCTTGTTAAGGACTCTACTAGGCTGCTTAACTGACAAGAACATCTGTGGTTAAAGAGAGCTGGGAGGTTGCAGGTCCAGAGCCAAATTATCTTGGGCTATCCTAGACTCCTTAATAGCCATTCATTGTCTTTTCTGTGTGTGTGTGTGTGTGTGTGTGCGCGCGCGCATGTGTGTGTAAGAGACTTTACATCCTAGTGAGTATCAGGTAAATCCTTTTGCAATGTACTAACTAGGTTACTAACCATCACCAACCCAAATGTGAAGAATGTCCGCAGATAGCATCTGAGACGTATACTAGATATCTCTGCTTTGTTGTGACTACCTACCTAATGTCCTTGCCTCTTTATGTTAAAAGCACTTTTACTTACTAGTGTCTCTGTTCTATTACTATTACCATTTCATTTTTAAGTATATTTGTATACGTAGGTGTCTGTGTGGACGAAGGGATCAATGGAAGCCAGAAAAAAAGGTTGGATTTCCTGGAGCTGGAGTTACAAGTGGTTGTAATTTCCCCAGTATAGGAAACTGGGAACCATACCTGGGTCTTCTCCAAGTGCAGCAAGCAGCAGCCTCAACTGCTGAGGTCTCTCTCTCTAACCCCTGTTCTGTTTCAAAAAACCAAAACCAACCAAACAAACAACCTGTTACCTCATTAGAATGCAGAATTGAGAAACTGAGAGGAACCCAAATCTGTGTCCTTAGGACACGGTCACTCACATTTGGCTCAAGAACAACCCTCCCTCTTACTCCTTTGAAGATCAGAGCTAATGTTTTCTAACATGGGTTTATTTTTGCAAACTTTAAAATTCCATATAGCTTTTAGTTGTTGATTTTGTATTACTCTTGGTCTAACTCATGTACACAGTTGATGCTTAAGGAATCCAGCGATCCATAATGTATCTAAAGTCACTTGGCTCCCAAGTTGTATTAGTAAATTGGAGGTGGGTAATACATGTTTTGAATCAGAAGCTAGTCTATGAGCACCTGCCATTAGCTGGAACACATTCTGTAATTCATAGCTTCACCTCAATGGTCATCATGGCAGCTGGCAAGCCTGGGCTGCTTGGATGAGGCTAGTCCCTGCTAACTCACCCCTCAGACACTTGGAGTCCCCTTATTTGAGTGTCCCAATAAATGCATTCATTTCCTGCTGTCTCAGAATGGTGGCCTGTCTTGACTTTCTCCATTCTTCCCCTACAGCTCTGATGAACAGGAAACCTGAATGTCCCAGTATCCTCCGGCAGGCAAGGCCACACTCAGGCTACAAGCATCACACTGTCCTGGTGGAAAACAGAGACCAGATAGAGGGAGGTGGAGAGGCTGAACCTAGCATAGCACATGTCCCTCAGCAAGATGGAGGAACTCTTTTAGCTTCCAAGGCCTCCTGTTGGCCAAAGTGCCTGAAACCCTTTCTTGATTTCTTCTGTAATTTGTTATGAGTCTTACAGATAAACTCCATTTATTTCTTTTAAAAGATATTGTGGTAGGGATCATATATGAGGTGTTTGGGCACACACAGGTATGTGTAAGGATAGATGCATAAGGACATGTGTGCATACAGAGGTCAGTGTCCAACCTCAAGTGTCATTTTCAGGCGCTGTCTACCTTGTTTTTGAGATGGACCCTCTCACTGGCATGGAGTTGGATAGACTAGCTATCCAGCCCCGGGAATTTACTTGTCTCTGTCTCCCCAGCACTGGGATAATAAGTATCCCCAACCCAAAGTGAGTTCTATCAATTAACTCAGATCCCCAAGCTTGCAAGACAAACACTTTACCAGCAGCCATCTCCCTGTCCCCTGAAATCTCAAGTTAAAATAAGCACTGTGTCGGGTACTGCAATGCTACCATCATGACAATGCGAAAGGAACTCTGGTTGTGTTCTTGTAGGAAGAGGAGGACACAGAAATCTTTGTCAAGAAGCAGCTGCCTGCCAACCAAGAAAATAAGACAAGAGCCCTCTGTCTCCAGGACTCACACATACAGGCATGTAGGATGTCATACAGGTGATGGTGGGTACCAGATAGAACCTGTCATTGGACGAGAAGGAAGGATGGGCGGGAGAAAAGTTTAGAGAAGAGGAGGAGACTGGAACAGAAAGGATTAGAGACTAGAGGAGAGGCAGAGAAGCCGCAGAGAAATGGAGGCAGATGTAAAGATTCCACTCTGTGTATTTACAGGTTGTTATGAATATTCTTAAGGGATGGTTGTGTGTAGGACTTTGTATGTTTAGGTGGGCCATTATATCTTATCAGTTGGATCAGAGGTTATTGTGTTGTGCGTTCTTTCTTGTGAGAATTTAGTTTGAATGTGGCAGCAGACACTGGGCCACCACGGCGCTGGGATGTATGTTTCTGGCAAGATATCTAGTAGATATCTTGGGGCACTGCAGTGCCAGACCAAGTAGGGGGATAAAAGACAAACCTTTATTATAATTTTACAACAACATAGGCACCCCAGTCTCAGAATTGGATTGCAACCTCTGGAACTACGAGAACATTTTTCTGTTGTTTAAGTCATCCGGAATGCAGCATTCTGTTACAGTGATCTGAGCAGACCAAGAAAATGTGTGTCTTTTGAAGCAGTGAACAATCTCGTTTCTTGCATGTAAAAATCTATTGAGATGGGGATCCACGGACTTCCTGGGGAGATTCGGAGCACAGCAAGTTTGATAAGGTGTCTTGTGGAATCTTTCGAATCATGAATCATAGTAAGAATAGGAACTTTTAGAACCACAAAGATGGCTTGACAGGTAAAGATATCAGCCCTTCTAGACTGAAGACCAGAGTTCAATCCCCAGGCCCCACATGGTAGAGGAGAGAACTGAGTCCTGCAGGTTCTCTGACCTCTACACAGCCTCGATGGGGGATGCTGGTGCCCAGCTTGCTGTCTCCCTCGTATCAGCCTTCGACCCAAGGCTCCAGAACAGTTCTGCTACATACAACTAGTGTGGGCCTTCCCATATTACAGCCCAATCCAGACACTCCCTCACAGGCGTTCCTAGACATTTGTTACTTTGGTGCTTCTTATTGAGGTGAGATTCAATAGTAGCCATCATACCAAGAGGCCTACAGAAGCTCTGCCAGGAGCCATATAACAGAGTCCATATAACTGGGGACGGAGTGGCTCTGCACAACAGCCAAGGACTCACTTTATAAACAGCAATTCTTTCATCCTTAAAGCATTTTTAAAAGCTACTAATGAGTCTAGCCAACATAAATGAGACAGTAGAGTTAGCAATAATTAATCCCAATTAACTCCAGACAGAGGATCTGGGCACACCCAACATTATGGCTGGCTAAAGTAGGTCAAGGAAGGAAGGCCTCTGAAGGTTAGATTTAGGTATATCTTACTCTTCTGTGATGTGAAGAGTTTTCCCAGACACTCTCCTGCTACAGTGAACTGGGCTTTCCCGCTGTACCTTCCCTGTCATACATGATGGACTCCCTGTCTCTGTCTCTCTGTCTCTCTCTCTGTCTCTCCCTGTCTCTCTCTGCCTCTCTCTCTCTCTCCTCTACCTCGTACGTGCGCACGCACCCGTGCACAGAAACACACACACACACACACACACACACACACACACACACACACACACACAGAAACACACCTCCCTTCCTGAAGCTCACAGTTGCCTGAGGTCTTCCTTTCCTGAAATCAGACTGTCATATTCTTCCAAGACACAATTGGGCTATGAAAGTTGGGGAGTCAAAGACAGGGTCCCAAAGGCATGTACCTCACTGATTGCTTAACCCTAGTCAAGGGACATTAAGGAAGTAAACATCATTATAGATATAGGGACTAAGGACAGATCACTTCCAAGGATGGGTCAGTCTGGCCATTTGGGAGCCTCCTTCTAGCAAAGGGAATTATAAGTGCACACCGCCATGCCAATTTTAGCCTATGCCGAGGATCGAACCCAGGACCTTTTGTATAATAAGCAAACGCTCTGCCAACTGAGCTCCACCCAGGCCCCTTAACGTTTTTAGTCCTGCACACACTTAGTTGTGGACTATTCTTTGAATACAGAAGCACAGTTGATGATGCAGACCAATTCATAGAGCGCTTGCCTAGCATATGAGACCCTGGGTAAGAGAGGATTTAATGCTACAGGCACAAGAGATGCTGGCACGATGACTCCGTAAAGGTGCTTTCATGGCAAGCATGACAAGCCCAACGTGAATTTGATACCCAGGACCTAACTCCATCCTACCCTCTGACCTCACATGTACACATGGACATACATGTGCAAACCATGTGCACACACATTGATAAGTAAATAAATGAAGATTCAAAGCAGAAAACACCGCTGCATGTATTCCTTCCACCCTCCTTGCCCCTCTGTCTCTTGTCCAAACTTTGGATATTGACCAAGAAGAGGCTCTCTCAGAAAACGGTCACAACCATGCTCCTTTTTAAAGGATGCGTGCTTGTGTGTGCCGCCATGCGTTCATGCGTACCATATGTGTACAGGTGCCTGAAGAAGCCGAAAGATGGTGTTAGTCCCCCTGAAATAAAGTGACAGGGGTTGTGAGCCACCTGACATGAGTGCTGAGAACCAAACCCTGATCCTCTGCATGAGCGGATGCAGCCAAACTCCTGAGCCATCTCCCCATCCAGTGTCACAACTGGATTCGGATTTAGCAAGGTACACGGGGGTTCAGAGAAGATTACCCAAAGGCTCACGTGCTGCCAGATTGATTGACACTCCTGGAGTGTGGAGGGAGAACCTTCAGGAGGTGGAGCCTGGTGGGGGGAAGTTAGTCCAGATGTGCAACTCCATGGCTACTGAAGGGGTGAAGTCCACCTTAGTTAGGGTGTCTATTGTTTTGAAGAGATAACTATGGCCATGGCAATTCTTTTCAAGGAAAATATTTCACTGGGGCTGTCTTCCACTTCAGAGGTTGAGTCCATTATCTGCATGGCAGGAAACATGACAGTGTGCAGGCAGACCTGGTGCTGGAGAAGGAGATGTGAGTTCTACATCTTAATCTGCAGGCGGCAGGAAGGAGACTGCGACACACTTTCCCCAACGAGGCCACACCTCCTCATACGGCCACTCCCTGTGGGCCAAGCATTCAAGCACATGAGTCTATGAGAGCCATTGCTAGTCAAACCAGCACAAGGTCCCTGTGAGCATGCTCTTGCCTGTCTAGGTTCAGGACTGAAAGTCAGCCCTCCAGGGGATATCTGCATAGCTTGTAATCTGCCCCTGAGGATAACTGGAACAGAACAGGGAGCTTAGGACAGATATACATGTTTGAAAAGGATATGTCGGGGCCCTCCAAATGCAAAGTTAAAACATTAAGGGCAACGTGGAAAGAAATTGATTTTTAAGATCCATCTCTTTTCCTAGCTGCTTCTCCAGATGAACTTTCCAAGGAAAGTGTCTCCACAAAGGAGCTTTGGTTTTATCTATAGAAAAGGAGAGACCCTGTGCATACCTCTCAGGACTATGCAGTGAAGATGGATCAGGAAAGCAGTTAACACAAAGGCTAGACAACGAGCTTCGGTGTCTGCAGGTCAGGAGTTATAATCCTATGATGGTTAATCCTGACTGCCAACTTGGCAGGATCTAGAATCACCTAGAAGATTCTGGAAGAGATTTTCTCGATCAGGTTAACCGCCCCGAAATGTGGGTGACATTATCCCATAAGCTGAGCAGAAAGGAGGAAGGGAGCTGAACACAGCGTGCATCTCTGCTCGCTTACTGTGATGCAGGATGAGCAGCTGCCTTGGTGCCTTCTCCACCATAACCGAACTGCGTGGTGATTTATTTTAATTGTCAGTTAGACACCACCTAAACTCAGCTGACCTGTGAGCATGTCTGTGGAGGACTGTCTAGATGGGTGAAGACTTAGTCTGTAATTCAGAGACACCGTTCCTTGCTTGAGGGGTCTGGGCTGTACAGGAGTTGAGAAAGCTAACTAAGAGCTAGCATGGATGCATTCGTTTCTCTATGACCTTGACTGTGAGTGTGATGTGACCGGCTGCTTTGAGCTCCTGCTGTCCTGACTTCCCTGCTATGACGAGCCATCGCCTGGAGGTGTGAGCTAAGATGACCCCTTTCTTCCCTGAGTAGCCTTTTGTCAGGGTATCGTATCACAGCGACAGAAATAAGACTGTCCCCTCAAACCGTGAGCCAGACCAGCCCTGCCGTGCTCGGGTTGCTTGTGTTGGCTGCTGTATCGCCGCACATCAGAACCGGGAGGGAACGAACAAAGGCGTAGACAAATTCATTCTCGGCTGGCTCCTGAGGCCCCATTCAGAACATGTCCTCCTTAATTACACAAAGCAGGGTTCACCTTATTATTTTTCTAGTTAAGAGGGAAAATAATTCCAATTTAAGCAAACTCTCCTTCAGCCACATGCTGCATCCTGTGCAAACGTCTCCTTAATTAAAAGATTTTAATCACAGCACAGTGTCTCCCGAAGAGCCTTCCAAATGGAGGCTCAATATGGCTGGGAGCATCCAAAGGAGAGAGACTCTGGTGACTGCAGGTGCCTGGCCAAGAAGACCAATGGGCCTCTTCCTCCTAATCGCATTCACCCTCCCTCACCAGAACCTTAAATCCTCCCTCTCTTTCCAACCACTGGGACTTTCTTTGGGAATGGTGTTTTCTTTTTTCCCACTGTCTTAACATTCAAGATTTGGTAACTGTAATTATTTGATTACTTTTTCATGTGTCTGTGAATGCATTGTTGCACTCATATATGTGTGTGTGGAGGATGCATGTGTGTTTACATGTGTATGGGGCAACCTGTGTGACCATGCCTGTGGAGATCTAACATCGATTCTAGGAACCTTTCTCAATTGCTCTGTGTTTTATTTGAGGCAGAGTCTTTCAGTCAAATCCAGAATTTGTCGATATGGCTTCTCATTAGCCTGCTTACCCTGGAATCCCATCTCCACCTTCTGAGGCTGGCTGGTATTTACAAGTGAACCAACACACCCGCCCAATGTTTCCACACAGATTCTGACTCCCATGCGTGTCCAGCAAGTACTTCAGCGGCTAAGCGCTCCAGCTAGAGGTCTGGAAATTAAAATTAGAGTTTAGATTCTAATTCTAAGGCAACCACACTTCTGTGCTTCCCTAGATCTCTTACTCTCCTCGTCCTTTCATGAGACAGGCTCTGCTTCCTCTACTTTTGAAGTTGGTGACTTTGAAGATTCCTTGACAAACCAACTAACTGCTTGGCAGGTATATGAACCATTTTTAAAGATTATTTCTGTGACAAAATACCTGATGAGATGCAACTTAAGGAAAGTTCCTTTTGGCTCATAGTTCTCCCTAGAACTACCATCTTCCGTGGCCGGAAGACATGGGAGCCAGAGCGTGATGGGTAACAGAGTTCTTCCAGAGGACCCAAGTTCCCTTCTCAGAATCTATGTTGGACAGTTTACAGACACCTGTAACCCTGGCTCCAAGAGACCCAATGCCTTCTTTTGGCTGCAACAGGAGCTTGAACATTGAACAGGTGTGGCATATGTCCACATACACACACATATACATACAATAAATAAAAAATAAAATCTTCAAAATAGGGCTGAAAGTTCTCACAAGGCCATATTTGAACACAGTTTCCATTACAGCTCCATGTGACACACTTTGGTTTAAAAACCTGGCCTTCCTTCCAAAGAAGAAAGGGTTTGGTCCGGATGTCCAAGAATACAGAGATGAGCAAACTACCTAGGGGAGTCTGAGGATTATGGGTAGAGTCAAGAAGCTGGCTGTTGAGCGCTGCAGGTGCGAGGATCCTGGACCTCCTCTGGAAGGCCAGTGGTCCTCAGACTCCTCTGCTAGACTGCTGTGAGTGCTTGTCAGGCTTCCAAGGAGCATGGATCTGTTAGAGCTTGGGAGAAGAAATATTCTAACTTTTAAATGAATTGCCAAAAGGATGTCCTTTCCCAATGTTTTTCATATTTTTTTGATCCTCAGGATCTTCTTCAAACAAAATACTGTGCCAAAACTCCAGGCTGCTATCTAGTTTACTTCAGCCTAAGTACAAAGAGGCGTTGCCTAGCTAACGTAAATCATAGCTGCTTCCCCAGCTCTTATAAATTATTATTGCGGAGGTCAAAATCTTAGAACACTGGCGTCATGGAGTTGGAACAAAGAGAAATGCTTCAGGACATGTTTCTGTCCCTCTTCCTTAGCCTGGGGAGGTTCGTCACTGCTGTGATGTTAAATCTAAGGACAAATGTTCCTGATCGACCATCCCAGATGTGTAGCAGATCCAGTCCCTATCTTCTCATGAACAACAAGCCAATTTCCAGCTTTGCCCACAGGGCGATGTTCAGGTCATTACGAGAACTGAACAGAAGGGGTGAACACTGAGAGGCCATGGGGAATAAACATCAGCTCTGAGAATCCACATTAGCCCGGAGATACACCCAGGAGAGGTATATTCATGTACATGTGATGTCTTCTCCCATATGGATCCATTTTTAAAAGGTACATTCCGGGCACATGAACGCTTTACAACTCAGGGAATGTCTCTCCATATAAAAAGATGAAAAGAGGGCTGGCTGTGTGACTGCACTGACTGGGTGCTTGCCTAGCATGCAGAGGCCTGGGCCGTGTTCTCAGCACTGCATAAACTGGATATGGCGGCACTGTAACCTCAGCACTTTCAAAGTAGAGACAGAAGACTCAGATGACTGGGGTCATCCTTGGTTGCATGGTGAGCTTGAGACCAGCCTGGGCTCCATGAGATCCTGGTTCGAATTTTTAAATTAAACAAAAAAAAAGTTAATTAAACAATTAAAAAGCCGACAGGAATGACATAGGCAAGGTCATGAAGACATGACCAGTCACCTGGAAATCCAGAGTAGTTATCTTGGTAGCGCCTGGTCTGGGAGTTCTGAGTATCCCTACAAATGGCACCTTCCGAGTAATGGCTAATTGATCTAATATGCAACCCTAGGATGCAGAGGTGGCTCGCACAGGAAAGAACGTGCCTCACAAGCATGAGGACCTGAGTGTGAGCCCCAGAATCTACATGAAAAAGGTCAAGCAAGCTTGTGTATGTTTGTTAGCCCAGTGGTTAGGGGCTGGAGAAAGGCAGATGCTTGACCCGCTAGCTAGTCAACTATATCTACTTGGCAAGCATAAGACCAGTGAAAAACTCTCTCCAAAAAAAAAAATGGTGGGTAACACACACACACACACACACACACACACACACACACACACACACGTATAATTGTCCAGCTCAACTCATCTGACACGCCCTAAACCAATCATCTCTGAGGTCAAGACTGGACTTTGACCCATGTCAGATGGAAAGGGCGTGCACCTAGGAGTCGAAGGTGGGTCCCTAGGCATACATATGCTGAGGCCAAAGCCATTTGTCTGCTACAGTTTGGGCAAAAAGTGAAAGAGTTCACTAATTGGCACCCTATGGGCAAACTGTAGCCTGCAGTCACATTTTGTGGGACTCACACAGAAGGGCCAAAGACAGATGTTAACTAACCAAGTCCAGCAATGCTGTGGGGATGTCAATTATCACAGCTTTCATAG
The DNA here is from genome assembly GCF_011064425.1 of Rattus rattus. Classification (NCBI taxonomy): domain Eukaryota; kingdom Metazoa; phylum Chordata; class Mammalia; order Rodentia; family Muridae; genus Rattus; species Rattus rattus. Next base: position 13,298,113 of record NC_046163.1, on the reverse strand, counting down.
AGGGCAGCGTGGCAATATCTATCACAATTAGCACTGTTAGGACTGTCACCCAGAGATTCTTCTTCTAGGAATTTATCCTACAAATACCCTCACCCACATGGAATTCTGGGAACTGACTGGAGAGTCTGTTGTTTATTGGAGCACAGTTTGCAAGAGCAAAAGACTGGAAACCACCTAAATACCCATCCTAGGGGCCAAGTTCAAGAAAGAATAATCCATCGATTGGTTCAAAAGAATTCTGGGCCTAATAAGAAGAAAATAAATGAATTTAATGGACCATTGGGGAGCAATTTACAGACCGGTTTTGTGTAACAAAATGGTTGAATTAACAGGGGTGGGGATGTAGCATGGAGCAAACAGTGTGACCTTGGTTGTCTGAGCTGGGGAAACCTCTATGTGGTACAACACTAGTGTTCCTGTGCTTAGGTGAATCTAATCACGCTGCTCATCTATGGGACAGGGGACTGGGAGGACATCTCTGGGTCCGCAGTGGACAGTGTGCATCCACTATATTGGACTAGTGTCGTTTTGCTACCTATTTTGAGCTATGCAAATATATGATCTGTTTAGAAACAAACAATGGGGCTGGGGAAACGGCTCAATAAGTAAAGTCCTTCCGTGCAAGCATGAAGAGCTGAATTTGGAACACCAGCATTCCCAGAAAAGCTAGACAGCCTAGCCACTCGCTTGCAAATCTGGCAGTCAGAAGACACAGGCAGGGGATCCCCGAAGCAAGCTCACTAGGTAGACTACATGAATCTTAGCGTTCCGGATTCAAGTATGAAACGGTGCCTCAATATAAATGTGAAGAGAGGTCCCAGTCCCTGGGCCTCCATAGATACATCCGTACACACAGGAACGTGTATACATCCTATCATTCACAACCACACACACACACACACACACACACACACACACACACGAGAGAGAGAGAGAGAGAGAGAGAGAGAACACAAAGACAGACAGCTAGACAGAGTAGCCCATACTTGTGAAGCCAGCTTTGAGTAATGGAAACATGAGGATCCTTTGACAGCCTAGCCAAATCAGTAAGTTCCATGTAAAAGTGAGGGACCCCATCTCAAAACAAGATGAACAACAACTGAAGAATGTACTTGAGGTTGACCTCTGGTCTCCACACACCTAAGCACATACATGAATGTGACTACACGCATGTAGATGTACAGGCACAAAAATTTATGGCAGAAACATTATTTTGAACATCGGTTCACAATTAGAAAAGATGAGATTTTTATTCGGGGGTACCATACACAACTTATGAAATTCACAAGAAAAAATGTCTCGGCATATTTATTGCTTGGTGCTTCCTTTGTTGATGTGAATTTCTATGTGGCTATGGCAGAGATGGGAGAGACTGACTGGGAGGACTGGCCAGGCTGCAGGCCAGCTGAGGTCAGGTCACAGGGTGGGCAGCTCAGGTCTCCCCTCATAAAAAGGACCTACAGGTTGGGTTTGAGCTTGGCAGCTTTCCAGCTGTGTTCAGAACAGGTTTTAGAAAGCCTGGCCAAACCACAGCCCAGGGTCTTAATGACAAGGCTCAACACCTGTGGCCCCCAAACGCCCTCTTTTTGGTGGCTTTATCTTCAGGCAGCCAGTGTTTGTGGCCTTCCAGTTATAGCATTCTGCCTCAAAAAGGAAACCATCCTGAGGAAGAAGCCAATTACACAGCCTCTCTGGATAAATTTATCCCTCCCCCTTCAAAGTCCTGGTCTGCAGTGGGCAGGAGCTGGTGCCACCCCACTTCAGGCAGGAGCCAGGCCTGCCTGGGCCCACCCCTTACCCTTTGTGGTGAGCACCTGTGTCTTTTGTTTTCCTGCAGTTGTGAGGCCCAGATCCACTGAAAGATGTCTTCAGGCTCTGGGGTCTCCTACACTGCCTTGCAGGACTCTTTCCTTCAAGTGCTTCAGACCTATCAGGAGTCGCTTAGACCTCAGATGTCCCAGACAGGAAGTTAACTCTCACGGCCTGTGTCTCACCAAATGCAGTCACTGGGCGGGGCAAAGCGTTTATCCCATAATGGCTGGAAGTAGACTGCTCCAGAAGTCGAAGTGGTGGAGCTGGAAAGGGCACTGAATTCTGCTCATTTCTGACCACCCCAGGTATATACCAAAAAGGTGTAGGCCTCCTTGGGTAGCATTGTGTGGCTGTCCATCCTAAGAAAATGCAGGAGTCTAGAGAGCATTCCTGATGTAGAGAACGCTTACGACCCTGGCCATAACGGAAGCTGCAAACGGAAAAGTAAAAGGACCTCAAGGCCACTGAAGTCCTCACCTCACACTGCTTTCACAGGAACTTTTGTTATTCTTCAGACTCAATTTAAAAAGAGGAGTTTATAAAACGTTTTACTCTGTGTTGTTTTTCCCCCTTTCCGGAGTACGTAGCACAGGATGACGTCAAATTCTTGATCTCCCTGCCTCCACCTGCTGGAATTACAGATGTACATCATCATGCCCAGTTCACACGGTGCTGAGAATGAAGCCCAGGGCTCCTGACAGACCAGACAATTAAATCGCATTCCCAGACATTATTGACTTTTTTCAAAGACCTATTTTTTTAAACAGTTGTTTTATTTTATTTTTTTCCTGTGGTGTGTGATGTGTGTGAGAGTGTGTGTGAATGAGAGAATGTGTGTATGTGTGTGTGCAAAAGGGTGTGTATGTGGGCATGTGTATATATTCTATATATGCGAATATATGTGTATCAGAGTGAGAGAGAGAGAGAGAAAGAGAGAGAGAGAGAGAGAGAGAGAGAGAGAGAGAGTGTGTGTGTGTGTGTGTGTGTGTGTGTGTGTGTGTGTGTGTGTGTTACATAGATGCAGGTGCCCTCAGATACCAGAAAAGGGCATTAGACTCCTGCGACTGCAGTTACAAGCAGTTGTTCTAGGAACTAAGCTAAACTCACATCCTCTGTAAGAGCAGCCAGTGCTCTTAAATATATTTTTAAAAACTTAGATGTAATCCATATCAAATATTTCTAAAAAAAAATCAGAATTTAGAAATAACAAAAGAGAGAAACTATAAGGTAACTCTTGAGTCAAGTATCCTAAAATAATTATCCTTTTACCTAATGGATAGGTAAAAGGTGTGTTGTTTGTTTGGTCTGAGTGTGTGTGCGTGTGTGTGTGTGTGTGTGTGTGTGTGTGTGTGTGTGTGTGTCTGTTTACATACTCACGTGTGCCAGGACATGTATATGGAGATCAGAGGATAACGTGAATGAGTTGGTTTTCTCCCTCCTCTGTGTGAATCGAGGGTATTGAACCCAGTTCCTGTGATTTGGCCACAAGAACTTTTACTGGCTGAGCCTTCTCACTACTGTTTATCATCTTAGTTGTGTGGAGGCTCAGCTGAGAAATGTCTCCTGTCCTTGGGCATTTGGACATTCATCTGCCCCCAGTTGCTATGGCTGTTGGGATGTTTAGGTGCTGCAGCCTGCCTGGAGGAAGGACATTGCAGGGTCTGGGTTTTCACCCACCACTTCCAGCTTGCTCTCTCTGCTTAAGGTTCACAGTGTGAGTCAGCTTCCTGCTCCTGCTGCCACACCTGCCACTTACTGCCATGCCCCTGCTCCCCGATATGGACTCCCATCCACTTGGATCTATAACCCAAAATAAACTCTTCCTTAAGTTGGCTTTGATGGTGATATGTCATCATAGCAACAGAAAAGTGACTAAGACTGTAACATCCCCGAGTCCCACCTCCACGTAGTCCCACGGTGTTAGGTGACCTGCTGAGATCACCTTTAACTGACAGGCAAGATCCCAAAATTTAAATGCATCACTGGTGCATTTACATAGGCTCATTTAGGGTGTCTAAAGAAAAGTCCTCTCGTGTTTTTTGTTTACCCCAAGTTTCTGCTCTGCACACAGCCCTGCTGCAAGCATCCTTGCATGCACAGGAACCTTCATGCTGGCCCAGATGATTTCTGGGGGCGGGGATTACTAACGTGTGTACAGAGGCCGGTGTTGAGTGTCTTCCTCAAGTGTACTTTACTCTTGTTTTCTGAAGGATTTCTCAGTGCACCTGAAGCTCATCCATGGGCCAGAATGGCTGACTACTAAGTTCCAGAGACCCTCCTGTCTCCACCGCCCCAGCTCTAGAATTATGGGCATCTGACACCATGCCCAACCTTTCCTGTGCGTTCTGAGGAGCCACACTAATGTCTCCATGCTGATGCAGCCAGTACTGTACGCACTCAGTACCTCCCCAGGCCCAGTTATTTTCTTTCTGAGAAACTTCTAGAAGAAAACTGGCTACAGGTGATGTGCTATTGTACATATCCATCCTTCTACCAAATCTCACTCTTTCTTAGCAAATGTGCGGCTCCCAACAGTGACCCCCACCTCTGCTGGAGGTGACACAAATAAGACCAGAGCTCTTTCTCTCCTTTTCCTCCCTTTCTCCACCACCTCTTTTTCTCCCTCTCATTCCTTTCCTTTCTCCATCCCTTTCCTGTCTTCCCTGTCTCCTTCAACTGCCATGTTCCCACTCCTCCCTCTCTCCCCTTACTTTCTCTCCCTGTTCTTCACTCCTTCTCTCCCCCTCCACCTTTCCTTTTCTCTCTCTCCCTCAGTCTCCATTTTTATCCCTTCTCTCTCCTCCCTCTCCTTTCTCCCTTCTCTCCTCCTCACCTTCCCTCTGTCCTCCCCCACTCTCCCTCCCTCCTCTCAGTCTTCCCCTCCCTCACTTCCCCCTTTCTCTGCTTCCTGACCACCATGAGCCCCACCACGCTCTCCCTGCCATGACGCTCTGTCTCACAGCAGCCTGGAAATAATAGAGCGTTGTAAAAGTGAACGGAAGACACCTCCAAAACTGTAAGCCAAGATCAATCTCTCTTTCTTCAACTGAATTTTTCTCAGGTATTTTGTCACGGCAACTAAGACAGCCCATGTGAAGGTGGTATCTTTGTTTCCTACCTAGCAAAGTAGAGTTCCAGATAGGCTAGGATTCTTGCACAGTGAGGATAGGTGATAGTCCCAAACAGAACGATTCAAGAACCTCCTAGTTTTCTTTCTGCTCCTGTGGTAACACCTTGACCAATATCAACTTGGAGAGTGTGGTGGTTTGAATATGCTTGGCCCAAGAAGCAGCACTATTTGGAGGTGTGGCCTTATTGGAGTACATATGGCCTTGCTGGAGAAAGTGTGTCACTATGGGCATGGGCTTTAAGACCCTCCTCCTTGCTGCCTGGAAGCCAGTCTTCTCCTGTCTGCTTTTGGATGAAGATATAGAAGATATAGAACTCATATCCTCTAGCCCCAAGTCTGCCTGGACACTGCCAAGCATCTGGCTTGATCATAATGGACTGAAACTCTGAACCTGTAAGCCAGCCTCAATTAAAAGTTCTTTATAAGAGTTGCCTTGGTCAGGGGTTGGGGATTTAGCTCAGTGGTAGAGCTCTTGCCTAGGAAGCGCAAGGCCCTGGGTTCGGTCCCCAGCTCCAAAAAAAGAACCAAAAAAAAAAAAAAAAAAAAAAGAGTTGCCTTGGTCATGATGTCTGTTCACAGCAGTAAAGCCCTGAGACAGGGAGGAAAGGGTTTATTTGGCTTACACATCCTGATCACAATGGATCACCACTAAGGATCAGGGCAGGGCTCAGGCAGAAGCTGAGGCAGAAGACAGGAAGAAATGCTACCTACTGGCTTGCTTCCAGAGTCACGAGCAGCTACTCTTCTTCTACCTCCCAGGACCACCTGCTCAGAGGTGACCCTACCCACCGTGGGCTGGTTTCTTACACATCAATTGACACTCAAGGAAAATGCCAAGCAGACAGCCTGCAGGCCAATCTGATGAAAGGATTTCCTTAATGGAACCTCCTAGATGGCTCTCATTTCTGTCATGTTCACAAACCCCTAGCACCTCTAGAAAACAGGTGAGTATGGATACTGGTCCACTTAGGTTCTTTGCAGAGGAATAGAGCAATTCCCTCCTTGTCCCTCCCTGATATTTCCCAAGTGACTATTCTGCATACAGGTCGCTCCCATGCAAGGACAAGAGCAGAAGCAATGCTATTTAGCCTGCTTCTCTCGGGAGCATAAGTTCAAAATACTTGATTTCAGATCCAAACCATTTCCTTATGTATTTGGAATGGGAAAAGGTGCTGACATCAGGGACATCTGTGTCTTAAGTGTCTTTTGTACATTAACAATGTGCTTTGGGAGCTGGCTAGATGGCTCAACAGTTAAAGACATTTGTTCTTGCAGAAGACCCAAGTTTGATTCCCTGTACTCACAAGGTAGCTCACACCTGTCCGTAATTACAGCTCTAGGTAATGCAACACCCTCTTCTGACCTCCACAGACACCAGGCATGCACATGGTGGACACACATGCATGCATGAAAAACATTCATAACATAAAACATAATAAATAAATAGACACTTTTATAAAAATTTAAAAAGAAAATGTGTTTGACTCAAACAACAAATACAGGCTGAGGTTTCCAGTATGCAATTATGACCTGGATCTCTGTATAAATTTTTAACCACTTACACATACATCCACAATGTGGTATGCTAAGAACAAACTAATTAGGCTAGAAGGCTGGGAAGATGAACCACAAGCCAGTCAAGCAAGAGGACCTGAGTTTGAGCCCCCTGAACTCATGTAAAGGCAAACAGTACAGTAGTTCACATCTGTAAGCCCAGCACTCTTATGAAGACAGAGAACGGAGAATCCTCAGAAGTTCCCAGGCAAGCTAGAAATGAACAACAAGAGAACCTGATTCAAATAAGGACTGACACCGATGCTGTCCTTTGGCCTCCATCCTTGAGTTATGGTACATATGTACTCAGACAGACACATACACAGAAAGACAGAAAGACACACACACACACACACACACACACACACACACATCACAGACATACACATTTGTTTTTTAAACTAGTACTTTTGAAGCCCAGTCAACCTTTCCCTGCTCATCCAGTTCCCTTTGTTATTGTGATAAAAAAAAATCTGACCAAAAACCACTTACTGGAGGAAAGGATTTAGATGGCTGACACTTCCAGGTCATAGTCCTTCACTGAGGCAAATCAGGGCAAGAACATGAAGTAGAAGCCATGGAGGGAGGGATGCTGCTTGCTGGCTTGCTCACAGGGTCATGCTTATCTAGCTTTCTATGTAGCCCAGGAGTGCCTGCCTGGGGAATGGTGCTCCTCACAGTCGCCTGGGCCCTTCTACACCAACTAACAATCAAGACAATCCCCCACAGACAAACTGATAAAGACGGTACTCAACTGAGGCGTTTTCCCTGGTGATGTTAGATTGTCAAGTTGGCAGTCGGTGCTAACTAGAATACCTGCCCTGCTCATACTTTGGCATGCCCTGCAAGTCTGACCTCTATGTAGACACATATGCTCAATTACTGAACAATCATTCCTCTGAGATACAGCTTTCAAGCCGGTTCACACAGAAAGCCAAATGCACACTTTGCCAGAAAGAAATATTCTTGTCACATAAGAGCTCGTATTAATCAAAAATCACATTATGGCTCCTGGAATGAAGTTTCCTTTACTACTTTTTCATAATAATCCTAGATAAGATAAAATTGGTAATTGCACGTTCTCTTCTGATGGGAGATAATACAAAAGTGGTATAGAAATTTGACTTAAAAAGAGTATATTCACTTGGCTAATAGACTTCCATTATGCAGCCTTTACTTATTCATGCAGTACAATTTTGCCACATATTGAAAAGTTTAATTAGAAGTTACATGTTACATTGTTCCTCAGTGTTAGCCACAGAGGAAAGTTTTCAATACTCAAAGAAGGAAAGAGGCAATGGAAGCCCAGGAAGACAGTGAAGGCTACTTACATAGACTTCCTATGCCAACCTCTAGGAAGGCTGGCTCCTAGATAGGTCACCTTCAGATCAGAGCTTAAGGCTAATTTCATACCAATAAAGCTCACCTGTTACAGTAGCTGAAAGGACAATCTGTGGGTTCTCAGGAATAAGTTAATGAGTGTCATTTGTTTTCTTTATAACTCACCCTGCAAAGGGGCACTGACTCTATGATCCCCAGAAGCAAAGGCACCCTTCCATCAATAGGCTAATAACAACGAGCTGGGTATGTGAGATGTTTTTCCCAGCTAACAGGTAATACCTTAATTACTAGTCATTCATGTCTATTAATCAATTAAATCATAATTGCATTGCCAACATCAGCAAGCCAAACCCATGCAGCACTTTCACAATGGACCATTCCTGATCAAGACACAAAGCCCACAAATACCTATCATAAATCATGCCACTGGAGTAGAACCTTATAGGACCATGATTTAGCTTCCTAATGGTTGAATGGTCACACCAGCTATGATGCAATCCTTGCTCTTTCACTACGTCCCTGTGTAGGGGAAGGTTTGGGACCCAAAATGGGCAAAGAATGTCCTTGTGGATTGTGCCCCTTCTGAGCCTTCCTCACACTGCAGTACAGAAGAACCTGGGAGAGAGTCATCTGTGCAGTCTGATTCTTAAGCCCAAGCGGGAGTATATTTGTATACATTTGAAAAGTATGTGATGGGTACATTAGGCCTATGCTGCAGCTCTACAAGACGGGTTGTCTGCAGGGTATCATTGTGATCACCATCTTCAGCACCATCACGACCACCAGCATTACCTCATCACTACCATCACCATCTTTACTCCATTATTACCACCATCCTCTTCATCACCAACATCACTGTCCTCTAAGAGATACCACAGGAAAGGGTTACCTCCCCAATAGCTTGGCTCAGTCATCAGCAGCACATGTCAGGAGCTCAGCATTCCAACTCCTCCTTCCCCACGACAAGGATGCCAACTACTCCAACAGGGATAGACACTCCTCCCTAGACAATCAAGGAGCCCATTTAGGGCAGAACAGAAATGATTTATGAACCAACTCTATTAGTCAGGTTTTTGAGTCACTGCAAACCAAACACCCAAGGGGGGAAAAAAACAAAGAAAGAAATGTTCATTGTATCTTATAGTTCTAATCTATTACTCCAGGGAGGGATCAGAGGAGGAGAGTGATATCATCGGGGACAAGAAACAGAGAAAAAGAAATACAGAAAACAGGCAGGACAAACGTAACCCCCAAGGGTAAGCTCCTAGTGACCTACTTCTTCCAACCAGACCCCACCTCTGACCTTTCACCACCTCCCAATAATGCCATCATATTCATCATGTTATGAATCCGTCAGGAAGTTAATCCACTTGTTAGATCGGACTCATCATGATCTACTACTCATCTGTGAAACATCATCACAGACACACCCAGAGGTGTGCTTTACTAGTTCATTAATCCAGTCTAGCTAACCATCGCACCGACTATTTACTCTTGATTTAGTTTGCCCTTAGGCACAGCATATATTTATAGAGTCTGGCTCCTCATCAGAGAAGAAGAGCCTTGTGAGAAACCATTCCTCTGGCTCAGCTTGAATTGAAGTCCCTCCTGCCCCGTAGGGATGGGCAGAACTGGAGAGCAGCTGCCCCTGGGTAAACTATGGTGGCTCAATACCTTTCTCTTCTCCCAAATCATCACCATGATTGAACTGTACATGCATGCAACAAGGGTGGCACAGAACCTCACAGGCTAGTGAGAACTACACCAGAATAGAGACTACCTCCCACTGAACATGTGCAGCACAATTCACAGGAGTTGTGTGCTGGAGAACTGAGTCAAAGCACGTGATAGAGGGTCAAGTAGGGGACACTGTGCCAGGAGACCAATATAGCCCTGCAAGAACTTCTACGACTTGGGTCTCTGTCATTTATCCATTCAACAAGTGGTTTGGGGCATGATTCACATGTCAATCAAAGAAACCAGTGAGTGACCTGAAGGAGCTCAAGGACCAGAGCTGAGGGCGGGAGGGGTGTTGTGTGACACTATTCCTTGGGGTACATGAACAAACTTCTTCTCATACCAGAGAAGTAATAACATAGCTAAGTAACAATTCCAACAAGATCCACCTTGGTGAACCAGTGAGAGCCTTGTAAGAGCTGGAACTGAGCTGTGATTGCCCCAACCTAGGCAGGGAAAGGGATCCAAGAGTAGCGATCCATATCCATGAGGTAAAAAGCAGAGAAGGAAAGCGATGGATGTGGGGATGGGAAAAACAGACAGAGAAAAACTCTGGCATCCCTTTACCCAGATCCCAGCCAGGCTGTGGGAAGGAGCTCCTTGGGGGTGATGCTGGTATCTGAGACCAATGTGTATCAATCAGACTTCTCCAGAGGAACAAACCAATAAAGTGAATGCATATTGAAAGAGGACTTTATTCAATTAGCTTACACAATAAGAGCTAGATATTCCAACAATGGCCGTCTTCACACTGTAGAGAGTGAAGATGCAGGGGTTGCTCAGCCGTGAACTCACATGACTCAGCCATCTCAACCTGTTGCCAAAGGCTTGGAGGATTCTTGGATACTCATGGCTCTTCAGCCCAGGCTATAAGTCCAAAGAAACTGGGTTCTATGTCAAGGAAGGACGGTGGCAACAGAAGCAGCGGCAGCAGCACTGGCAGAGGCACTTGCCAGAAAGAGACAAAGGCAAGAAGGCAAAATATTAAAAGCTTTTCACTAGGACTCTACATTTAGGAAAGTACCATGCAAATTTAGGGTGGGGCTTCCCACTTTAATTAACATAATCAAGAAAATCCCTTACAGGCAGGCCTTGAGGTTTACCTAATGTAGATAATATCTCACTGGTATATCCAGAGGCCTGGCTCAAGGAGGGTTCTAGATCAGCAGTTCTTAACCTGTGAATCTCAACTCCATTGGAGATGGAACAACCCCTTCACTAGGGTTGAATATCAGATGTCCTGCATATCGGATATTTACATTAGGATTTTTTGACAGTAGCAAAATTAGTTATGAAATAGCAATATTTTTATGGCCAGGGGTCACCACAACATAAGGAACTTTATTAATGGATCCCAGAATCACGAAGCTTGGGAACCACTGCTCTAGATCCTGCAGATCTAATTGAGATTAACCATACGCATGCACCATTTAAGGATGGGTCGTGGTGGCTATGATGCAGTACCCCAATCTAGTCATGCGTACCCCGCCAGCCTTAGTTTGGCATTTCTTTCACCTGGATTTCCCTGCAGGTAGCAGAAAGCTCACTGTTTATTAAGTCCCTGCTGGGTGGCAGGCACGGAGCCAGTACACTGTCTCCAGCACTGTTTAATCATTTCTTTCATCCTAGAAAGTTCCCTGGTCTTTGAAGATGAGGAAACAGGCTCAGAGAAGAGTTTAGCCTGTAAAGGGGGAGGGGAGCAGAGAGGCAATGTCCTTATTGGTCAATCACAGGCACAAGAGCAGTTTTGTCCCTACCCCCCCACCCCCAGCCATCACTTTCACTTAGACAGTAGGGAATTCCCACACAGAGGAAAAAAGCGAGGTGAGAGCTAGAGACGCAGCTCCAATGGTAGAGAACTTATCGAGCATCCACAGAGCCATCCATTCCACCCACAGCCCTGCACAAGCTGAGCATGGCGGTGTACATATCTCCTCCCGACACTTCAGAAGTGAAGTAGGGAGCCCCCGGAGTTCAGCTACATAGTGAGTTCAAAGTCCGCCTGGGCTACCTGAGACCCTGTCTCAGAGAAGAAAAGGGACATGAGAACCTGAAGCCACAAAAGTAAAACCACACTGTGTGCTTACCGCTTAACTCTAAACCTTTGAGCAGGAATCATAGCTGTAGGAGCTTCCTGGTGGGGTTTTGTGTGAATACGGGGAAGGGAGGACAAAGACTCCAAGAGATCGTTCCGGCTTAGACTTGTGCCTCCTTCTCACCACCAAACCTGGGGTCAAGATAAAGAGCCAAGGGCTATGGTTCTGTGGTTTAACATGTTTAACATGCTTTCATGTTTATGAAAGCAGACCAGATCCCGAGAAGTCCTACCTTCCCATCCTCCTGCCTCTGTGCCCACAGATGTGAACTTTTAAAGATTATTGTATTGATTTATTTTGAGAACTAGGGGTACATGATGTGTGTGTGGAAACTATAGGAAGGCTCTTCCTCTGCCTTGTCTCTCTCTCTCTCTCTCTCTCTCTCTCTCTCTCTCTCTCTCTCTCTCTCTCTCTTTTTCTGCCTCTACACTGCATATCTATGAAATGTCTGATTCTATCCCACTCTGAGTACAAGGTTGGGGTTATTGGATGACAACCCATTGGTTCCAGGTTCTAAGATAGAACTCCAACTCTAGTTGTTGCGCGAAAAGCACTTTCCATCCACTGAGCTACGTCAGCCTGCTCAGCAGCATTGACTTTGAAAGTCCCTTACTGTCTTCCTGGGCTCCTCCTGCAGTCCTTGTTGGCCACTTCGTGATGCCTCCTACCTAGCTTGCATTCTTCATGCTGCACTCCAGCAGCCCTCCCCCACCCCTCATCCTCTAGAAAATAACTTCCCAATGATTTGCTTAGTGGAAACATCCAGCTCCCTGGGAATTCATTCCCTTGCTTGAAAAGGAATGACTTCCTCCTCTTCGGCTGCTGGGAGAGGCTGGCACCTGAGTTGTGGTAACTTCAAAGACAGCACACATTTCAGCTCCAGAGATGGCTGGGGACCCTCCCCCTGCCTCTGCCTGGACTCATACCAATTCCACAGCCACCTGTGGGAAGAGCTCTCTGCATGTGTTTTAATAAGCCTAAGTGTCTGAGTTCATAGCGGTCCACCTTAGCTGTATCTGAGGATAGGCATGGATGTCCAAAAGGTCTAATGCTTTCAACATCCCTAAGATCAGCCTCAGGGCCTGGGAGATGCTCATCACCAAGCTGGATGATCTAAGCCTCCTGCCCAGAATCATCTGTACTGTGGAAGGAAACAATGGACTCCTTTAAGTTCCCTCTGACCGTGTGTGTGTGTGTGTGTGTGTGTGTGTGTGTGTGTGTGTGTGTGTGTGTACTATATATGCATGCAGAGTAGCATGTTCATGAACGTGAACACAAACAAATAAATGGATAAATAAGTAAATATATAAAGATATAAAAGAAATAAAAAGCCTTGGGAGGCAGAGGCAGGAAAGGAAATCTATATCTGGAGAAGGTCTTGGGTCCCTGGATTCAGTGGGTAATATTTATGACTGAGTGAGAAGTCACCCCAAAAGCAGCCATGGCACTCTCCGATCACAGGCTGGCCTTTTTAAGAGAACCTTTAGGTTCACATTTTAAACATCCTATGGAGATTCTTTCCTTCCTTAAGAAGAAGGGGGGAAGCCTTGAAGGCAGCTGTTTTCTATCTGCAGCTGGATTCTGCCACACAACTGTTTCACCTTTAGCAGCTTTGTCAAGCTTAATTTGAGAGTAATCTGACTGCAGGTGTCAGGTAGGGACAGGACACTTCCAAGGACCAAGATCCCCACAGAGGGGTCAGTTTAAGTATCCAGGGTGGGAGGAAGCATTGGTCAGAAGGCAGGAAGCCAGAGCACCACAGACCGGCTATGGAGCGCCAAGTTCACTCCCACGAGTCCACCATGGACTCCAGGAGATAATGCCTACGGGCAGAAGGAATGGGGTTTTCATTGCCAGGTCCCCAGTAACATAAAATCTCACAAACACCCTCCGTAAATCATGCCATGACAGCTACCGGGCTTGTCCAACGTTAAACATAAGGGACTCTTCTTTTAAGTGGGGCTGCAGTTGCAGGCGGCACCATCTCCAGTCCTCAAACATCTGTAGTTCATCTTATCGTTTGAAGAAATATATGAGTTTCACTGTCTTTTTTTTTTCTTCTAAGCCTTTTGCAGCTTCTGCTCCTTGACTTGTTTGAACACCATCTGCTATGTATAAAATTGGGGGTTGGGGGTACACTGTGGAAAAAGAACATTTGGGAGATCTGTGGATAGAGAGAAAAAGCAAACACTTCTGTGGGCATCGGAGGCCATCCACTTTCCTTTCTCAGCACCAGACCCTAGTGGGCATTGAACTTGGGGCGCTGCCCTTGGCTTAGGCTAGAGCTCGCTCTGGGTTTTTAGGTGTTTGCTTATTTTGTTTATTAGTGTGTATGTGGTTTACCCGTGTGGAGTGTGTGTATGTGGTTTCTGTGTATGCAGGTGTGTGAATGCAGGGGCCAGAAAGGACAACTTCGGATCCTGCTCTATGCCCCTGAAGCAGAGTATCTCACAGATCCAGGAGCTAAGCTGGCAGCCGGCCCCAGTGATCCCCATGTCTCCATGGAGCACAACGTTAAGGTTACAAGCGCCTACACAGCCACAATGGACTCTTTACCCACATGCTGGGGATCTGAACACAGGCTCTCCCTCTCCCACAGCAAATGGTCTTACCTGCTGAGCCATGTCTGAAGCACCCTCATTCTGGGTTGGTCTGGTGCTGGTTAATTCCTTACAAAATAGGAGAAACCATAGTGGCATGGAGAGTCCAGCACAGATGATTCTCAGGGTCCTTAAACACAGGGAAACCCACTTCAGGTTTGACCAAGCCCCTCCAAAATGTCTGGACATGGGAAGGAAGCTAAATTGTGACCCTGGGAGCTAGCAGTAGATTAAGAAGGCTAGTGGAGGGAGCGTATGTCATAGCATAAAGTCACCACAGGGTGGTACAAACTGCAGTGTACGTTCTCCCTTGGGGTTGTGTCTCAGAGAAGCTGAGGGGCAGAGCACCAGGCAACTAGGCTGAAAATAAGGACAGCAGGGGGGCTCGCTGCTGCTCCTGCTTCCCAAGCAGAGGTGTCTGAACTGAAGCGAGCAGTCTACGGGCGCCAGATGTTTAAACACTTGACCCCTAAATTAATCACCACCCCTTTTACCCTAGGCCATGCCTGGCCCAGTTGCTTCAGCCCTAACATGGTCCAGGCAACACACATAGCTCAAATTCCAAGAAGCCGGATTCTATTGGCCAGGAAATTAATTTAAATGATGTTTTTAGTGGCCAGAGTGTCACTAGGGATGAACGAAGCCAACAGCGAGGACAGAGATTGTACACTAACTCTGGAAGGGTTTTGCTACAAGCAGCTGTCGATCAAGAACTGTTCGGAGAATGCAAAGGCCCCCGCAGCCAATTTTAACATCCCACCAAGGGAAGCTCCTTAATAAAACTGACAAAAGGATTGGGGATCTGGCTTGATCAACAAAGTTCTTGTCGAGCAAACAGGAAGACTTGAGTTCTACCCATAGACCTAGTGCATAAAGGCTGGACATGATGTCAGATCCTACAATCCCAGCACACAGGAGACAGAGGCAGGTGGATCCCTGGGGGACTTTCGGGCCAGTCAGCCCAGTCTACCTGATGAATTGCAGGCCAGTGAGATACCCCCCAAAACACACACACACACACACACACACACACACACACACACACACACACAAGAGTAGACTATTCCTCAAGAATCAACACCCAAAGTTGCCATCTGATCTTCATGCAGATGCATACATGTTCACACATGCCTACACACATGAGCGCACACACACACATACCCACCACTGCACCACACCAATAGCAAGACTAAGGGTGTAGACCAATGATAATACACTTGCCTGAGATGGATAAGACTCTCCCCATTGCAAAAAAAAATATTTTAACTGATTAATGACCCTCAAAACTTTCATTATTTTCAACAGTATTGATTTTATTACTACAACTGGCAAGAAGACGGTGTGACTTTCTAGCTGAGTTCTTGGTGAGTTCTCTTCTTTATTTCTTCCACTGAACCCCCGGATAGGCCTGCATTCAAGGTTCAGATATGGTCTTGACCCACAGTTCTTCGTTTTGAAAACACATTACATTTTCAAATAAAATGTAGGTGTGCATGCAAGTGAGTGTAGGTGCCTTTGAGACCAAAAGACATTAGCAGATCCCCTGGAGCTGGTGTTGCAGGCAGTTGCAAGCCATCCAGGTGCTGAGAACTGTACGTGGGTCTCTTAGCTGCTGCGCTATCTCACCAGCCCCCGTGAGCTACGGTTTTTAAAACAATTTTAATCCTTTGTCTCTGAAATGCTATATGAAGATACCATTAGATCTTGTGGGCTAGGTTGCTTGCTTTGGTTTGGGGATGGGAGATCTGATCCAGGACTTGGTGCATGCCAGGCAGTTGCTCTACCACTGAACTGTGTACCAGCACTCTGCTTCTTGATGGCGGGCTGATTCCTCAGAGTTCCAGCTATGTGGGGTAACCCACTTGGGTCTCACTTAAGCATGAGACGTTACCTACCATGGGAAAGAAAAGAGGTGCTACAGTGGTCCCTTTCATATTAGCAGAGAGCTGTCGGTGTCTCCCTGCCATCTGTCCCAAAATCATCCCCATCAAATTAGTGGAAGGATCTAGGCAAGTAAGTGAGGAGATATTTGGGGGCTAATATTACAAATTTAACCAAGCATGTCTGTGTGTGCCGGGGCTATATTTTGATGAGACAAAAGAAATTTTACCCCTGCAGGAAACAGGAGAGGACCCTGTCAATCACATTGTGTGTGTGTGTGTGTGTGTGTGTGTGTGTGTGTGTGTGTGCATGTTCAAGTGTTATGCAGGTGCATGTAAGCTTAGAGGCTAGAGGTCCACTCAGATGTTCTTCCTCTGGATCTATTCCTCTTGTTTTCTAAGACGTGATCTCTCACTGTCTTGGAACGTCTCATGATGGCTACACTGGCTGCCATTCCCCAGGGAACCCACCTATCTCTGTCTCTTGAAAGGCTGGGATCCCAAGCCTGCTACCCCACTCCTCGCTGGTGCTGTAGGCTTGCTTGCTTGTTTATTTTTTCATATAGGTCCTGGAGAACGAACTCAGGTCCTCACACTTGCACAGCCAGCACTTTATTGCCTGAGCCATTTCCCCAGCTCTCAGCCACTCTTAAAAGCTGAGAAAATAAACCAAGTGTCAGGGTATAGGCACACACCTTTAATCCCAGTACTCAGAAGACAGAGGCAGTCAAATCTCTGTGAGTTCAAGGTCAGCCTGCACTACATAGCAAGAAAACCAGAGAACTGAAATTACAGGTTTTAGCCGCTCGGCAAAGAGAGAGGCTCAGCCGAGCAGGGGCAGAGGCTGGTCATGGTGAGTCCACAGGAGCATAGCTCTCCCCTGAGCTGCCCACCAACTGTTTGCTCTGAGATGGTGGTCAGGATGTGCCTGTGAGCTTTAATGCACAAGGCCCCACATCTGTGCTGCCACACCACCTCTCTGACAATTGCAGATGTCTGAAGATAAAGTGCCTCTTGCTTGAGGAACTGCGTAACCAGGGGCCCCAGAAGGAATCCTGAACACCGTTTAAAAAGACATCTGTCTTGAAGCAGTTTCAGCATCTCAATCGCCTGTTTACAAGTCTGGCTGGATGGGTTCTGAGGAACTTGGGCTATTTTAAGGGACTAGTTTTTACGTCCATTTATTCTGTGTGTGTGTGTGTGTATGGAGACCAGAGGCCTATTCTGGGGTCTTCTTTTATCTTTCTCCACCACCTGTTGGGCAGGGGTTGGGTGGAGGCAGGGTTTCTCCCTGAAGCTGGAGCGCATCCATCTGGACAGACTAGCTGGCTAACAAGGACCAGCATCTTCCTGTCTACCTCCCCAGCTCTGGTCTTTGTAGGTACATCATGCCTGAATTTCTTTGTGTACATGCTGGGGAATCTGAACTCAGGTCCTCATGCTCGTAAGAGCAAGCACACCGTATTAACTGAACCATCTCCCAAGCCCTGCATTAATCATCAACATCTCTCAGCTTTGCCTTGATTTTGTTCTTCTGCCTGAGCTGAGCTGACCGGTCCCAACCTCCTAACACTTTACTGTCTTTTTAGATCAAGCAAAGGGCAGAGGGGTCTGTAGGTCAAGACTGGAGCTGGAAATGAGGTAGCACTCACTGGGTCTCCTGTGCTTGGGTTAAGTCAAGATTCATGGGTGACGAGACAGCGAAGGCTCCTGGACCGGACTCCCTCTGATCTCATAACTCACCAGGCTGTCAGCCTCTTACAACAGCAGTGCTCCTGCATGCTTGTTGGGACTTCGGAGGAAGTCTGAGACTGTGGGTGAAAAGCTGAGACCAAGACCACCCTTTAGAAGGCCATTCTCACCCAGCCTGGTGCAGACTAATGTTATTCTTGGGTCATGTAACTTCACTCTCAGGGAAAAATCAAGAATGGTGTTAAGTCGTAAATCACTCCACTTTGAAATGGATTTGAGCCAGAACGATCAGTCTGAGCATTCCTTCCTTGCTTGACCATGGTAAAGAGATTATGGTATGTAAAATTCTGCTAAACATAGCTTGTTTCGATTTCCTACTGTCCTGGTTGCCCCTCTCGCTATGAAAGGTTAAGACCTAGGAGGAGGGAAAGTCATCCTCACTATGGATTGATTCTCACACCAGGACATCCTATTCAGAGTTCGTCCTTATAAGGCCATTGTGAGAGACTTGCAGGCCCATCAGAGAGAGGGTCATAAAGTTGGCCTTTGGTTGGCTTCAACTGGCCTGTCTCACAAAAACAGCAAAAACAGAAGGTGCCAAACAGCAGAAGCTTGCCTATGAGGTCCCAGCTCAGCAAGCTTTGCTCATTCCTGCACTGTGAACCATTTCACATGGTGGAAACAGATTTCCCTTTTCCCTAATGTTAGCTGAGTCCCCAATTACACTGGAATGATCTTAGCAGGTCTGCTTGTCTGACGGTAAACAGTTCCTGATAGCCATATGGAAGCTTACCCTGAGTTGTAGTTTCTTGAGATTCACTCCTACAGTCAAAATACTCATGGTTGAAAAATAAAGCAGTGTGAGGGGAGGAGAGATGGTTCAATGAGTAAAGATGGCTGCCTCCAAGCCCAACAGCAAGTGGGATTTCAGGGACCTGCATGTTGGAAGAAGAGAATTATCTCCTGCAAGATGTCTTTTGACCTCCACACACGTGCATATACAAGCTCTCGGCCCCCAATACGCATGTACACGTACACACACACACACACACACACACACACACTTCTTTCTGTAAAGGGTTGGGCCTACATGCTGGATAAGTAGGTGAAAACACCTGCCTCCAAGCCTGGTCACATGTGTTTGATCCCTAGACACAATGGGTACAAGGAGAGAACTGAGTCCTCCTGGCCTCTGGCCTCCACATGTATACTGTAGCCCAGGGTACACAAAAGCACTAATTAAATAAACGTAGTTAAAACATTAAAAATCCTGGGCTGCTGAGATAGCTCAGTCAAAAAGAAAGCAAATGAACAAATAAATAAGGTGTAGTGGTTGTGTTTGTTCGCCCAGCATTACAGAGGCAGAGACAAAACAGACCTCTGGAACATACTGGCCAGCCAGCCTAACCTACTCGGCCAGTTCCAGACCAGTGAGAGGCCCTGTCTCAAAACAAGTAGATAACACTTGAAAGGTGATATCTAAGGTTGTCCCCTGACAACCACTTGTGCGCACGCGCGCACACACACACACACACACACACACACACACAAGCATCTGAACATGAACACACAAGCACACACACACATACCTACACACAAATACAAACACCTACACTGTGCTACCCATTTGATGACATACATCCCCCAGACTATGGAAAGCAGTTGAGTTGACCTGGAGAAGCACACAGGATCACCTTTTGCTTCCTGGAATATAAGTCTGAAGCACACAGAATAACGTGCTTCCCTGAACAGACATAATGGATGGTGGATTATTAAGGGATCAAGACTGCTAAGGTACCCCAACAGAAAGTCCTAGGCTCCACCCATGTGTTCATAGAGAAAAGGGGGATGCCCCAGTCAGATGTGAGCAAAGACACCTGCAAATGACAAGTCACAGTTCCAGGTCAGGCCATACATTTGTCTTGCTGTGTGCAGTAGAACCCAGAGGTAACCTTGACTAGAATCCATCTTGGTTTATCATAGGAGATTATGCTACTGCAGTAGAGGCTGTGATTTTCGTACAGCTATTGCTGGGAGAAAGGCGATTTCACGTCAGGAAGCAGATGCCTCATTATGTGTTTTCAAGTTCAAGAAGCAAACCATGGACTGGGGATGTGGCTCCAATGCTCAACTTCTTGCTTAGCCTGCACAAAGTCCTAGGTTCAGTCCCCGGCACTGCACAAAGCCAGGCATAGAGGTGCATACCTGCAACCCCAGCACTTGGGAGTGAGGAGAAGGAGTTCAAGGTCATCCAGGGCAACATGGTGACTTCCAGGACAGCCTGGGCTATAGGAAACTTTGTTTCATAAAACAAGGAATGGGGAAGAGAGTTGGGGGCAAACAGAGACACCCATCTTTCACCTTTTCACAACAAATAAGAATTTAGTCAATTTCTCCTCTCCAAGATGAACCGCTAATTAACATTCCTTTCGTGTAAAATGTAGAAGAAGCAGTTGAACTGGAAGGTTTACTCAGAGTTGTGGAATTGTCATTTAAAAATTATTACCCATAAAATCAGCAGATCTGGATCAAGATGGGTCTCCTGAAAGCACCATTTATGTGGATGTGGAAACCTGCACATAAATACATTTGTACATATTTATGCAACTTTTGCATGGCATTTCCTTTTCTTTTTTGCTTGTTTTGGTTTGTTGTGAGACAGGGTCTTATGGAACCCAGGCTACCCAGCCTCATAACTCTTTACGTAGCCAAGGATGACCTTGGACCTCTGATCCTCACGCCTCTACCTCCTGAATGCCGGAAACACATGCAGGCCTGCATCACTAGGCCGTTTTCTGTGGTGCCTGGACATGTCATTTGCCTCCTCTGTTCATACTGCCATGGACACAACACTGGCTCAGTGTTTGCATGATAATTGTGTTTGCAGCCTTGTGAACTTCCTGGAACCTGTGACAAGCTTAAGAAGCACTCAAACATGATCCCTAGAGAAAAATAGCAACTAGAACCCATCTACAAGGTCAGGCATGGTGATGCACACTTGTAATCCTGTGACCGTAAGGCGCAGACATGTGGGCTCCTTGGACAGCCAGCCTAACCTACGCCGTGAGTTCCAAGCTAGTGCAAGATCCTGTTTGAAAAGCAAAATGAATGACTCCTGAAGACCAACACCCACAGTTGCTCCTTGCCTCCTCGTGCATTCTGACATTTTGCATATTCTCTTTCACTCTGTCTCTCTCTGTGTCTCACTCTGTCTCTGTGTCTCTCTGTCCCTCTCTCTCCCTCCCTCACTCAATCACTCCCTAAAGCAATAATTTTAAACTACCTAATGCTGCAACCCTTTATTACAGCTCCTTGTGTGGTAACCCCCAGCCATAAAATTACTTTGTTTTGCTGCTTCATAACTGTAACTTTGCCACTGTTATGAATCATAATGTTAATATCTGATATGCAGGGTGGTTATAGGTGACCCCTATCAAAGGGTCATCTGACCTCCAAATGGTCAAGAACCACAGGGTGGGAATCGCTGCTCTAAAGACAAGAAAAAAAAGAAAAGCAGCCCCCCCCAACCCCTGCTTTGCACTTTACCTGAACCTGAACCGTGGAGACTTGGCTTTGCACTCACTGATGCTTTCTCTCCAGTCAGTAGGCAAGCGTGAAGACCCACGGCAGGTGATAGGGCGGAGCAGGGCAAAATCCTAGTCAGTTGCTCATCCCCAGAGCGTCTCCCTGAGTGAGACCTGTGGAGGACAGACCATCACACAGCTGGCACAGGAGGAAATCCCTGTGCCGCACCTGCAAGGCAGAAAATGAGCTGTTATCAATCGCTCCGCCAATCCCAAACAGCTGCCTACAGAGACATAGTTGGGGTTTCCAGAATACCACGCAAGCAGGAGTCGAGTCAGAGGGCTCGTCCTCTGCGCACCTGGCTACAGAGTGAAAATTTTAGTGTGCGTGCCGCAGAAGAGCATAAGAGTTCTAACAGCAACTTCACTGTTCAAAACTGCATGAGCCAGGCTGAGGAGAGGCTCACTGGGTAACACGCTTGTCCCACAAGCATGAAGATCAAAAGCAGCCTCAACTCTGCACATTCACAATGTCAAAGCTGAGCCACAGGATTCCCATGGCTCACTGGCAAGCCTAGTTGGTGAGTTCCAAGCAAAACTGAGAGACCCTGCCTCAGAACAAGATGGTGGGTCAGAAAGATGGCCCCACGGCTGAGAGCAGTTGCTGCACACACCTGCCAACCCCAGTTCCATCCCTGAAACCCATGAGAAGGTGGATGGAGACAGCCAGCTCTACAAAATCCCTCTGACCTTCGCATGCCTACACGTATATCATGAATAGAGACACACAATAATAGCAGTGAGGGTGACACATAACTTAAAAAACAAGGCGAAGATACCTGAGGTTGACGTGTGGTCTGTACACACACACACACACATACACACACACACACATACACACTCATGCAAACATCCTCACATACTCTTACACGTACACACTACACACACACACATACACACTCATGCACACACATACACACTCATGCACACATATACCCTCATACTCATAACACACTCTTACACATTCATACACACTCATGCATACTCATGCATACACAACACACTCACATGCCCTCATGCACACTCACCCTCACACACACTCATGCACACACATCCTCACACTCACAACACACTTTCACACACTTATGTGCACACAACACACTCATGGGTCCTCATCCCACATACCCTTACACATTCACACACACTCACACTCATGCACACTCACCTTCATACTCTCTCTCTCTCTCTCACACACACACACACACACACACACACACACACACACATCACAATGGGGAAGGCTTAAAGCAGGAGTACAGGGCTGGCCTGGTAGCCAGGAAGTCAACTGATCACATTTCATCCACACACAAGAATCACAGAGGAAAAACAGGAAGTGTGACCAGGCTATAAATTCCCAAGGATTGCCCCCAGTGATGTCCGTCCTCCATCAAGGTTTCACCTCCTATATGTTCTGTAACCTCCGAAAAATCAGAACCATCAGGCAAGGATCAAGTTTTAATGAGATGGAAGACATTTTCACACCCAAACTGTAGCAACGTCCTTTGATATCTAATGCCACGTAGATGGAATGGCCAGCATCATTGTGCTCCAAGGACATGTTACAAACTTCCAAAGGACAAAACGGTGCATCCCTCTCCACGTGTTCACCACTTTCAGAGGTAGAAACTGACCCTCAATTTCAGCTGACGTTAGGGAGTCCTGAAAATCATTATAGCCACAGCAACCTAAAGTCCTTTGGAAACTTCTGGAAGCATTTTATCTCCTCTGTTTGTCACCTAGATATTGCATCCAGTAACATCATACTTAGAACCCATCCCAGTCAGTGCAAAGATTCCTGCTTTTTCTGGGCCCATGGTGGGCATTCTGTAAGTCTTGTGTGAAGAGTGATAGGAAATCAGTTTTGCACAAGGCGTAGCATCTTTCAAAACGCTGTGCTCTGTGTAGTTGGAGCTGAACGCTGCTGCCTCCCTGAGCCTGGAGAATCCTCACTGAGAGATGACATTCTATAAAGATTTACCATCATTTATCAACTGCCTATATCCTGACACGTTTGCCTCCTGAGTCTTAACCTTGTTGGGCGTGTTTCTCCTGGACTTGCTTTGGCCCTGCCCCACAGGCAGGATCGTCTCTGTTGCATAGCCAATGACATCACTGCACACATCTGCTAAGACTCTGCAGTGCCTTCCACTGTAGTCAGCATCAGGATGAAGGGCGAGGGAGATGGCCCAGTCAGTGACGTGCTTACCTTGCAAGGACCTGCATTGGATCACCAGAACTCACATTCAAAATCCAGGTGTAGTACATGCCTGTAATCTCAGCAAGATGGTGGTGGAGACAGGGGGATCCTTGGGGTTTCCTGGCTCCAAGCTTACCTGGAGAGTTTCATGCAGTAAGAGGCCTTGTCTTAATAAAAGGTACATGGTGTCTTAGGAATGACCCCTGAGATTATCCTGAGACTCTCACACATGCACACCCACATATACAAGAATCAAGATCAGGTTAAGCCTGGTGGTCTAAGGTTGTCATTGTAACTGTTCAGGAGAATGAAGCAGGAAAATGACAGGGTCAAGAAGCTCCATACATCATGAACAGAAACACACAATAACAAGGAAGACGATGTTGACGGTGGTGATGATGATGGCAATGATGATGATGATGTCGATGATAAATAATTTTAAAGAAACAAGGTGGAGACACCTGAGGTTGACGTCTGGCTCGGATGACTTATTGACCAGGCAATAGAGTTCAAATGAAGCCTGGGCAACTAGTGAGACCCTCTCCAAAAATGAGAAGTAGAAAGAGCATTAGAGTTGTAGCTCATAAAGCACGTGCTTGATCCCCACATGAAACACTGTTCAATCCTCGGTACTGGTGATGGGGAGCAAGGATAAACCTTACTGGAACTCTCTAGGTCTCTTTGCTCCCCTCAGATGGAAACCCTACCCTGGGGTTAGCTGAGAGCCTTCATGCATCCTGTCTCCATTCCTCAGGCCTACACCCTTCTCCACGCCCAACCTACACTCTCACCTGGTAGGCTGTGCTAGGGGTCTGTTCTTGGCTCCAGTACATGCCCTTTGGAAGCCCTCATCAGCAGGTCCTATCCACGTCCTGTCTCTGCCTTCTGCCTCCCACAAGCATTGCTGCATTAGTCCCGAGGGTGCCCATTGCTGAGTTGGCAAAGTCAATTAACTATTAAGGCTTCTCTCAATAGACTGCAAGCACCAGGAAAGGAGGGGTCTGTGGTTTTGCTCCATCTTTTTATATCTGGTACCTATCACAGTGCCTGAAGATGTTGCCTTCAGTAGATGGTCAATTAAAATGGAGTGAACTAAGTAACCTCCAGTGATCTGAAGGTCAGGGAGAAGGAGGGTGGAAAAGAAGAAAGGGAGAAACAAAGGAGAGAGAAAAAAGAGGAAGAAAGCAGGAGTAAATAGCAAAAGAAAAAAAAATGAACAAGGGTGGGGAGGAAATCAAGGATAGTTGTGGAAGCCAGTTCTCTCCACTGTGCTGATCCTGGGGATTGATGTCTCCTCCTCCACCTCTGAGCCATCTCAGCTCTGTGTGTGTGTGTGTGTGTGTGTGTGTGTGTGTGTGTGTGTGTGTGTGTGTGTGTGTGTGTGTGTGTGCCTGTGTGTGTGTGTGTGCGTTGTGTGCATGTGTACATGCATGCGTGTACATGTGCACATGTGTGCACTCACTTGGGTGTGTGTGTGTGTGTGTGTGTGTGTGTGTCAAAATGATGCAAGAATGCGATATAATGGAAACAAAAAAGAATTGTCAGGAGCATCTGTCTCCTCCTTGAGTGCCAGTCCATTCAGTCATTCCAATTCCATATACAGCTCATTCATGATTGGCTCTGTGTTCAGTACTGGGGAGAAATACGAGAGAAGCTGGTCTCCATTGGACAGTAGCTGGTGTGTCCTAGCTAATCCCAACCTTTGTGGTTCTCAGTAATCACTTTACATTATGATGATTCATTCTCCCTCTCTGTGAAGCAAGTTGTGTAGATGGCCCTTACCAATCACTCTGTAGCTAATATTCTGTCACCCAGACTGGAGAATAATAATTAAACAAACATGGTTGATAACTGAGCACTCAGTCTGATCAGACACCATGATGTTTCTCTATACTATCTTACTGATTTCTCAATTATCCTATGCAATTGTCCATGCTGAGAGAAACTGAGGCAGAAGGCAATAGCTGACCTATCGATGGTCAAGCTGCAAGGTAGTGATGGAGCTGGAATTTATCCACGCACTGACTGCTCTGACCTAGCTTCCCGCATATTAGACCTGATGCTGTGCCCTGTGGTGGTGGTGGAGGTAGGCAGGATTAGATGCTCAGTGGGATGATGGTGGGGGTGGAGGCATATTCTCATGTTTAAAACAGACCTCTGGACCAATGAGCACCTTATTTTGATCCTTGAGATAAGACCTCTTGTAGAGAAAGAGAATCATATATGTGGAAGGGGTGTTAGTATGTGTACATGTATATGTGAATGTCATGGGGGACTGATATCTGGTATCTTCTTCAGTTACTCTCCTCTGTATTTTTTGAGACCAAGTCTTTCACTGAGCCTGGTATTTGCTAATAGTTAGACTGGCTGGCCAATGAGCTCCAGGATCCTCATGTTTCCCCTTCCTCTGGTGCTGGACTTACACACACAAGCTTGTCTTGCTGTGTACATGGTGCTGAGAATCTAAACTCAGACTCTCGTGCTTGTACTGCAAGCATTTTATAGGCTAAGCCATTTTCCAAGGCCCTCAAGTCTTCTCTCCCCAGATGTATAAGCATCCAAGACCTCAAACTCCTGGATTATAAATATGGAAGCAACAGAAATAGCTTCTCCAGATCTGGATCAAGAGTCTCATCTAAGGAGATCACCATTGCTTCAGGAGACAGGTCTCTAACCTATTTCTACACGCGCTGTCCCAGCATGGCAAAGTGAACAAGGCCTCTCTAGCAAGATAGGAGTGCCAAAAAAAATTAATTAAAAAAACACATTCAACTTGACCTGGCAACTTTTAAAACCTGAACAGTTTCACATAACTTCTAGATAGTCCCCCTTGCCTAAAACATCCATTAATCTGGCCACAGCTGTCCGAGGTTCCCAGGACTCTAAAGGAATTACCAGGAATCGCCTTGCACATTTTTGAGAGAGTCTCTTCACATAGTTCATGTCAAACTCATCCGTTTCCTGTCTCAGCCACCCCTGTGCTGATGCTACAGATGCCACAATGCAGCTAGAACCCACCCGTTTAGATGGATGTGCTCCTTCTGTTTGGCCACAGATCCTCTCTCTATATTGCCCCAAACTGACCTCTCTAGGCATTTGAGTCTGCCTGTCTCAGAACTCAGAACCCATCAAGGTCTGATGGGATAGTCAATCTTGTTTGTCCACTTGATAGGATTTAGAATCATCATGGACCCAAGCCTGTGGGCATGTCTGTGAGGAAATTTCTAGATGACATTAACTGGGGTGGGGGGGAGACCCATCCAAAATGATGCAGCACCATCCCTTGGGTTGGTCCTGACCTAACAAACAGGAGAAGGCAAGCTGAGTGTCATCATTCTCTCTCTGCAACCTAAATGCAGATGCAGTGTGCCCAGATGCTCCAGGCCTCACCCACCCACCCGCCATGCCTTCTCCACATGATGGACTGCACCCTCGAACTGTAAGCCAAAATAAGCCCTTGCTTCCTTAAGTTGCTCTGGTCCGTGTGATGGTTTGGATGAGAGTGTCTTCCATAGGCTTAAGTATATGAGCACTTGGTCCTAGCTGGTGATGCTACTGGGGGCGCTTAGAAGGTGTAGACTATACGGGGGCCAGGATTTGGGAGTTTAAAGACTTATGCCATCTCCAGTTGCTCTCTCTGGTTCATGCTTATTTTTAATAATGCAAGCTACACGGTTTTCTGCTTCGGCTGCCATGCCTCCAACATAGACTCTTTTTTTTTTTTCTTTTTTTCGGAGCTAGGGACCAAACCCAGGGCCTTGTGCTTGCTAGGCAAGCACTCTACCACTGAACTAAATCCCCAACCCCAACATAGACTCTTATTTCGCCATGCAGACTATAATCCCAAATCGGCCCTATCTTCTATAATTGCCTTGATCACAGTATTTTATCACAATAATAGAAAGGTAACTAATATAGCCAGGTATTTTGTCACAACACTAAGAAAAGGAACCTATGTGGGGTATTTAATATAAAAATATACCACTGAAGCTAACACCGTTGTCTCCTTGGAGATGATAAAACTCAGGAACAGAGGAGAAGGTCAACCTGCCCCAGGACATAGAACAAGAAAGGAGCAGAGTCAGAGCCCAGACGACTAAGCATCATGGGATGCTTACCAAATGCCCCAGTTGCTTAAAGTATCCACATGCACAGGCTTCACCCATGGGGCTGCGAGGTCCTGTTCAGGTCCGTGTGCATGGCACCTGGCTGTCACCCGGCCATTACCCACCATCTAGAATTCTCAGATGGTGGCTGGATGCTTGCCGGCTGCAGAGCTGAGCAGAGCAGAGTTATCCAAAACTGTTGCTGGCCTTGACCTTGAGACAACAGCAAGGGTGAAAAGAACTGCTCCTCGACGGTTCTATTCACAAGTCCCACACACTGGACTGGAGCCAGCAGGCCTTCTCACAGACGACAAGCAGGGTGAGAATGTGAGACGCAGACAAGGTTTCAGTCTCTCTGATAGGATCTCCTAAGCTTTTTTTCAGGTACACCTTGATTTCAGAATCTTTATTTGGCTTCCCATAAGACAAGTTGTCTCTTGTATGGAAAACTGCATGACTTGTATCTGTTTATCTAATGCAATCTCTGGAAGGTATGTTTATAACTTTATGGGAATGTCCTACAAGGCTGTTAAACACCATCTGCTCTTGTCGGAATGCTTTCAGAGATGAGGGGTTTCTATGTCTCGTGGTGGGGATTTTTTTTTTGTTTATTGTTTATTTTGGTTTGGTTTGTTTCTAACAAACATCTAAGGAGATAACCTTTTTAATATACTAAATTTGTTTGTTTGTTTCTTATTTGTTTGTTTGAATTCATTTTTCTGTGAAAGCCCAATTCTCACCTTGGCTTTGGAGTGGTCCAGGGGGAAGAGGACAAGAAAAAGGTGGAGACTGCTGTCGCCATGGCTGGTAAGTTTTCAGTGTGCAAAGCTGACAGGAGTGGGGGAACCACACCCGAATCCCCTAGCACCACAGGACTTTATCTCTGAGCCTCGGTGTACTGCCTAGGAAATGGAATCTTCAGTAGACACCTGGGTACCCCAAGAAGAGGTTTGCTTTTACTGCTTTCCCCGAAAGTGGCACCTCTCAAGGAGCTTTAGGGATGGTTTGACCTATGACAGACTTAAGTGTGCTAGACAGAAAAATGGCTCTCCCCAGAGACATCTATTCTACCATCCCTTTGGGTACTCCAGTCTTCTTGTCCTGTTAGCAGGCATTTTAATAAGTGAAATTTCCTTAGCAACTTCATGTTTGCAGAAAAATACTGAGTGGAAAATACAACAGGTAGCAGGCACCCCTTCAGAGAGACCCTGATGGCCTCTGATTTTGATCAGTATGGAGCATTTGTAACAGTTTATAAGCCAACTCTGATATATATTACTTACAAAAATCCAGTTTATATCAAGATCTATCCTTTGTGTTTTGCAGTATACAAACTTTTTAAAGATAATATGTATGACCAGGTAGTGGTGGTAGTGCCTGCCTTTATTCCCAGAATTCCAGAGGCAGAGACAGGTGGATCTCTGGGAGTTTGAAGCCAGCCTGGTCTAAAGAGTGAGTTCCAAGACAGCCAAGGTTAGACAGAGAAACATTAATATTTACATGCATACACGAATATCCACCACATGCATATCTATCGGATTACAAATGGTTGTGAGCCACCGTGTGGGTGATGGGAATCAAATTCAGGTCCTCTGTGAGAGTGACACACACTCTTAACCACTGAGCCATCTCCAGCCCCGGCAACATACAAACTTTTTAACCTTTTAATTACCCTTTTACTTAGTTATTGTGAAGGAAGGATGAGTATGTATGAGGTGGTCAGGGGACAGAACTCAGTCAGTCAGGCTTGGCACCAAGCAGTTTATCCAGATGAGCCTTGATCACAGGATAGGAGTGTAAGGATGACCTTGAACCTTTGATCTTCTTACCTCCACCTTCCTGTGCTGGGATTGCAGGAGAGCGGCACCACGCCTGGTTTCTCCCATGCTGGAGATGGAAGGATCCCTGGGCTTTGTGTATGTGTAGCAAGCCTTCTACCCAATAAACTCCATCCCCCAGCGCCTTATTTAGTTTTCATGCCAGTTCCCCTGTTGGTTCCCAGCTCACTGGAGATAGAGCCAGAGTCCCATCTCTCTCATAACCTCTTCCTGTGCCTGGCAGGAAAAGGCAACTTAAATCAAAAAGGTCCTTACTGCTTGGGAGCAACGCCCTGGCTGTGTGGCAGCGGCAAGCACCTGCCATCTCAGTCCCTTTTGAAGATGGGTGACTGGGGAATGGTGCCAACTCCGCACACAGCCTCATTTTCCTCTTGACTTGAGCGCCTTTCCTCCCATTTCTGCTTCCAGAGCCGGAGGCTGAATCTAGAAGCCTGACATTTGCTTTCCTCAAGTATCATTTTCTAATTTGCAATAAAAATGCAGAAGGGCTCACTCTCACCTTGACTTGGAGCCCTAATGTGGATAGCACCACGTCAGCACGGTCTTGTGGAAACATGGGGTTGGCCCTAACTCTTCCCAGTTACCTTCTCATCAGGGCAAATCAAGTCACAGAATCTGACCTGTGCCCTCTCTAAACCCCTTCTGCACAAAGCACACCTGAGCTATTATTGGCTATTGGAAACTCATGGCAGTTCAAGGCTGATCAGCACAAGAACATCATCAATTCTTTTGAGTCTGAAAACACTATGTCTGGCTTGGCAATCACTAAGTTCAGGAAAGACAACAGGTTCTGGGGAGGTGGCTCAGTCGATAAATATTTGTCACACAAGCATGAGGACCTGAGTTTAATCCCTAGTACCCATTTAAAAAGTCAGGTGTAATATAAGCTTGCAATCCCAGCACTGGGGAGTCAGAAACAAATACCATTATGTACACCCCTGAAAGTTGGGGGACAATTTGTGGAAGTCAGTTTTCTTCTACCATATGGATCCTGGAATCAAACTTGGGTTATTAGGTTTGGTGGCAAGCACCTTTCTCTGCTGAGCTATCTCAGGGGCCCCTTATCAAAGATTCTTCATTTTTGAGAACTGAAAGTTAGGTCTGATTATCCACCCATGCAATAGACCACTGCTTTGAACCATGGTTGTCTGTTTCTGCCTTTCAGGAGGGACAGTGGATGGATATACCCATTAAGCATTTGTATGGATAAGAAGAAAATGTGCAGAATCTTTCTTGAAACACCCTAAATCACTGAGACATAAGTGTAGGCATGGCTTCTGTCTTCAAAATTAAATCCAACAGGGAAGTGTATTAAGCTGAATCCTTTAAAAACTTCGATCATTAGGGCTCAGAGATATCTCAAAGGTTAAGAGAGCCTGCTGCTCCCACAAAGGATGGAGTTTGGTTCCCATCTCCCAATTCAACTCACAAGCACCTGCAACTCTAGCTCCAGACACCTACATGAGCTCACACTCATATGCACATGTATGCATACATACATACATACATACATGTAACCCAATATTCAAAGAAAATATTTTAAAAGAAACAATGGTAATTAATTAATTAGAAAGCACAGACTTGGAATTGAGAGGAAACAGATAGTGAACACATGTGTTTTAGCAGTGAGAGTTATTGGGGTTATAGGAAAATAGGACACAAATCATCATTGAACACTTACTGTTAGTGTGTTTTTCTTCTTCTGTGACTGTTCTCAGTGTGGATGGGAGATTGTGCAGGAACAAAAATGACACAGTGTGTACAGCTGGGAGCAAAATGACTCATGTAACCAGAACTACTCTGATCTATCCCAATTTAAAACCAACGCAGGAAACAGGACATAGTGCACAGGCTTGTCATCCTAGTACTCAGGAGGCTGAGGCAGGAGGACATCCACAAGTTTAAGTCCAGTCTTGGCTACTTAGTCCTCTTTCAAGATGAATAAACAACCACACACACACACCCAAATAATGATGTAGGAATGCAGAAAGTGGCCAGGAAGGATTTTCAAATAGGATCTTGAAGAGCAGTCAGAAATCCAGGTATATCACTAGCCTGGTTACTGAAGAAAGAAAGAAAGAAAAGAAAGAAGAAAGAAAGAAAGAAAGAAAGAAAGAAAGAAAGAAAGAAAGGAGAGGAGGAGAGGGGGAAGAAGGAGGGAGGAAGGAAGGAGGGTTAAAAGGAGGAAGCTGGAGCTGGAGAGGTGGCTCAGTGGTTAAAAGCACTGACTGCTCTTCCAGAGGTCCTGAGTTCAAATCCCAGCAACCACATGGTGGCTCACAACCATCTGTAATGGATCTGGTGCCCTCTTCTGGTGCATCTCAAAACAGCTACTCTGTACTCATATAAATAAAAATTAATAAAAAAATTTAAAAAAAAAAAAGCACTGGCTGCTCGTCCAGAGGATCCAGGTTCAAACCCCACCACACACATGGCAGCTCACAACTGCCTATAACTCCAGTTCTACGGCATCTAACACCCTCTTCTGGCCTCTGGTGGCACTACACATGCATGGTGCACAGCCATATACGCAGCCAAAACACCCATACACACAAAACAATAAAATAAAGTTAAATTAAAGAGCCAAAACAGTGAGACAGCTACCTACGCACTGTCCCCACACAGGAAATAGTCAACAAGAAGAATATGGGTTGGATGTTAGGATTAATCACTTGACCAAAAGGGCTGCTAAATGCTAAAGTGTTTGACCCACAGATGATAGTCTCCTCCACTGACACTCTTAAAGAGAGAAAGTGAACAAGAAGATGCTTCTATCTGGAACAGTTTAAGTGGTGACTACTGCAAACACAAGGAATGCAGTGGGCGAGCTTTGTAGCCTCATCTACATGTCATTAGGAGCCCATCCGTGGGCAGGAACTAACTGTTCAGTAATCAGTCCCTACCACGAATTGGCAATTCCGTCATGCCTCTATTCGTGCTTCTTCGTGGGACTGCGTTTGAGGGTCCGAGAGGGTCTTACAGTCTCATCATCACCAAGTGAGCCTCTTCAGAAACCAAACTTCTTATTAACCCCAACTTAACATGCATTATGATGTTCTACAGATGTCTAAAAAGGTTGTCCTCCATCGAAAGCAATGAGCAATGAAGGAACAGGCTGTCTGTCTTGGACTCTATGTCTGGGCAGTCTGAGAGGAGAATACACACCACACTCAGGGGCAGGAAATTCGGGTCCCAGCCTTATCTGACCCCAGTCTTCTATGTGGCACCAGACAGACCTTACAACTTCTCTGACACAATATCCTGCCTTTAGAAACGGGCTGCACAAAATGACTGAAGGATCAACTAAGAGAGACAGAGAAGATGGCTCCATTGGCAAAGTGATTGTCAGGCAAACACAAGCAGTTGGGTTCAATCCTCGAGGCCAGTGTGAAATAGATGGTGTAGCAGCTTAGGATTGAAATCCTGGTACTGAAGAGGATCCCTGGGGCTTTCTGATCAAGGGGTGTAGTTTCATTGCAGTGAAAAATCCTATCTCAAAAAAATAATTAGGTAACACTGGAGGAATGATACCAGAGATTGTCCTCCAGACTCTGCACACATGTACCCATACATGCACACACACACACACACACACACACACACACACACACACACACACACACACACGGGGGGGGAGGGGGCGAGAGAAACCGATGCTCAGAATCCTAACAGAACTCTGAAACAGTGGCTGTACCCATCACGGTAAAAGTGTGTTTCCCCAAAGAAGTCTTCGATAAGAAGCTATTAATCTGGACTGAACTAGACTGAACTGGTCATTCAGCTCTGGCTATGAAAGAAAATGGCTAGAATTCTTAGTTTCACAGGGCAATTAGCTTTCTTTGTGCTTCCCAATTACCAAGGAACCAGGATTAAGCAGAAAGCAGTCGCCCTCTTCCAGCCTTACACATGTCTTAGATGGGAGTCTGCTTGGACCTCACTCTGTTTAGAGCCAGCTTGGTCACTACACAGAGAAACTGAGCTCTGCATGGACATGGACAGGCTAATAAAAGTGTCGATGAACTAATTTCACAGCCAGTAAAAACGAGTGTGTGTGTGAGTGTGAGTGTGCGAGTGTGTGTGTATGTGTGTGTGAGTGTATGTGCGTATGTGTGTGTGCATGTATTGTGTGAGTGTGTGTGAGTGTATGTATATGTATGTGTGTGAGTGTGTATATGAGTGTGAGTGTATTATGTGTATGTGTGTGTGTGTATGTGTGTGGGTGCATGTGTGTATGTTTGTGTGTGAGTGCATGTGTGTATATGTGAGTGTATCTGTGTATGTGTGTGAGCATGTGTATGAGTGTGGGGGGTGTATGTGTGTGAGTATATGTGTATATGTGTGTGAGTGTGTTGTGAGAGTGTGTGTGTGTGTGTGTGTCTTTTCTTTATTTAGGTTATTATGCTGATTGTATAGAAACATCTTCTTTGGGCTTTCTTGAGTTTTGGTTCTGTAATCCATGAACACACTGTTCTCCCCACCACCTTCTCTAAGAACACTATGGAGCCTCTTGCTTCCTCCAGACTTACTAGCACAAAGTCCTGGGGACACAACTGGATTTCCCACGGGTTGACTTAAAATGACTTGGGAGGCCATCAGGGAAGCAAGCACAAAGCTAGTGAGCACTATCAGGCAAGAGCTCACAGGGGAGGAGAATCCCTGAATCCTTGGCATTCTGTTGTCAGACTGATGTTGATAAAGCAGGCTGATATGGTACCCAAAAATAGAGAATTGAGAAACAGGAAAACATGATTCAGACCCAGAGCAGCCAGGAACCAAGTAAAAAGCTTCTGGAAGCTTCCTCTGGGATTCAGAATATGAAGCTACAAGTAAAAGAGATTAGACTGCATTGTCCAGGGCAGACAGCACTTCCTGTGCCCAGTTAACTGACAGTGGCTATTCAAGCACAGCTTTGAAAGAAATTGTGAAGCTAAATTCAGTTCTCTAGTGAAGAGTTCTGTAATCCATTAGTGATGTCTGCTCTGGGTGCAAATGACAATCACAGAATACGTGTCATGGATTTGGCATCCTTACATTCCAGTTGAATGATTCTGTCAAGTCCTTATTAAATCAATCATAATTCAGGCACCAATAATCAAATACCTTACTTTTTATGTTACACTCAGCCTGTTTGAACCTGCTGTTTTTATTCCCCCTTTATCTCTTTCCTTTCCCCTTTCCCCATCCATCCTTCCATTCTTCTTTCTTTCCTCTCTCTTTCTTCCCTTCTTTTGTATGTTTATGTTTATCTATATATGTGTACATGTATATGTGTGTGCATAGTTGCAAGAATCAGTCCTTTTCTTCCACCATGTGAGTTCCAGGGATCAAATTCTTGTCAACGGGCTCAGGCCTTGGCCCCTTTACCCTCAGATCTGTCTTTTCAGCGCCTGTATCTTGTTGCTTTATTTGTTTTCATTGTTATTATTGTTTCTCTTAGCTAAACTCATTTGAAGTTTCTCCTAGCTTTAGTTTACACTATTGCCAAATTGCTTGCTCTGTGACATCTTTGGGAGAACTGTTCTGTTGCCCCCTGTCTTTAGTATTTAACTCATTTAAGCATAACCTCACCCTAGCATTTATGTGGTATAAGATAACATTCCCCAAATACATGTTAGTAATTAAAATATTTTTGCATGAAATCCCAAGCCACAAGGCTGAGTCATGTGACTGAAAGTAGGCAAGGTGTTCTCAACAGACATGAGCTCTCTAGTCAGGGCTCTCAGGTTAACCCTATCTTAGTTTTCAGTTGACACTGACAAAATCAACTGAAGTGGGAAAGGGTTTATGCTGGCATACAGCCCCAGAGAGCTGGTCCATCATTGCAGGGAAGGCATGGCAGTGGGAACAGGAAGGTAACTGGTGGAATCTGTGCATAGAAGAAGGAGGTAGAACTAAGTAGCAATACAGCCTCAAGATCCGCCCCAAATGACTGACTTCCTGTAGTAAGATTCTACTTCCTACGGGTCTCACAACCTTTCCAAGCAGCAGGATGAGCTGTGAACTAAGTGTTCAAAGGTTTGAACCTATGGGGAACAAGTCCCACTCCCACCCCCTAACTTCTGGGAGATGTGAAAGGGTTCCCTGATTCTGGATGTCAGCTCTCAACTCTGGAAGATGGGGTTCAGATCAATGTTTTAGGGAGCTGTCCTAGTTAGCTTCAACTTGACACAGAATAACCTGTAAAGGGAGTCTTCGTTGTAGGATTTCCCAGAATCAGATTACCCTGTGATCCTGTCTAAAAGGGATTGTGCTGACAGTTAGTTGATGGTAGGAGGCACATCCTAAGGCATGTGGTCAGAGCTGGGTAAGAAAGCTAACTGAGCCTGTGTCTGGGAGTGAGCCCACTAGCAGAGTCCCTCTATGGTTTCTTCTTCAAGTTCCTTCTCAAATTCCTGCCACAACTTGCCTTGGTGGCAGACTGTGGCCTGGTAGAGTGACCCACATAATCCCTCTGCTTCCCTAAGCTGATTTCGGTCAGAGTGTTTTATCACGGCAACTGAGAGGAAACTAGAGTGGGAGCCAATGCCCAACACCTAGCCCTGCTAAAGCTAGGCTATTCTTATAAAATGAAAATCTGGGGCCAAAGGACAGCAGGCGTGAGCCTTGGGCCAGTGTAACAGAGGCATGTTCTCATATCACAACCATCTGAAGGGTCTTGTATCCCTTTCCCATTCCCAGGGCACTGCTTATCTCTGCATTAGTTACTTTCTTACTGCTACAACAGAAAGACCTAACAAAAACAGACTGAGGTTCACCATTTGACGATGCAATGCATCATGGTAGACATGACAGCAGGAGTATGATGGGAAGATACTATGGTAGAGCAGGATAGCTCTTCAAGCAATCTGGCATGAGATAAACAAGCCCATGCCAACCTGAGTAAAATAACCTGTTACTGCCGGGTGTCCCTGTACTCCCTCTAGTTGAAGATACCCGGGAAGGCCAGAAGTGGGGAATCAAGAGTTTACTTAGTAAAACAAGAGTTTACTAAGACCTATGAATCTTTACAGGACCTCACAGCAGAAAGAGCAAGCAGGCTGTGGCCGCCAAGCCCAGCATTCCTATTTTTATAGACAAGCTGACTGCTCAGACAGGTTGAGCAACTTTTCCATAGTCTCACAGTGGAGTCAAAATTTAGCACAACGAGGACAGTCAGACTCTTGCAAGTAGTCAACTAGAATCAACCCCTCACCCCTGCATAAGTCAAATTAATATAGTTGTGGCCTCGTGACCTCTGGGGTCTCCTGGGCTTCCATCCCTGAAGAAATCAGACCCTAGGAACACATTTTTCCATCTATTTTGGCAAGCTTAGTTGTTTATGGCTCTGGCTTCATTTCCTATAATTTTTTTTGTAAGCTTAATCACATCTTCGTAATGAAGCTCCCCCTCCTTGAGGTTGTGCAGAAGTCACTGAGGAATGGAGCGAACGAAGCAGCTATTGTTTCTTTCTATTTATTTCTTTTTATTTAAAGAGTGTGTGTGTGTGTGTGTGTGTGTGTGAGAGAGAGAGAGAGAGAGAGAGAGAGAGAGAGAGATCCTGTTTAGAGGCCATCACCCCACCTCCATTATATCTCAAAGGCATCTCCAAGTTATTTCCAAGCTGAATTTCCCTTCTCCTTCAGTGCCCCTCCCCGGGACAAGGCCAAAGGCTGGACAAAAGCTCCTTCATATCCATTCCATATGTGAACTTCTAAGTAGCCCCTCTGAGTGACTGATTCTATGCCAAATGTTGACTGGGAATCAGGAGAGGAGGCGCTAGGAAAGGTTGGAGATGGTAGAGGGGCAGGAGATTTACATACAGGGAAGAATTGGGATGCACATGCTCCTACCTTGACATGCTGCAGTAACATAGGTCCAAAACAATCAGACCCAACAACCATAGACACAGCATAAGCCTCTTGTCTTGATAAGTAGATTGCCAGGGGTCCTTTTCTATGTTAACAGAAAGCTGCTAGCCTGCTAAAATGAATGTTGGTACTATTCCTATTATGTGTGCTAGTCATATGCACATGTAGACATATGTGCCCACGTGCAGAGGTCAGAGGACAACTGAAAATATCGTCCTCAGTCCCTGCCCACCTTCATTTGGCACATGAATACTCACGTTGACCAGCAATTCAACTGGCTAGGTTGGCTGGCCAGCGAGCAGAGATCTCTGTTTCTACTTCCTCTGTAATGGGATTACAAGTATGTACCACTGTGACATTTTATTTTGATTCCCCACCATGGGTTCTAGAGGACAGACTCAAGTCATTGTTCTTCATGCAAGCCCTTTACTGACTGAGCCATCTTCCCAGCCATATTTCTGTTTCTATTCACAAGGAAAACCCAGAGAGGTTGGGTAACTTTCCCCTGATCTCACAGTAGAGTCAGAATTGAAGTCCCAATCACTTGCTCCAATGTCCATCCCTCCCCAGGCTGTCTCAAGGATTCCTGAAAACACAGGGCTTCAATCAGCAAGAGTCGTTTAGAGAAAAGTTCTCAATGGCAGAGAAAAGAAAAAAAAGTCATCCCAAAAGATGAAATTTCAGTGTTGAAGGTTGAAAACCAGGATGGCCACCTCAACCAGTGTGAACTCCAGAAGGAGACTACAGTTGAAGCTCCCGGGAAAAGCCATGCGTCCAGGAGAAACTCAACTTCACCCACTGTGTTTGTTTCCTGGGGTTGACAGGACAGATATGTACTTCACACAGTTCCAAGGGTTGGCAGTTGGAATCAGCATTTTATCAGGACTGCGAGCCCTCTGAAGGTTGTAGGGGAGAGGCTCCCTTACCCCTCCAGTTCCTGCTGTCTACTTGGCTCATGGCTGCATCATCCTGCTGTCAAACACCATCTTTTCATGCTCCTCCCGGGGTCAGCCACTTAGAGCCTACGCTAATCTACAATCCCTCAACACTCAAAAACCCAAACAAGGACTCATTTGTGAGTGGTAGTGGGTCTTATGTTGTAACTTTTGGGAAGATGAAAGCCAACCCTTTCTTTATTCCATTTCAAAAAGTGTACTGAGAGGATGGAGGTTCAGCCTTTAATGAGTACTTTCTGCTCTTTCAGGGGTCCCAAGTTAGTCCCCAAGCACACACGTGGGTGGCTCGCAACCATTTTGCCTCTAGCTCCCAAGGATCTAATGGTTTCTTATGGCCTCTGCAGGCACCATCACCACATGTACATATCCACAGATGAACACAAATGCTACACACATAATTAAAAATAAAAAAGTTCTTAAAGTTAACTCAGAGCCTGGGTTGTAGCTCAGTGATAGGGTGCTTGCCTGACATGTGCAAAAGCCCTGGGATCCAACGTCAACATCACATAAAACAGGCCTGGTAGTGTGCAACTGTGATTTTAGCACTTGGAAATTAGAAGTGGGAGGATCAGAAGTTCAAAGCCATCATCAGATATATAACAAGTTCAATGCAACCTTGGGCTATATAAAACTGTCTAAAACCAAAAGGTAAACTGGAGGCCGGAGAGATGGCTCAGCACTTACAGAGAACTTGCTGCTCTTGCAGAGGTCCCGAGTTCAATAGCTACTACCCACGTAGGTCATCTCACAGTGTCCTGTAACCCAGCCTTATAGATCTTTAAACCTTACTCTGGCCTCTGAGAGTGAGTGTGCACGGGGGCACACACACACACACACACACACACACACACACACACACACACACAGAGGCAGGCACGCACACACCCACACACATATACACATAAAAAAGTCTTTCCTTTTAAAAATGAACTGTATTTGATTATCTCAACGGCTTACAAAGCACTAGACTCACAAAGTAATTTTAAAAGGGATCAGGGGCCTCCTGGTGGAGGGCATGACGTAAGGCAGTTTCTCTGTCCTTCCCTCCCTTGAGAGTTGTGACCTTTGGTGTCTGTGTGTTTGTTGTTCCTTCCTTCCATTTGTGCAATGTGTTTATATACATGCATCATTCATACATGTGAGCAGTGTGTGTGTGTGTGTGTGTGTGTGTGTGTTGGCAACTTGACAAGTGTTCTTAACAATGAGCCATCTCTCTTGCCTCTATTTTTTTGGTAGTTTAAGATAGCCCAGGCTGGCCTTGAACTCGAACTTACTATGTAGCTCAGGATGACTTTAAACTCCTGATCCTCCTGTCTCTACGTTCCAAGTGTTGAAATCATAGGTATGCACCACCATATTGGGAATGTGTGGGAGACAGTATGTGTGTGAGCATGCATGTGGAGGCTAGAAGTCAACACCAGAGGCCTTTCTCAAGCTTTCTTCATCTAAGTTTTTGAGACAGGGTCTCCTGTCTCTGCCTCCCAAGGTGACAGATGTCCTCAGTTTTTTACATAGATGCTGAGATGCAAATTCAGCCTGAATTTGCTCAGCAAGTACTTTACCATCCTGGCTACTCCCCAGCCCCGAGATGCACACTTTTGAGATGGTATAGCAGAACAGAAAGAAATGAGGGTAAGAGCCAGATGGCCTGAGTTCAAATCCCATTTCTGCCACCACTACTCTGTGCCGGTGGATACACTACCTCCCTGTTCTGGCCTTAACTTCTCTGTGTGCAGTGTGGGGAAATCCTGGTGCTTCTTCCGTCAGGGTGTTGGATGGATGAGAACCTACTCATCCTCTCAGCTTGATGCATGGAGCACGCTGCTTCCTGAATACGAATGCAATACAACCAGCTACCGCAAGCTCTCCCCACCATGGCTTCCCCGCAATGATGAACTGTACCCCAAACTTTGAGCCCAGATAAAGCCTTTCTTCCTGGAGTTGCTTTGGCTGGGTGTTCTGTCACAGCAAAGAGAAGCCTAACACAGGAAGTGAGTAGGTCACGAGGGTAGAACTCTCAAGAACGGGATCAGTAAATCCACCTCTGTGCTGCACCTGTAACCCCAGCATCAGAGATGCTACAGCAAGCAGACTTAGTCTGAGGTCAACCAGGGAGACATAGTCACACTGTTTCGAAAGAAAAGAAGAAAACGGGACTAGTGCCCTTTAAAAGAGTGTCCTCAGAGATCTGCCTCATCTTTTCCATCATGCGAGGTCACGGTAAAAGGTGTCACCTGTGACCCTCACATGGGTCCGCACATACCTTGATACTTAGCATCTCAGCCTGCACTACTGGGAAAAACTAAGGGTGCAGCTGTTATCTGTGCTTTGAGACAAAGTCTTGTGCAGTCCAGACTGGACCGGAGCTTGTTATGTAGCCAGGGATGACCTTGAACTCCTGATTCTTCTGCTCCTACTTCCCAATCACTAGGATTTCAGGTGTGGGTTCCCATACCAGATCTGAAGAGTGCAAAGGTTAGGACCGGGGACTTTGTGCTTGCTGGGCAAACACCCTACCAGCTGAGCTCTCTCCTTAATCCAAGGGTGTATGGCTCATAAGCCACAGAGTATATGATGGTTC
The DNA here is from genome assembly GCF_011064425.1 of Rattus rattus. Lineage (NCBI taxonomy): Eukaryota > Metazoa > Chordata > Mammalia > Rodentia > Muridae > Rattus > Rattus rattus. The sequence goes on along the minus strand of NC_046163.1, from coordinate 13,257,162 downwards.
TCACAGCAATTCACATGGACCAAGGGAGAGTGTGATTGCTTCTCATGGAGTTCCTCCCATCCAAACCACACATGCACTCACTCTCTCATCAGCACCATGCTGTCTTGCTTACCATATCTCCACAGTAAATCTTGAAATAAGCCTCTAGGAGTTCTCCGTCTTTGTTGTTGGTCTTCAAAACTGACTTGGCTAGTGGCAGTCCTTTGCTAGTCTGTGCTTTTTTTTTTTTTTTTTTTTTTTTTTCTTTTTTTTTTTTTTCAGAGCTGGGGACCAAACCCAGGGCCTTTTGCTTGCTAGGAAAGCGCTCTACCACTAAGCCAAATCCCCAACCCCTAGTCTGTGCTTTTTATTCATTTATTTATTTTTAGCCAGGGTCTCCCCTATGTAGCACTGGCTAGCCTGAAATCACAGGAATCTGCATGCCTCTCTCTCTCTCTCTCTCTCTCTCTCTCTCTCTCTCTCTCTCTCTCTCTCTCTCCCTCCTCTCTCTCTAGGCGCTGGGATTAAAGTCATACACCACCTTACCCAGCCACTGTTCCAGATACATTTCACAATCAGTGTGGTTGGTTTGCAAGCACACACACACACATACACACACACACACACACACACACACACACACACACACACACATGATTTTGCTTGCAATATTTTGAACAATTTCAAGTCTTTTCCCTTCATCCAGACTAACAAAAGACAGGGTCCCTCAGCTCCTCGCTTTTAGGCTGCCCTAGCATCTTCTTAGTCTGGGATCCCTAATCAAAAGTGGGGTTATCCTCTACCAATTTCCTCAGTCACTGAATCTAATGGACCGCAGCTAAAAGCTATCTTCCAGTTTATTCTTGGCAGTGTGGCCCTCAATCCCCAGGCCATGTTCTCTGCCTGACTCTCCATTCTTCCCCTCACCTGGCATCTCCACATCCCCTGCACCCCTTCTGCCACCTCAGCTTAAAGCCGAAGACCCTTTAAATTTTCATGCATACATTTGCATGCAAGTCACTCTGCTTCCATTTCCCTTCTCCCTGCAACTGACCCCTGTCCTCACAGCTCAGCTCCCTGCCCCAATACCCAAAGCCACAGACACTCCCCAGTCCCTGAAAGGGATGCCTATGTCCTTCCGTTTCCCAGTCTCCAAGTTGCTGGCTTCTGCAGATGGGGGAAATATAAGGTGTGAGGCCCCAGAAAGTTCATAAACTTTTATGCAGATTGTTCTTAGTCTGGTTTAAATTAGGCGGCAAAATAGAATTTCCAGATGTTCTATTTGGAATTAACTTGGCTACAGAGAAAAGGCTACTAGGAGGAGGAGGTGGTAACGGGTTATTTTTACATTCTGGGGGGTGGTCACCCAAGGCATCTGGACTTGATTACAGAGAAGAACCTGCTGTTGGCACATTAAGAGCACTGCTCGTCTTTATCCTGGCTAAGGATGCTCAAAGACTCATAAGACACTGGAAAGATAAATACCCAGGGTATCTTGCTTTGTTCCTGAGGTCAGCAAAGATTTCGATCAGATCTAAGGGACTCCGAGGATCATGCCAGAGCTTCCCACACATGAACATATGTGTAAATTTTCATGGGATCTTGCTGAAGGACATAGCCTGCACCATGCTAAGGCCATGCTGATGCCCCACAAGATACATGTTGCACGGAGGCAGGGCACTGACTCGGTGGGTTGCATAAGGATAAGGACCTGAGTTTGACCTCCAGAACCCACATAAAAAAGGGAGGGAGGGTCACAAGGGTCATGACCTTGTAATCACAGCCCTGGGGATGCAGAGTCAGAAGGATTCTGATGCTTGCTCAACAACAAGTCTAGCAGACTCAGTGAGCTCCAGGTATAATAATGTGGTTCTGCGCATTGTGGTGCACACTTTTAATCCTAGCACTTAGGTGGCAGAGGATCTGCAAGTTCAAGGCCAGCCTGGTTAAAAAAGTTAGAGGCCAGCCAGGGCTCCTTAGAGAAATCCTGTTTGAAAATATAACTCAATGATTTGGAGGGAGATATTTTTGTCTCTAATGCATTTTTTTTTTTGCCTTACTAGTCATTTGCTTATATATCATGGTTTCTGATTTTGTGGGTTTTACGGGTTTTCTGTACATGTGTCTCTGACGTCTGTGTGCTTCTCATGCTCTTTTTGGGGTTCCCCCCACCCCGTTTTGTTTTATTCTGTTTTGTTTGTTTGTTTTCTAAAGAGAAAGAAGTCATGGAATGAGATGGCTGGGGAGCTGGGAGGATCTGGGGGGGAATGAGGAGAATAAATCGTAGGAAAAAATATATTGTATGAAAAATCCATTTTTAATTTAAAAAGAAATAATAATGAATAGATTATTAAGGAAAACATCTGGCTTTGGCTTCTTCATACATGCACACATGTGCATAAACACATATGAAGATGTATACACATGTAAATAAATGAGGTCAAACAAGATGTTTCAGAGCCATGCCACCAAGTCTGACAGCCTGAATTCATCTCTGGGACCCACGTAATGAAATGAGAGAACCTTCAAGTAACCCCTGACCTCCATACACTACACATGGCATAAACATACATACTCACACACAAATATATGCAAGTGAAAATATATGATAGATAGGTAGATAGATGATAGATAAAGATGATAGATGATAGATAGATAGATAGATAGATAGATAGATAGATAGATAGATAGATAGATAGATAGATAGATAGATAGATAGATAGATAGCAGATAGAAAGATGGATGGATGGATGGATGGATGGATGGATGGATGGATGGATGGATGGATGGATGGGTGGATGGATGCAGAGAGAGAGAGAGAGAGAGAGAGAGAGAGAGAGAGAGAGAGAGAGAGAGAACCGTAAAGTTGAGGCTGTTTTGAATTCCTGCCTTACCTTCCATTTCAAAGATAAGATTCTGACCTGGAAGTGTAAGCCAAATGAACTCTTTCCTCACCTAAGCTGGTCTTTGTCAGTATATTTTATGACAGAACTGAAACTAGAGCACCATGTCACTTCCCTTCCTCCTCCTGTGCTCTTTCCTAGCCAGCAGTTCCTCCTTCCACTCTTCTTTCTGACGACCTATTCATTCTCCAAGGCTCACCCACCCTTAGCACCTCACTTCCAAACAACACTGTTCTCACTTCTCCCTTGCAACAAATTATTCTCTCAAATCTTCCAGAAACCTCACTCATTCTTCATTTTCAGTTTCTCCTGGGGCCTGGCACCTATTTTCTTGGAATCTGGTTCATTTGTCCCGATTTAAGGAGAAAAGATGAGACGGAGTTCATCCCAGCGGCCACCCCGTGCCAGGCACTGCTCCCAGCAGACAGCGGCAGCTTATTAATGTTTGCTGAGTTTGAATCACCGTGTGCTCAGAATGTGTACTCACCAGCTGCCCAGATGCACCCCACACAGCTCAAGCATGGAGTGTTGCCAGCTCGGGCAGAGAGACTGTCTAGGCAGCAGATCCCTGAGCCACAGTGTGGCACACTCTGGAAGGGAGCCCTTAGATGCTAGATAGTAAAAGGAGCTTGCCTGTTACTAGTGATGGGTTAGTAAATGTTTAACGACTGGCTCTCCAGGAAACAGCAAGCCCTGGTTTATAGCATTAGATCATTTCTACAGCATAAATGGAACTGTGTTCCCTGATTCCAAGAGGCCAAGTGACATCACCAAGTGTTTTGTTTGAAATGATGCTTGCAGGCCCTCTGAGTGGATGAGAGGCATCCCCCACAGACAGTGAGTAGGCGTGTCCAACCTATGCCCCACTGACCACTCACATGTGACAGACGAAAGCTATGATAGAAATGTGGCCCGACACAAAATCATAAACTTACTTACAATACTATGAGATCTGGAAAGTTTTTGTGTATTGTAGTATGTGTGTTCAAGTGTATGCAGGTACACAGGTATGCGAGGGTACCCATTCATGTGTGTAGAGGTCAAACAACAATCCTGAATGTCGCTCCTCAGTTTCTGTCTTAGTGTGAGACTATTGCTGCAGGGAAACACTATGACCAAAGCGACTTGGGGAGGAAAGGGTTTATTTGCCTCACACTTCCAAAGGGCTGTTTATCATCTAAGGAAGTCAAAACAATAACTCAAAAACAGAAGGAACCTGGAGACAGGAGCTGATACAGACCCCATGGAGGGATGTTGTTTACTGGCTTGCTCCCCGGGACTAGCTCAGTCTGCTTTCTTACAGAACCCTGGACCAACAGCCCAGGGGTACCCCACCCCACAGTGGGCTGGGCCCTTTCCCAGTGATCACTAATTAAGAAAATGCCTGCAGCCTGATCTCATAGGGACATCTACTTAGGTTCCCTCTACTCAAGTGACTTTAGCTTGCATTGAGTTGACCATAAAACTATCCAGCCCTGGTGTTATCCACCTTGTCTTTTGAGACAGGGTTTCTCATTGTCCTAGAGCTTCCCAGCGAGCCCTGGGCATCTGCCTATCTCTGCTTCCCCAGTGCTAGGGTTACAATGACACACTACCACACCTTGATATGTGGGTTCCTGGGGTACAAACTTGGGTCCTCATGTTTGCAAGGCCAGCACTTCTGACTAAGCCATCCTCTCTCCAGCTTGTGATTGTTTGTTTCTTTGGTTTTTAGGGTTTTTGTTTTGTTTTGTTTTGTTTTGGGGTTTTTGGTTTTTTAATTTAATCACATCATTTCCCCAGCATAAACTTTATAATTACAACATCATAATGTCAAAAGGTTGGATATGTCTGAAAGGCATGCAGCTCCTGCTATCTCTATATAGATATTTATGATCTTGATACCGACTACTAGGGTTGTCATAACATGCATCTTTCTCATACCTCTCTGTGCAGGGTGTTATTCTAAGTTACCATCGCCAATGTGTGAATTCTTCCAATAGCATGTGTCTACCCCGACACTTTCTCCTCTTGTTCTATTCAACCCCACCATATGCCCACCCGAGTAACCTGCTAAACACACAGTCAGACCCTGTCACTCACTAGATTCAGTGGGCTAGTGGGGCTCAGGGCAGGGCTTAGGAGGATAGCTTTATCTCTAAAGTGTGTGCATGAGGGCACGGCCATATAAATTCAGAGCTCAAACCCAGGTCAATAAAAAATAATCACAATAAAGCCAGGGATGGTACTGTCCACTTGCAATCCCAGCCCTGGGAATGAGGAGACAGGTGGGTCCCCACGGATAACTATTCATCCAGCCTAGGCAAGGCAGCAAGTCCTAAGCCAAGCAGAAGACCATGTCTCAAGAAACAAGATGGACTACACCAGAGGAATGATGTCCAAGGTTGACCTATGGTTTCTGCACACATGTTTCTCTCTCTCACTCCACCTTCCCCTCCCCTACTCTCACCTCTCATTGCTTTTCTGTCCGCTCATATGAGGCCACTTGCAATCGAGTCCCTGTCCTACTGGCTCCTGGCTCAATCGCACTGACCAGTTTTTGACTTTGTTTGCTTGATGTGGGGCTTGCTCTTGTTTTTGGCTGGGTCAAGATTCTCTCTGATGCCAGAGGCCTGCATCCCATATCCTCTCACTCTTCCTCTTGCTTTATCTCCGTCATCAAGCCTCAACTCAGAACTTCCTTCCTTAAAGTGCAATCATCACAACGACCCTCTTTCTGCCAACACGTTAGTTCCATTTTTGTAGCAACAAAAGACATAAGCGGGGAGCAGCTTAAGGAATGGTTTATTTTGGCTTAGAGTCTGAGGGGACCATAAAAGATACAGCAGCAAAGCTCTGGACTTGATCTCCAGCATTGCATAAACTGGATGTGGAGGCACACGCCTACAGTTCTCACACTCTGGAGACAGAGGATGGAAAGAAGATAAAAGTGTTCCAGATCACACTTGGTTACATAGTGAGTCAGAGGCCAGCGTGGGCTACATAGGCCTATCATCGAAAATGGAAGGAAGGAAGGAAGGAAGGGGAGGAAGGAAGGAAGGAGGGAGGAGGGAGGGAGGGAAGGAAGGAGGGAAGGAAGGAAGGGAGGAAGGAAGGAAAGAGGAAGGAAGGAAGAAGGAGGGAAGGATGGAAGGAAAAGGAGGGGAGGGAAGGGAGGAGAAAGAAAAGGAAGGAAGGATAGGGAGGGAGGGAAGGAGGGAGGGAGGGAGAAAGAAGAAAATAGGAAAGAACAAGCAAACAAACAAAGGAAGTATTACAGTTCAATTTTTTAAGTAACTGATTTTTAAGGCGAATTACCCATTTTTCTTTCACAAAAATGCATGTTCTATATCTGAGGATTGTCTATGGTGAAACTGGCTATTATAAGACTAGAGTTGGCATATTTTTAGGTTTTAAAAATATCTTTCCCTTCCAGGTAGAGGCAATATTCTAACAGTGGGTGACAAACGGTCTTGCCGGAGCATCATGTGCTGTGAAGATACGGTATGCGCAGATGTGTGGGAATGTCTCCACGACTGTACCATTCTGTCTGCTGAACGACTACATGCTATACCTTTAGGAGCCGCTCTGACGCCCGCATGCTTTCCAAACTTGGAAACAATTTTGAACCTATTTAAACATTTTCCAGAAAAAGAGCCTCAGTGGCTCTCAGACCCACTTGCTAAAGTATGTCTTTTGATTATTTTATACAAATTGACATTAAGGAAGATGGAAACCGACTGGCTGACTAGACGAATTTCAGTAAAAACCTGAGCATAATTGCCGCGTTTTTTTTATGAGCATCTTGATTTAGTAAGCACAGCCAACGGGGCATTTCTTCCATTTGGGTCGAAGAGTTTGCAAAGATTCTTTTCTTGGCTCCACATTCGTTAAGGCAAAGTATTTTTAAAGCTGAATTTAGAACCAGAACTTTGAATTAAATGTTTAAAAAGTTAAGCTAACATTAAAATGTATTCCAGTACATTACTCTGAAACTAATAATGTGTGCGTGCACTGTGTCTGCTTATGTGTGTGCACACTCGTGTAAGTTTTGAGTATATTCGTGTCACAGCATAAAGGCGAACCTCAGAGTGCCAGGCTAGCCCATCCGAGTTTGGGACGTAGTGTCTGTTACGTCTTGCTTCATACACCAGGCTCGATGCCCCACAGCCCTCAGGGATTGTCCCATCCACCTCCCATCTCTCCTCAAGGATGCTGGGATTTCAGATGCTGGCACTGTCTGCTTCCAGCTTTTACATGGATTCTACATCTCCCAGACCGTAAAACTGATACAATTATTGAGTGAGATAAAATGTTTTCTCTTTACAAATAAATTATTTTGTTTAATTTACCTTTATTACACATCTTTAGTTTCTTCAATACGCAACCTCCTTTATAGTTCACTGATTAAGTTTGTTTGTTGGGTTCAAGTTTTATGTGATTTCTTACTTACGTGTGTGTGTGTGTGTGTGTGTGTCTGTGTGTGTGTCTGTGTGTGTGTGTGTCTGTGTGTCTGTGTGTCTGTGTGTCTGTGTGCGTATGCATGAAGATGCCCATGACAGCCAGAAGAGGCCTGGTGCTAGAGAGACAAGCAGTTGTGAGTCACCCAGTGTGGGCATGGGGGACAGAACTCCAGTCCCCTGAAAGAGCAAAAAACACTCTCAACCACTGAGCCACCCCCTCAGCCATAGATTAGGGATTTTGAGATGGGAACGCACTCTACATCTCCAGCTCTCCTGGAATTCACGGTCTGTCCTCAGACTGCGGCAACCATTCTGCCTCTGCCTCCTGAGTCCTGAGTGCGAACCACCAGGCCTCTCTAGTCTTTCTGGAGTGTGTGTGTGTGTGTGTGTGTGTGTGTGTGTGTGTGTGTGTGGTGTGTGTGTGTGTGTGTTGTGTGTTGTGTGTGTGTTGTGTGTGTGTGTGTTGTGTGTTGTGTGTTGTGTGTTGTGTTGTGTGTGTGTGTGTTGTGTGTGTGTGTGTTGTGTGTGTGTGTGTGTGTGTGTGGGTGTGTGTGTGTGTGTGTGTGTGTGTGTGGGTGTGTGTTATTGGCACTGTTGGAACTACTTTTCTGTGCCTTCATCTTGTCCTCTTTTCTGGGTTTTGTGCAAATGTATTTCAGAAATATTATGTCTTTAATTTTAGGCCTCTCAAATAAGCCAAATACTACTATTTGACCCCCTATGTTTTTGCTGCCTCTGTGTATAAAAACTGCAATTATACTATACTGTGACAGGGAAACTATGCAATAGCTTTATGTCTGAAAGGGGGGGAACAATGTATGATGCTTAACTTGAAACTATTTATTTATTTTATTTATAGAAGACATAATTCAGTCAGTGAAGTCCTTGCCTAGCAATCATAAGCACCTGAGTTCCAGCCTCAGAGCTCCAGGCAAGGTAGCAAGTGTGTGTGACTTCAACATGGAGGAGGCAGGGATAAGAGGCTCCCTGGTGCTCACAAGCCATCCAGGCTCCTTGGTGAGCTCCAGGCCAATGAGAAGACTGCCTCAAGGGAGGTAGACCGTGTGCCTGGGGATGACACCTGCCGCTGTCTTCTGGCCTCTATACACTCATATACACAACTGTGTGTATACACTTCCACACTCATGTACACATACATACATACACATGGTGATTCTACCCATGGAAACACACACACATATACACTCACACTTTACACCTACACACACACACACACACACACACACTCTGTGTGTACACCCTTCACACTCATGAATACATACATACACTTGGTGATTCTACCCATGAAAACATACGCACACACACACACATACATACATACACACACACACACACACACACACACACTGTGTGTACACCCTCCCACACTCATGTATACATACATACACCTGGTGATTCTACCCTTGGAAACATGTCTGGCACACACACACACACACACACACACACACACACACACACACACACACACATATCTCGGGGAGAACAGAAGCATCACATGTTGTTGTTAAGACAGGATCTCGGGGCTGGAGAGATGGCTCAGTGGTTAAGAGCACTGACTGCTCTTCCAGAGGTCCTGAGCTCAATTCCCAACAACCACATGGTGGCTCACAACCATCTGTAATGGGATCCAATGCCCTCTGCTGGTGTGTCTGATGACAGCTACAGTGTACTCATAAAATAAATAAAAAAAAAATCTTAAAAAAAAAAAAAAAAGACGGATTTCACTGTGTAGCCCTGGCTGTGTTGGAACTCACTAGATACACCAGGCTTGTCTTGAACTCACAAAGACCCACCTGCTTCTTGCCTCGAAAGTGGTGTAATTAAAGGTAAGTGCCACCAAGTCCAACCTTTTTTTTTCTTTTTTCTTTTTCCTTTTTTAATCTCAACATAGCAAGTTCTGTTTGCCATACTAGACAAGAAAAATTGTCCATGAATTCTTTGAGTTCTTTAATAAAAGAAACAAGTTGTGGTTTTTGTTTCTTTGGGTTTTATTTTTTTTAACTCAAAACTTCAGTGCAACCCACAGTGGAGTTAGAACTGGTGCTGTTGGGCACGAGTGTGGAGTTACGGATGTGGAATGAAGGGGCCACTGATCCTTGTGCGCAGAACCAGGTGACCACTTCCTGTGTCTAGCCCTCCCTAGACACAGTGCGGGCCAGTAAAATGACTCATCCCTTCTGTCTCTAGGGGGAAGGATGGAAACAAACACCATCTTTTTGTGTCAGTAGCCTGCTGCTATTATTCATTCAGCAAACACCATAGACTGTATCCTACTGAGAGGGTGTCCTCGGTGAAGGCCATCTCCCATCAAGCCATGTGGGCTGATGAGAGACAGAAAACAAGATTGAGCAGAGAAGGAAATACTTCTAAGAGCTTGAACTCAGTGTCTGAGGCACACTCTCTGCTCTGCCCCCTCCTGCCCCCTCCACTCTCATCTCAGTTGTTTGATTTTATTTCATTTGTGTGTGTGCCCACACGTGCATGGGTCAGAGGACAATCTCGGGGGTCATTCCTCAAGTATTGTCCACTTTATTTTTATTTTACTGAGACGAGGTTTCTCATTGGCCTAGAGCTCTCCAAGTAGACTAGTCTGAGGGCCCAGAGTCTCCAGGTATCAGCCTTCACAAGCACCAGAGCTACAAATGTCCTTTGTCCCTGAGGTACTGGAATCCAACTCAGTTCCTCACAGTTACAAAGCAAACACTTTCCTAACTGAACAACCTCTCCAGATTCCCAAATTTGTCTATTTATTTGATTAGTTGTGGGTGGGGGGAGAGAGAGAGAGAAAGATAATAAGAAATGGAGAGGGAGGGGGGAAAGAGGGAGAAGGGAGAGAGCCCCAGAAGAGAACATTGGATGTCCTACTCCATCACTCTCTACCTTATTCCCCTGACAAAGGGTCTCCTCACTGAACTTGGAGCTGGGCTGTAGGACCCAGTGATTCTCTGTCCCCACCCACAAAACCCCCATCCCTGCACCTGAGGCTGCAGACAATCACACAGCCACATCTGACTTTTTACATGAGTGCTGGGGATTTGAACACAGGTCCTCATGCTTACATGCCAGCACTCTTACCCAATAAAACATCTCTCCAGATCCTGATTTACTTACTTTTATTTAACTAATGAGCTGACTTTATTATGGTACTGATGACACCACTAACAGCCTTGCTTGTCATACGTGGCTTCGAGTCACATCCCCTGGGTCCCTAGATCCTAATTTCTAACCTCATACCATGGGTCAGGTTCAACCTCTCAGGCTACAGCTCACTGCTCCAAAGCACTGTCCAGTGACCCATACAGTATGAGGTTCCCACGGCCTGTGACTTGGATGATCTGACGTCCCATCTAGACCTTGAGAGGCCAGCTCTTAGCAGAGCAAGTATAAAAGCCATAACAACTTCACCCTCACCTAAGCAGACAGCCTGGCTGTACACCTAGCGCAGGCCACTCAGCTTCTAGGGGACATGGGCTCATCTAGGCACACGATGGGGAAGCAAGGCCCTTCCTGCTACTAAAATTTCTCAAGGGCTCTCTAAGCCTAAAATGCCTCAAACGTATTAAGTCAGCACCAAACAACAGTGGAAAGAATATTCAGAGAGCAGCTGGATGGTGGCTTACCAGCTAAAGCACTTGCTGTCCCAACGGAAGAACTAAATTTGGTTCCCAGTACCCATGTAAAAGAGCAACTGGGGAGCTCCAGTTCCATGGGGTTCTGATACCTTCTGGCCTCTTCCTGCCCACACACAGATACACAGGATACAAATAGTTGTGAAAGATAAAAAATAAATCTCTTAAAAAATCTATTCAGAAGGCCGGCTGTGGCAGTGTAGGCTTCTAATCCTAGCACTCAGGAGGTTGACGCTGGAAGATCGAGAGAGAGGGAGGGACACAGGAGGGAGAGAAGAAAGAAAGAAAGAGAGGGAGGGAGGTAGAGTCAGAGAGAGAAAGAGAGAGGGGAGAAGACATGCTTGTGCATCCACGCACACAAAAGTACACTCACACAATACAGAGAGAGAGAGAGAGAGAGAGAGAGAGAGAGAGAGAGAGAGAGAGAGAGAGAGAATCACCTTTGGAAAGCTGGGTGATGGTGGTGCACATCCTTAATACCAGCACTAAAGCGGCAGAAGCAGGCAGGCAGATCTCTGAGTTCAAAGCCAACCTACTCTACAGAGCTCTAAGACAGCCAGGACTACACAGAAACCTTGTCTCCAAAAATAAAAACAAAACGAACAAATCCTCTTTAGACCAGGTGTAGTGGTGCACACTTGTGATCCCAGCACTTGGAGAAATGAGGTGAGAGGCTCTCAAGGTCAAGGACGGCCTGAGCTATGAATGATACAAGGAGATCCTGTCTTGTATTTATGTGCTACTTTCCATGGAAATTCTCACTATGTTAGTGAACTAGCTGGTTAGTGAGTTAGTTAGTTAGTTAGTTAGTGAGTTAGTTAGTTAGTTAGTGTTAGTTAATTGTGCGTGTGTGGGTAGCTACATATGTATATCGTGTACACGTGTGTACAAGTGCCGTGGAGGTCAGACATCAGCCTCAAGGTGCTACCTACCTTTTATTTTGTATTCTTTTGTGTTTAAGACAGGGTTTGTCTGGCTTACAACTTTTAAAGTGAGCTGGAGTGGCTGGCCAGTGAGTCCCAGAGTTCTCCCCATCCCCAACCCACAGTACTGTTAACCCAACCAGTTACCGTCTCATCTGGCTTCTCTTTCTGGGGATGAAACCTGGGTCTTCATGCTTCCAGAGCAAACAGTTCACCAACTAAGCTGCCTCCCCAAAACCTGGCTTCATTTTTTTTAAATGAGAATGTTCTTATAATCAGACACTGTTTAAAGGAGTCAGCCTGGAGTTGGGCAGTGGTGGTGCACACCTTTGATCCCAGCACTCGGAAGGCAGACGCAAGTGGATCTCTGAATTCGAGGTCATCCTGGTCTTCAGAGAAAGCTCCAAGACAGCCAGGGCTACACAGAGAAGCTCTGTCTTGAAAAAATAATGGAGTCTGCCTGTCTTAACTGTCCTGTGTCGGGAGGCAGGGGCTGGGCAGTGAGCTGAGTCTGTCTTGGAGTCAGACAGGAGCCATGAAACTGCTAAGCCATGTCAAATTTGGGAGTATATGTGAGACCCCCCAACAAATGCCCTTGTGTCTTTCGAAAGCCCTCAGACATTCCAGGCCACCAGGCTGATCAAACCAATTTAACGGAGTAGGGGTGAGGGTAAGCTCAGATTCGCCTGACATTAGGCTGTGTCTGGCGTGCAACGTAGTACATTTCTCAGTGACACCACCGCGGCGAAGGGAGAATTAAGGAAGAATGCCAACCGAACACTACCTATGTTTGCTTCTGCTATATGATCCTGCTAGCCCTTCCTGTTCCAGTCTGCATGACCCCCCAGTTTCTAGTCTCCCAGCCCCAGTTAAAATGAGAGAGCTCTTCTTTGGCTCGCTGTGTCCCTAGAGATGCCAGGTCTGCACAGCAAACAGAGAAACTTAATCTTGACCAGAGGAGGAACTCACAGGCCATTGAAGACAGAAAGACATAGAAACACACCCTGAAAAGTTCACGGTGTCCCTCTGCAGTCTGAGTGAGAATCTCAAGTCCTCGGGGATGTGCCCGCAGTCCTGTGAGACAGTCTAGCACATCAGTCTGCTATGGACCTCACTACCCTATATGGTCTCTTCGTCAGGATCTGTCATTCACAGATATAACCCTATTCTCCTACCTGCTGCTCCAGACATTTGCCAAGAGGTAAGAAGACCTCTAGTTCCAGTGGAGCGATAACAGGACCGTCCCAGGCCAAACAGACCGTCATGGCTGTATATTACATTGACATGAACTTGAAATAAAGAGATTAATAGGTACCTTTTAAGCATGTCCAAATTTTTGACATTGCAAACACAAAATTGTTATCTACAAAGTTTAAAATAAAGAGCCAACGAGATGGCCTAGCAGACCTTACCACCTGAGTTCAGTCTTGGGACTCACATGGTGGAAAGAGATAGGCAATGACTCCAAGGTGTCATCTATGTCCACAGACATGCCGTGGTACACATGCACACATAGAGGGTAAATAGATGAAATAGATGGTGGATGGATAAATAGATAGATAGATAGATAGATAGATAGATAGATAGATAGATAGAATAGAATAATAGAGAGATAGACAGAAGATTTAGATACTGAAAGAAAGAGAGAGAGAGAGAGAGAGAGAGAGAGAGAGAGAGAGAGAGAGAGAAAGAAAGAAAGCTTTAAAAAAAAACAAACAAGAATGTCATCTCCTGGGATAATATTAAGTTGATCTCTGACCACCACATATGCATGAAGGAGCACACACACACACACACACACACACACACACACACACACACACACACCATACACAGCACACCACACCACATATGATGAGGAAGAAAGTTAAAAAAAAAAAAAAAAAAAACGACTTGCTGCTAAGACTGTTTGATTAGGAGGGAAAATTCTATGTCAAGTGCTGAGAATACGATGTCAGATGTGCCATACAGAGCCATCTGTCCCCACACAGACCCAAGCACCCCTGCCGCACCTATCCAGTGCAAACATACTACTAAGGAACCAAAAGCCACACAGACACGAAAAGGGAGGAGTGTCTGCCTAGCATGCACAAAACTGGGTGCTACCCCAGCACTTCATAAGCTGGGCATGGTGGCATGAGCCTGTGATCCCAGCACTCAGGAGGCGGTGGCAGAAGGATCAGGAGTTCAAGGTCATGCTCAGTTACCTAAGGAGTTTGAGGGCGGCCTGGGAGACCTCGAGGGCCTGAGGAGACCGTGGTTGTCATCAAGTAAGAGCTGTGACTTGGTAACTCAGAGCCTCCTCCTCCTTTGGACTGGGTTAGAAGTATTTGAAGGGCAGCATTCATATTTTCCCTAAAGAAAAAGTTGCATTAATCAGTGGCATAAACTCAAATAGAACTAAACGGGCAAGTCTCTGGTTTGCCTATTTATAAAATAATAATAATAATAAAATAAAATACTAATAATAATAATAATAATAATAATAATAATAATAATAATAATGGCAAAACCCAAGACTTCCCAGAGCTTGGCAATGACTATTTTTTAGTGGCAAAAAAAAAAAAATCGAAATGAGGAATTGTGCCTCCCCTAAACCAAGTAAGTATGATTTGATAAATTTCGAGCCAAACCCCTTGGGGCTGAGTCTGGGCTCAGATGAATGTTCGGGGTCTAGACTGGGAAATTGCACAGGAAGAATAAGAGGTTGTCTCTCTCGTTAACGCTGGATCTTCCCACCATCCGGAAATTCTCTTCCGAGCCGTAAGTAGCCGAAAAACCAGCCCCCGTTCTTAAATTCCAGGGAAGAAAGACTTTTCCTCTTCTTGATGAACCTGATACTTTAGCACTCTGTGCAGTTCGTGTGATATGTAACACGTATCGGGACCTCTAATCCTAAATGTAACAGGCATCTGGAAAGGGCAATTCTTCACTAATCTTTTTACATTTATTGCCTCTGCTGTCTGGGAGTACTCAATTCTAACAAATCCAGTGGAAGCCTTAAAGTCACCCATATACATTGTTTGTGGCTCTTACAATATTAGCAGTGGAATCCAGTTATTTATTTGACGAAGACCAAGCTTTGTCTGGCCAGACGTCTAAACTTCCATCCAAAAACGAACCTCAGATCTTGTCACGAAGACTTCTGTACCTCAAATTGAAAGTTTGTGAGTTTTCTGATCTAATTCTTAGGGTGTCTGTTGAGTGCGGGGGGGGGGGCGGGTGGATGAGGCAGGTTTGGAAGTCTGCCGGATTGTCATATAGAGAAATAACTGTATAAAATTTTAATTATCTATCTTGAAGTGATAATAAATGTTTGATGAGATAGTAATGAGACGTGGTGGGGGGAGATGTTAATGAACGTGTGTGACAGGAAGAGTTTGAATAAAGAAAGCGGAGGAATCCCTCAGTAGATGCTGTCACCATCCACATATTAACTACGGCAATTTGGAAGTGAACCGGAAGATATTTCACAGCCCATACTGTATTCAGGATAATATTGTGTTTGTCTGTAATGGGGACAAAGATCTTTGCACAATTTGCCCCTGACTAAAGTATTACCAGAATGACCCTAAGATTCAGAGCCTTGTGCTGGAGGTGGTTTGGGGTTCTTGTGCCTCTGGGAACTGGTTTCTATTTTCCTATTACTACTGCTAGGAGGGGGTGAGACACAGCGACAAGGGCAGTATGAGAAGCCCCAGGTTACTGACATCTTCAACTGGGGCTGGTCCCAACTTATTTTGACAAAAATTAATGTTGGTTACATTTTTTTTTTTTGAGTCTCGTTGTTTACTTGGGAAAACACTGCATCACTGAAACCATTTTGTGGGTCATAAGACAGAGAAGATGATTTGAGCCTCAAGATCCATTGCTGGGGGTAGATGGATGTTTCATTCAGGCAAGAAATAGAATGTGGTCTGCAGAAGACATTTGTACTGAGTTGTTGCTCCCCACTATCACCACCCCATAGATTTCAGGAGATCTTAACTCTAGGCAGGATTTGAGGGAGATATTCAAAAGGAAAGACAGAAACATTAAAAAGAGAAGTGGGAGGGAACCGAGGTACGCCATGATCCACAGAGCGTTCATACCTGAGCTAGGCCGTAGCAACATCAGTGCCTTAAGTAAGAAAAAAATATGGAACTAGAGGCCCGTGGAGATGACGGAGTTTTCCCCTTTGCCGACTTTGAAGGGACTGTTTCATGACCAGGAAAAATGACATTCTGCTGGACAAGGTTGAGTCCTAAGAGAGTCACCTGTCAGCATACCTAATCCAACCTACCTAATCATACCTAATACCAACAGCCTGAGACAGCTACCTTCTCCCTTACTTTACAGATTAAATATCCCAGGCAGGGAGTGTTAAGAATTTGCCCCAAATCACAATGTCAGTAAGTGGTAGAACCAGGGTCAGAGTCCAAACTTCCCTCAATGCCCATGGATTCCTTTCCTCCCCAAGTTACCCTCCTCTGTACTGTTAGGGTAACATCCTTTGCTACCAAGCAGGACAGAGATGGAGTTCCTGGGGGGCCTGAGTTCATACATACCCCACCACAACGCTTGCTGGACAGAGACTTCTCTAACTCTACAAACCCAAGGCCTGAGTGGCAGGGAAGGAGAAATGGTCGCTGTGCTCATTGCCCAGTTCCTAAGGTTTCATTTGTTCATCTGCCTTGCAACCGACTTCATGAGGTCAGCAACCTCCAGCCGAAGTGTGCCTGAAGGTTTCTGTTTACAGGAGTCTAGTGGAGGCCCCATAGGAGCAGAGAGAAGGGAGAAGGAAGAAGAACAGTGAATGAAAGAGAAGAGGGAAGACGGGAAACCGCGACCTTGCACAAACAGAAGCAAAAGCTCGAGTTCTGTTTGAGCTGCCTGTCACAAGCCAAGGTTCTCACAAAACCCACCAACTCAGAACGCATCACTGCAACTTTATATATCCACTGTGGGATCTGGGCTAAACAGTCAGGTAGGTGTGTGGGCCCCTTCCCCACTCCTCTGATCCCTGCTTTGGAGTTGAGCTCCTAGCTCTGAGGTTAGGCCTCGATGTGATCTCTGTTTTTCAGCCTTTTGATACCAGCACTTGGCCTGGCTCTATCAGAATTGACATAGATCTTCCAGCTCAAACTGCGTCTAAAGTAGATAGGGCCTCGGCTGCCAGGAGATGTGGCCCAAGGCCTAGGCTGCAGGAAGACTGGAATTGGGTCCAGAAAGTGAACTGAGAGGCCCATTTCCCTCCAGGCCTGCTTCGTTCTGTTCCAAAGTACATCTGCCAGCCCTGTAGCCAGGCTTCCCCCGGCTCTGAAAACACGAGCTGGGTGGTGGGGAAGTTCTAATTTAAAACTGTTGCCTAGTGTTCTCCTAAGCCATGCCCTACTCTAAAAGAGAAGAAGAAAGAAGAAGAAGAGAAGGGGGGGAAAAAAACCTCTCGCCCATTCAGGCAACAGCTGGAAGGCTTGGCTGAATGGCGGCGTGTTTCAATGTGGAAGGTCACAGGATACTGATCTAAGCACAGAGGAGGCTTGCTCACCCAACTGTTGACACTCTGTAAACGGGACAGGCGGGGCTGGTGTGAGCATCTGAGGAAGGAAGCCCCCACCCCACCCCCAACCACAGAGAAAGAATAGGAAGCAACTTCTATTCAGCACTCACAGGGGTGCCCCGGAGGCCCCCCTCCATCCAGGCTAAAGCCACCAGGCCCATTCCCTGCCTCCAAGTTACCTTGTATTATAACAGGATTAAAGTATATTTAGCTCACCATTAGCATATTTGAGCCCCCATTTTGGTCTACTTAAGGCTTCCGGTAGCCTTTGATCAGGTCTGCGTTTTGCTGGTCAACAGAAGAACCCCAGCATGCCCTGTTGGGGGGAAGGGGGTGAGACAGTCGGACTGTGAAATTCCCGGAATGCTCCAATATTCTATTGTTTTCCTTAAACGGCCCAGTTTACACCCAGAGTTGGGGAGGGGGGGTGGCGAGAACCAATAATAATTAGGTCTTCCTAAGAAGAGGAGAGAAAGGATTTGTGCTCTCCTAAGAAAAGGAGGGGAGGGGGGAACCCTATAATTTCTACAGTGTCTGCCTTTTTATTGCTTTCATTTGCATATAAATTAAATCCATATTGTAGCTTTAAGGCAAGCAGGGCTTAGAATTCCACACAGCCCGGGGTCCTATTGTCTTACAGCCAGTTCTAGGCGGTAGGAGCAAAATGAAAGGGAAGGGCCAGGCACAGGAAAGAGAAAGTCAGTTCTGTAGCGGTTTTAATTGCTTGTTTGTTTTCTCCGCCAATTACAGGCAAATTAATATTTAAACTTTGGGAGGCTGTAAGGAAAATGCTTACAATGTTAAGTTGGACTCAGGAGGGGGGATGCGGGGAGGGGGCGCTTCCGTCCTAGCTTTCCTGCAGCTGAGATTTGACCGTAGTAAATTAAAAAAAAAATCATTTCTTGTCTTGGCCACGCACTGAGACTCGATGGCACTTCCGCAATGATGTGGGGGTAAAGAGGTGTCAGTTGCCCTGGTAAGGTCCCGGACGATGCCATACCGGGCTCTCCATCGATCACACACCTGCACCTGCTTATACCATGCAACGAGTGGGATCCAGGCTTTCTGCACGCTAAGCAGCAGACCACTGCATGCATGCTCAACTGCCTGCCAATGACATGGGAAGAGTGGCCCTAGACTAAAGACTGAAGAGCTCGCCCGGTAGATTCCTGGTAGAGCTTGTTTCACAAACCCATACCTTACTGCAGCAAATGCAAATGGGTGGAGAGAAGATCTGCAGAGGCTGCCGGGACCAGGAACATGCAGAGGGAAGCTCTTCATGTTTTTACCCTAAAAACACTCCAGGTACTGGGGGGGGGAGTAACTCAGTGGCAGAGAGGTTGTGTGTGCGCCAACACACCACACACACACACACACACACACACACACACACACACACACACACACGAGGGCAAACATTGAAAAGTAAGGTTTGGGAATGGCCACTCCTTTTGGATTTTGCCTGGCCAATTTGTCAAATATAGGAACCATACAGATGAAAGGTGGTAAAGCAGCTGATGAGATGGCTCAGTACGGAAAGGAACTTGGCAGCCAAACCTGGCAACCTAAGTTCCATGCCCAGGCCCCAACGTTCTGGAGGGAAGGAACCACTTTCTAGAACCAGTTCCTGTAATCGTCTTTTGATCTACATACATGCACCATGAGCAATGCGTGTGCATGCACACACACACACACACACACACACACACACACACACACACAATAAAAAATAAATGTAAAAAAGACTTTCAAAACAGTCTGTTTTGTTGCATTCTAATCAGTGTCCCAGCAGCAAGAAGCTGCAGGTAAGTCTGGCATCCATCCCTTTTCGCTATTTCCCTTTGGTTTGATTTACTCATTTATTTTGAGACGGGGCCTCATGCATTACAGATTGGCCTGAAGCTCTCTAAGTGGTAGATGACCACAGATTTTAACCCTCCTGCCTCCCCGTCTCCAGTGCTCCGTCACCATCAATGCCAGGTTTCTTTGGTGCTGGGGGTGGAAGCCAGGGCTTCCTAAATCCTGGGCAAGCCCTCTACAAATTGAACCGTAAGGCACCTCCAGCCTCTGACTGAGCCCCAGCACACTGCTCTGTGGACTGTCTTCGGTCTCTGCCCCTCCCTTCCCAGGAGTCTAATGTGGGAAGGGGACTGGGCTAATCTCCACCCTCAACACCTGTTCTGCGATCCTTGACTCCCGTTTGGAATTCTTCCACCTCTGCTAAGACCCCTAAGATCTGGGTTCCTCATCCTCTCAGCACCCAACCTCTTCTAGAGGCTCTGCCTGTCTTTTGTCCCCATTTTCTTCTTCTATCTCACCATGTTACCTTCCACCATATATGGCCACAGAGCTGCAGCCAGCCTCCAACGTACAGCCTCCCCTTTCATTTCTATTTCTTAGTTTGAAAAATTCTATAGTGCGAGCACATTCACTTCCACTGGAGTCTTCTAAATTCAATTTTCTGTCCTCTTGGGCTGCTCCAAACGCACCATGTCCCTCAATGATCTAAACAGGATCTCTGTGCGCTCTCTCTCTCTCTCTCTCTCTCTCTCTCTCTCTCTCTCTCTCTCTCTCTCTCTCTGTGTCTGTGTGTGTGTGTGTGTGTGTGTGTGTGTGTGTGTGTGTGTGTAGAAGCCATTGGTCAATTGGTCAACATCGAGTATCTTCCTCAATCTCTCTCCACCTTATCTTTTTTTAATGACTGCACTTTTAATCTTTTCCCCCTTTTTTAACTATTTGTTTACTTTACATTCTGATCGCTGCCCCCCAGTCCCCTCCCACAGTCCCTCCCTCCATTCTCCCTATCCTTCTCCTCTGAGAGTGTGAAGGACCCCCTGAGACCCCCTTCTTACCCTGGCACATCAAGTCTCTGTGGGGCACATCTGCTCCCCCTGAGACCAGACAAGGCAGCCCAGCTAGAACTTATTCCACAACAGGCAGCAGCTTTAGGGTTAGCCCCACTCCAATTGCTCCAGACCCCATGAAGACTGAGCTGCACATCTGCTGTATCTGTGGGGGGAGGGGGAACTAGGTCCAGCTTGTGTATACTTTTTGGTTAGTGGTTCAGTCTCTGGGAGCCCCCAAGGTTCCAGGTTAGTTGACTCTGTTGATCTTCTTGTGGAGTTCCTATCCCCATTGGCCCCTCTCCACTTTCTCTTTTGAAACAGAGTCTCTCACTGAATCAGTCTTTCAGCTAGACTGGTCGGCCGGTAAACCTCAGAGATGTACCTCTCTGTGTCTTCCCAGGGGCCAGCCACTAGCTCTGGATCTGAGATCAAACCCAGATCTTCATGCTGTGTTGTACTCAGCTGACTGATGAGCATCTCCCCAGCCCCTTGAACAGAATTTTCATCAAAAAGAAGCTTCGGGACTCTTCACTAACAAAGTCCCTCATGGTTAATAGCCAGATGAGAAACAGTTTCCTGTAGGAAAGTGATGGCCTACCTGGATGTGTTCTGTCCAGGAAGCCCAAATCACCACACTGGAAATGACAATGCCAGCATCTCTCCTGTGTCAAAAGCCTTGTAGCAATCTGTAGTCTACCTAACTTAAAATCGGCAAGTGACTGGCTACTGTTCAAGTATTTCAAGAGAATGATAAGAATGGTAGGTTGGGAGGTAGATTGCTTAACAAAAAGAACTTGAGTTAAAGCTCCATAACTCATGGTGTTTGTTTGTTTGTTTGTTTGTTTGTTTGTTTGTTTGTTCAAAGGGGATAAAGAAAAAGAAGATAAGAAAAAGCTGGATGCGACTGACAGGATGGCTTAGCAGTTAAGGGTGGGGGCTGACAAGATTAAGTCTGATCCCTACAGCCCATAAGGAAGAAAGGGACAACCGAGTTCTACAAATTTTCCTCTGATCCACTCGAACTACATGATAGATAGATAGATAGATAGATAGATAGATAGATAGATAGATAGATAGATGAAAGAAAAAATAGATAGATAGATGAAAGATAGATTGATAGAAAATAGATAATTGATAGATATATAGATAGTTAATACATAGATAGATAGATAGATAGATAGATAGATAGATAGATAGATAGATAGATAGATAGATAGATAGATAGATAGATAGAAAGATGAACTAGATTCAATGGTATATACCTATAATCCTAGTGCTGAGGAGACAGAGGCAGGAGGACCCTTGGGGCTGGCTGGCCTGCCACTCCAGCCTACTAAGTGAGCTCCAGACCAATAAGAGATCCTGTCTTAAAAATCAAAGTGATAATCTTTGGATGTCACCCAAGGTTGACATCCAACCTCAAAATGTACCCCCCAACACACACACACACACACACACACACACACACACACACACATACACACACACACACACAGAGAGAGAGAGAGAGTCACATAATAGTAACTAATATTATCTGTCTCAAAGTCAGGCTCAATGTCAAATGGTTTATGGCATTACTTACATCTCGTTTTTAGCCCTCACAGTTTGACTGAGCACTTGACTACAATTAACCCACTTTCACTAGTTATATAACACAGAGAAGTAAAGAAAATTATCCGAAGTCCCAGAGACTATAATTTGCCCAGCTGGGATTCAAACTCAGGCTACCTGCACAGAATCCATGAATTAATTTAAACATCTAGCGTAGCAATTGCCACACCACAGTGCACCAGGCACTGGAGGTGCATGTAGGAAGGACTGTCATTGGTCTGGCAAGATGGATCTAAGTCTCTCCATTGGGCTAATCAGAACCCAGCAGGTGAAAGTCCTCACATGACCCCAAGGCTCCCACCTCAGAAAGGCCGGGTTGCTGCAGCCCCACCTGGTGGGAGAAGCTGCTGCTCAAAACACCGTTTGGGCCTAGGCAAGAGGTTTTATAAAGCACAAAGCCGTCTCCTTGGTCTCATAGATCGTATGTTAGGGACCGAGGCCAGGAGGGAATGGGAAGGGAGTGGGGAATCAGACTAATGACCTTGTGAGCGGGGTTTGAGTCTATTCAATCTTATGTTTGTTTTCAAACCCACTGGTGCCTTTAAATGCTCTCTTATTTACATTGTAGGGAGGAGGACCCTCAAAACTTCTGAGTGCTATGTGCTTCCTCCACACTTCCAAGTGTTCTGTGGCCCACAGCTGAACTTGTTGGACCCCTAGGCTCATTCTTGGCTTCTACCTCAAGGCCGCCAACCTCCCTGGGAAGCATACACAAGCTTCCTTGCAGAGTAACTACACTGGCCACGAGACACCCTTGTCACGGACTCTCAGTCATCGGTATTAAATATTTACCTTTTCTTATACTCTTTACTTATGTCAGGTGGGTTCACGTCGCAATGCATGCAGAAGACATCTTGCAGGGGTCCATTCTTTCCTTCCGGCATGTGGGTCTTGTGGACCAAAGTCAGGTCATCAGGCTTGTGTGACAAGCCTCTTTACCCACTGGGCCATCTCGACAGACCTGTAA
The DNA here is from genome assembly GCF_011064425.1 of Rattus rattus. Lineage (NCBI taxonomy): Eukaryota > Metazoa > Chordata > Mammalia > Rodentia > Muridae > Rattus > Rattus rattus. Next base: position 13,234,302 of record NC_046163.1, on the reverse strand, counting down.
GTACTTTTCCCTTAACAATGTATATTAGGGATTACCTCCACTCATGCAAATGAATCTCTCTCACCTAACTCCTGCTCCCAGATTTCTTGGGTCTTCATACATTCTCTGTTCCCAGTCCTTTAGTGAGTATCTCTGTAGGTTCTCTAGCACACTTTTAGAGGAAGAATTTCTAGGGGTAGAGTGGTTAGCCAATGGAGAGTGTATGATCTCTGTCCCTCTCTGTCTCTCTGTCTCTGTCTTTCTCTCTGTCTCTCTCTGTGCACAGGTGTGTGTGTTCCTGTGTATATGTGTGTGTGTGCGCATGTGTGTGTGCCTGTGTGCATGCGTGTGCAATGTGAGTGTGCATTTGTGTGTAAGAATGACCTATACATAGATGGCAAAAGACAACCTCCAAGATTGGTTCTGATGTTGACCTTGTTTGAGGGAAATCTGTGTCAACTCTTCACCTCTACCTTCCATGTCCCAAGCTCCTAAACAACTCTCCCCACTTGTACCCTCATGGGACCCCCAGGCTCTGACTCTGGAACCACGGTTGAGGACCACATCGAGTATTTTGAGAGATGAAACATACCAATGAAAGTACCAATAAGCATGTAGAAAGATGCCCCCTTTGGTGGCTAGGGAGCTGGCTCACTGAGTGAAATGCTTGCAGTGCCCTTTAAGGATCCAGGTTTGATCCCCAACGCCCATGTAAACAGCCCAGTGTAACGGCACATACCATAATCCTAGCACTAGGGAGGTAGAGGACAGGAGGCTACCTGGAGTCTAACCAGGTTAACCAATTGGTGAGCACTGTCTCAAAAGCTAAGGTGGAGGGGCCAGGGGGTTGGCTCAGCTAGTAAGAGCAGTTTTTCTAGCAAACCTGATGACCTGGGTTTGAGCCTAAAACCACATTAAAAAAAAAAAAGCCAGTGATGAATCTAAAATTCCTTCGTTCTTCTGGGAACTCACCCAGAAGCTTGTGTACAAAACATTGCAGTAGAAATAAGAGAGACCTTGCCTCAAAACAAAGTGGAAGGTGAGAATCCACTCCCAAAAAGCTTGCCCTCTGACTCCACATGTGTACTGCATCACGTCTGCACACACAAAGAGAGAATATATGAACCGAACATCTCTATAAATGAACAAGAAGCTAGAAGACAACTGAGAGACACCAGCTGACATTGACCTCTGGGCTCAACGCCTATGCATGCACACATGCACACACACAGAGAGATACACACACATCTGCTCTCACACTTGTACACATGCAAATACATACACAACATACACATAAAAACAGCCACCTTTGTTTCAGCTGTGTGAATAATATAACTAATGTCAATTTGGAGGACTGGCTCCAAGTAGAGGACTCCAAAGAACCTGGGCAGTGGCAAATAGTAGAATAGCATTCATCGCCTTCAGACCCTTCTGCACTCCTCCCCTGGGAAATTTCCATTTCTTCTTGGCATCCTTCCCACTTCTTAGCTGGCTACCAGAAACAAAGAACTCCTTCCTGGCTCTCAGAGTGGCTTCCGTAGTAAGTGATACCTGTCTAGCCTTTCAGAGGCAACCTGGGTCTGAGTATAAGAAAGGTCCTTCCCTTCCTACCCTAAGCCACAACTTCCTCATCAGTTATTTTCTGATGTCAACAACCCCTGTCCCCAGCCAAACAGCTGAACCCTTCCTCCGGCCTCCACACACAGGCCAGCCAATTAGTTGCAAATTTTGAGAGCAAATACGGGAAGGGCATTTACAAAATGCAAGCTTCTCCTGCACCTAACCCCAGATCTAGTTAATGGGGCCATTTTTACCTTTTGAATTACCCCCTTTTGGTAAGAGGTGAATAAAACTATGCCATCTAAATCTTCCACTGAAATCATGCCTGTTTTGGGGGGAGGGAGCTGGGACAATGCTCAGTCAGTAAATCATTTGCCTAATGAGTACAAGGAACTGAGTTTGACACCCCCCAGAAATCATATATAAATCTGAAAATGATGGTGTGTGTGTGTGTTACCCAGTACTAAGATGCACAGATAGACAGACCCAGGGGGTTGCTAGCCAGTGCCATGCAGTGAGAGATGCTGTCTCTAGCAGTAAGGTAGACAACGTCCTGAGAAACAGTAGCCTGAGAAACAGCATCTAAAGTTGACCACACACACACACACACACACACACACACACACACAACTTGTGACTATTTTGGGGAGTTGGAAATATAGATCAGTAGTAGGGCATGCGATTTAATGTGAGGCCCTGGGTGCAGCCCTTAGCTCCATAAATCAATAAATACATAGAAGATTAGATAGATGATAGATAGATAGATAGATAGATAGATAGATAGATAGATAGATAGATAGGAAGGATGCATTGGTAGGTAGGTAGGTAGGTAGGTAGGTAGGTAGGTAGGTAGGTAGGTAGGCAGGCAGGCAGGCAGGCAGACAGACAGATAGATGATAGACTGACAGACAAATAGATGATAGATTAGACCATATCTTCAATGTACAGGAGCAAACCTTACGTGCTGAGAACAGAGAGGTGGTCACTTGGTCATTGTTACCACCAAGCTGCTCTGAACCCTAGTCTAGTCAGGGCTCCCTAGCCCTCCTGTTGGGTAAAAGAACTCCATGTGACAGACTCATGGATTTTCACCCTGGGAGACCAACCTTGAGAAGAAGAGCTACACGTGGAGATGCATTTACGGCAGTAACAACCCTGTTTGCCATGAAGCCATGAAAGTGGACAAAAGGCGTACCAATGGAGCAGGGAGCAGGGGGGCAGCTATGCCGGACTACTTGCAGACTGCAGGGCCCTCAGAGGATGCCCTACTGTCCAGATACACTCTCCCTTAGCACATAGAGAAAGCTAAATGTCCAAGGAGGTTATGAGGTGTGCCAGCACCACCCCCAACTCCACCCATCACAAAGAGCCAGCAGGAACTGGGTAAACCGTCATCCTCACAGCAGATCACACGCAGTGTGAAGGAAGGCAAAGGTGGTCAGCACTAACATTGGAAACTAAAGCACCAAGTTGGGTCTCCTGTTGCCTCGGTTCTCCTTTTATTTAAGTGGAGTTAATAATCCTACCTGCCTTATATTCTCACATGAATTAATGGCTTGAACTAGAGACTTGGCAGCCAATATAGCTGGTGTGTCACTACTGAGTAATTTAACGACCATGACTGTGCAACTCTGTATTCTTGTTCTCTAGTGAATGGGGCCTTGTCTACATTGCTTGTTGTCTCTCTTGGCCCCTGCAATGTTCCTTAGCCCTTCAGTCATGCCCTAGTTACCTTCTAAGGACCCCTACACACACACACACACACACACACACACACACACACACACACACACACACACACACACACCCGAAGCCTACTCCTACATACACGCTCTTGGAAATCCTAGCAAAGAGTCATCATAGCTGAGTACCTGGAAAGCATGAGTCTGCTCTCTTGTCTGCTTTTAGGGTAGATAAGGGTTGGCTAGAACCTGGCCCACAGCAGCCCCCATTGGCTGTCTACATAGAGTGTCCCCACAGCCTTCTTAGCACTCCCTTCCTCTGACAGATGGTGACCCCACCCATAACAGGACAGGGAGGCAGATAATCCTATCACTGCTCAGATGCCAGGAATGGGTAAACTGGATCCCTGGGAAGGCAGAATAAACCTTCTGCCTCCCAAGCAAGATGTTCTAGAACATCAGCTGTCCATCCTGAAACTCAAAATCCATTCCAGAAGTTCAGAGTTGGGAGCCTGGGAAGACCGAATAAGAACTGAATTCAATCCCCAGGTAAAAATTAGCACAGCAGCACACATGGTAACCACCGTGCTGAGGAAGTAGGGACAGGAAAATCTCTGGAGCTCTCTGCCATGCAAGTTTGACCAAATCAGTGAACTCCAGGTTCAAAAGGAGACCTTGACTCAAAAACTAAGGTGGTGGTGCAAGCCTTTAATCCCAGCACTTGGGAGGCAGAGGCAGGCTGGTCTCTTAGTTTGAGGTCAGCTTGCTCTACAGAGTGATTTCCAAGACAGCCAGGGATACACAGAAAACCCTGTTTCAATGATGAGAGAGAGAGAGAGAGAGAGAGAGAGGAGAGGAGAGGAAAGAACTTCTAGCCTCTAGCCACACACACACACACACACACACACACACACACACACACACACTTTAAAAGTAGAACTTCAGAGCTGGGTAGGTAGGGTTGATACTATCAAATCCAAGTCCCTCATGCCAGTCATCTGTGTGATCTAGGCTAGAGGATGACCATGACCTTTCCTCACAACAATCGCCTGTTCACTGTTACTGACTGGAGACTCACTATGCACAAGCATTTCTCCCCAAGTCTTCTAACAGGTCTGCCAGAAAACTCTCTACAGATAAGGAAACTGAGGCCCAGATAGCTCTCGAAGGAACGTGAGATCTCACAAATACACAGAATGGACGCAGTTTCATACTCAGTCACTGTTGTGACTTAGACTTACAGCTACTTAGACTGGAGTTGTAACTCCTCCCCCAGCTGACCTTCAGAAGTCACCCCATGTGTCTAAGAAGAGACAATCCTACCTGCTTTGCAATCATAGTGATAATGCAGGTGACACAGCTGTCATCATGATGTTTGATAAATGACTGCTGTCAGGATTAATTCATTTGTTCCTGTCTGAACCTTACCAAGTCTGAGGAAAGCCCACAGTCACCTGACACTGCTTAATGAGGTCGTCTCCCTTGTTGGCACTCATCCAGTCTTGTGTGTGTGTGTATGTGTGTGTGTGTGTGTGTGCTGTACATATGTGTTTGTATGTATACATATGTGTTCATATGTATAAGTACATGCATGTGGAGTCCAAAGTTTAGTGTCAGATGTCTTATCACTCCTCACCGTATTTATTTATTTTACTTTTTGTTTTGTTTTGTTGGCTTTTTGAGACAGGGTTAGTTTGTATAACAGCCCTGACTGTCCTGGAACTTTCTTAGTAGGTCAAGTTGGCCTGGAACTCACAGAGATCCACCTGCCTCTGCCTCCTGGGTGCTGAGATCAAAGGCATGCAGCACCATGCCTGGATTAGTTTACATTTTTATTTATTAATTTTTGTGTGTATGTGTGTGCATGCCACTACGCATGTGAGGAAGCCAAAGGACAACTCCTCGGGGTCAGTTCTGTCCTTTATATCATGTGGGTCCTGGGCACTGGGCATCAGGGCATCAGTCTTGGCTGTAGTCACCTTTACCTCTTATGTCACCTTGCCACCCTGATCTTCCGACCCCTTTGCACCTACTGTGTGCAGGTCCCTTTATGGTAGCCTATTACCTACAAGGGTGTCCACCCCTGCATAATTGCAATCGACAATGTCACGTAATATCACAGGGTCAGTTGTATATCCGTCACAGAACACCTCTTCTCTTTGTCTTTTCTCTTTTCTCACACTGGCCTTGAACCTAGTCTGTGGTCTCAGCCTCCCAAGGGCTGGCAAGGAAGGAGCACCACACCTGAAGGAGCACCACACCTGAAGGAGCACCACACCTGAAGGAGCACCACACCTGAAGGAGCACCACACCTGAAGGAGCACCACACCTGAAGGAGCACCACACCTGAAGGAGCACCACACCTGAAGGCACCACACCTGAGCACCACACCTGAAAGGAGCACCATACCTGAAGGGCACCACCACCACACCTGAAGGACCACACTGCACCACACCTGAAGGGCACCACCCTGACACCTGACCAGAGACCACCACACACCTGAAGGAGCACCACACCTGAGGAGCACCACACCTGAAGGAGCACCACACCTGAAGGAGCACCACACCTGAAGGAGCACCATACCTGGTACTTTCCGTGCTTTCTTTGCCCACCCCTCATGAGGTCATCAGCGTACCCGAGTGGGTTTCTCTGCAGCTCTGTCCTAACACTACCACCCCAACTCTCTTCTGGAACCAAACCATCTTAGAGACTGCTTCTCCTTTTTGTTGAGTGTTTTTGTTTTTATAGTCTGAGGGTGTGTATGGAAGGGTATATGTAAGGTGCATGTGTGTTACATGTATGGGAGTACACAGACAGAGACATGTGTGCCCATGTATTTGCAGAGGACAGAGAAGAATATCAGGGACCTTGCTCTATCACTCTAGGTCTCATTGCCTTGAGACAGGGCCTCTCATATAAGACAGATCTCCCACAGAACCCTTGATGCAGACCATCCTAGGTTCTTCCAAATTTGAAGATTTGACCAAGTCTAGAACACAGAATCTGGGTTTTAAAAACATCAGGGTCGTCACCACCAGACTTCCTAGTCTCCAGTGCAACCACAGCACCATAGCAATCAGAGGCCCTGTTAGTGCCCAGCAATTTTTCAGTCAGTCACTGAGTTCTGCCTCTCAATTCCCCGCTACGTTAGAATAAAGTGGGAAAAGGCTTGGAAAATAGGAGAGAAGATAACTCTTCCAGAAAGATGTGGTGGCAATGGAAGGGACCTTTTGAAGATCATTATGAACCACTATAATAGTCATACTTTTGCTTTCGGGGTGTTTCCGGTGGAGCTCAGGAGTGGTTCCACCTGGGAAGAAAGCAGGTAAAGATGGTGGACCCACTTCAAAGGGACCCTCAGTGAGTTTGAGAAAACATAAATGCCCAAACACATCTTCATAATACTGCTTATGCTTCTCTAAGAGACAGGAGTCAGGCCAGGGGACGAAGCTCAGTCAGGAGTGCCTGCCTAACACACGCAGAGTCCTGGCTTTGATCTCCAGTACTGCATCAACCAGGTGTGATGGTGGCACAGACCCTGGGACCCTGGGACCCTGGAAGGTACAGGAGGTGAAAGCAGGGGACAAGAAGTTTCAAGGTCATCCTTGGCTTCATAGTAAGTCTGAGGGCAGCCAGAGCCACATGAGACACTGTCTCAAAAAAAAAAAACGGAACAAACAACAACAAAAATCACTGGACTGTAGTCATGGATCAGCGGAGAACCTGAACTCTGTTCCCAACATCTACTTCAGGCCATCCACAACCCGCTGCAACTCCAGCTCCAGGGAATCTGACACTCTCTTCTGACCTCTGCAGGCACCTGCACTCATGTGCACACACCCTCGTAATTTCAAAAATCACAATAAAATAAAATAAGAACTTCTCCAAGCATTCAGAGGAGAAACAATAGGAAGCCAGTACCTGTTAAATGATCACTTTTTAAAACATTATCTCAGTTGATTTCGTACTAATTTCAGTAAGTACCAGCACCCCATTTTACAGACAACAAATCCGAGGCTCATGAAGGACTTGGGTTCTTCAACATCAGCAGCAGGTTTCCATCTACATCCTGTAAACCAGGCAGGACACTGCCCCCTCAAAGTGAGTCCCAAACAGGGACGCCTTCAGAGCTCAAGTGCCAGGCTTTAGCTAATAGCTTACTGGTACCCAGACTCCTCCAGCCCAGAGGGCTCTAAGTTCTTCTTCTTCTGCATTTCCCGGGGCCTTGCCCATCTCCAGACGTATCAGTGACCAGAGTTAGCATAAAGAAGGAAGTAGGACACACAACCATCATGGGGGCACCCGCTATGCCACAGGGTACCCTCAGTCTGGGAGTGTGACAATGGCCTCTCATGGGTTTCAGCTCATGAAGACAATGCGGAGTAAGATGTTTTAGTGTCAAGGTTAGGGTAAAATAGAAGACTCAAGAGTATATGACATCCACATTTTCACATTAGCAAACAAGACCGGGGCAAGAAAAAAAGGGACTTCAGAAAAGAACAGTTCAATGGCAGTGTTGGTTTGACTGTGCTGTGGGTGGTTTTCCTTAAATTAAAATTTAACGATTGCTCTTGATAGTTTTGAATAGAAAATATTAAAGAAAGAGAGGGGTGCTGGGAGAGTTCTTTGGTTGTTTACATTCTTGCTGCGTCAGCATGAGGACTTGAGTCGGATCCCCAGCTCCTGTATAAAAACACCAAATCAGTGGTAGCTTGCTTTCCTCTCTGGGCCTCACTAGTCAGCCACTTGCCTACTTGGTGAGTTCCAGGTTCAGTGAAAGACTTTGTCACACAAAAAAAGAGGTGAATGGCTCCTGAGAAATGACACCTGCGGTTGACTTCTGCCTTCCATGGGTACACATGCACACACACACACACACACGCGTGCGCACACACACACGCATGCACACACACACGCACACACACACACATACATACACACACACGTGAGGCAGAGGAAGGTAAACAAGCATTCTTCTAGGGTTTTCCCTGGTCTGACTGATGTCTGTGAAGGAAAGGAAGGGACTAGGACAAAGAAAGGTCTCCTGTGGCTAGAACCATGGAACCAAAAGGGTGGTTAGCATTTCTGCCCATCTGGGCAAAGGCTGGAGGAAGGTTAGGTCTCTCCTAGCTTGACACCCACAGGAGCTTGGCCTACTGTCAGCCCAAAGCCACCACCCCAGCTGTTCCCTCTTTCCTTTCTGTGTATTGCCCAGCTGTGTTCAGATCCTTTCTGCCAACCGCTCTTTAATCCCAGGCCTACCCCCATCAAGGTATCCCTCCACTACCAGGCTCCCAGGACCCTGCCCAATTCATGTGGTAACTAGAGCCTGCTGTGAGCTAAGGAGAAGCCAGTAGCAGGGCCAGGTCAGTGGAGGGAAACCTTCAGATGAGCCCTTCAGATTCTGCCTCTGGTTTAAAGCCCAGAAGTCACAATGAATATAGCCCACCCCTTTACCATGCTTTGGAAGACTTGGCCCCAGGAGCCTGACACCATCATCTTACCTGGAATGGCTTAGAAACTAGTCCCACCATGACAGTGAACACCCACCATTTCCCCATCAACGAAGCAACATTTCTGCTGTGGCTTTTTTAAAACGTTGGCCAATCAGAATAGCTATAATAATATCTGTGCTAATAATGACTCCCATTTACTGAAGACCAACAATATGCCTGGTATCTGATAGATGCTATTTACCTTATAAATATTCATTGCATAATAATAAATTCATTTTCCCATTTGTATTAATCAAAGATGCATGGGAGTGACGGCCAGCCCTTCTAAGCAGCATAAAGTGCCTATGGCCAGTCTGTAGCTTCTCCACTTCAAGACAAGGAAACATCCTGTGGATGGCCAGGGTGTCTTTCTTTGGTGAGGTGAGGTAAGGTGAGAACAGATACTAAAGCTCATCCTCTTATCTTCCTCCCTCAGAACCAGGACTCCAACTACATTAGGGAATTGCCCAGTCAACCCAATTGGTCAACCCAATTGGTTGGCCTTTCCTTTACTAGACTCCCATCATAGAGATGGCAAGAGTTCAACTCCAGGTCACAAAGCTGGAGGTGGGATTTGTCTCTGTTCTCCAGACCCCAGTGTAATGAGCTGTGCTAAAAATAATATCTTGTTTTCATAGGCCTGGTGGTTAGAACTGCTAGAACTTGTCCCAGTATATGTACCCTTCTTTGACAATCAGCTTAAAATGTCAACTTACTACAATCTAGAACTGTCTGAAAAGAGAGTTACTATTGGGGAATTATTTAGATGAGGTTACCCTGTGGCTATGTTGGGGGCAGGTGTCTTGATTATTAACCAATGAAGGAAGACACAGTTCCCTGTGGGTGGTACCATTCCCTGGTCCAGGAATCCAGAACTACATAGGACGGGGCAAGCTAGGCAAAGCAGTAACAATTAGGAAGTAAGGATGCGTCTGTCTACTCTTGGCTCTTGACTGCCGATGTTCCTGTACCGTGATCAGCTGCCTGACTGTCCTGACTCTCCCACACGGTGGACTGTAACTTGGAACTAAAGCCAAGTAAACCTTTGGCTCCTCTAAATCGTTTTGGCCAGGGTGTCTTACAACAGTAAAGGTAAAATTAGGACACTTTCCCAAAATGACTACCCAAGTCTTGGTCTCAGCTGGCCCAAACTTCACATGAATAGCTCTTTTTGTCTATTCTAACTCCATAGGCTCCCTTCCTTTGAAAGTACTCAGCATCTAAGCCCTTATCCAAGACACCATTTTCCCCAAAAATCAAGGGTAGGGGGTGGAGCTCAGTGGCAGATTGCTTGTCTTGAGTATACAGGTTCTTTTACAAACAGAAAAAGAGGGGATTCACCTGCCTTCTAACTATGGCAGAGACATATTAAGCACTGTAGAGAATGGAGAGGCAATAAAACTGCACTAACCAGTAAAACCAGCAACAGGCATTTAATGAGAAATTCTAGCAAGCTCTGTTTCCATCCTCCCCTCTCTGCAGGTGTGTATGAACACGTGTACTCGTGTGTGTGTGTGTGTGTGTGTGCGAGTGTGTGTGAGTGTGAGTATATATGTGTGTCAGTGTGTGTGGGGTGAGTATATGTGGAGTGTGTGTGAGTACTCAAGATGTGTGAGGTGTGTGTGCGTGTGAGTGTGAGTGGAGTGTGGTGTGTGGAGTGTGTGGAGTGTGTGTGAGAGGCATGTGAGTGTGTGTGGAGTGTATGGGAGTGTGTGTGTGTGTGTATGGTGTGAGTATGTGTATCTGAGGATGTGTGTGTGAATGTGTAGGGGTGTGGAGTGTGTGTATCTGAGGAATGTGTGTGTGGAGTGTGTGTTGAGTGTGTGTGAGTGTGTGGGTGTGTGTGTGTGTGGGAGTGTGTGTGAATGAATGTGTGTGAGTGTGTGTGAGTGTGTGAGTTAGTGTGTGTAAGTGTGTGTGAGTGTGTAAGTGTGAATGTGTATATCTGAGTGAATGTGTGTGAGTGTGTGTGAGTGTGTAAGTATAAGTATGTAAGTGTGAGTGTGTGCATCTGAGTAAATATGTATGAGTATCTGTGTGTGAGTGAGTGTGTGTATGTGTGTGTGTAAACCTAAGTGTGGAGGTCAGAGGTTGGCTTCAACTATCTCTTTCATTTGCTCTCCATCTTGTTGGTTGAGATGGGTCTTTCACTCACCAGTCTGTCTAGTTGGTCTCATGGCTCCTTCTGCCTCTGTCTTTCCAGTACTGGACTCACTGCAGCATCCTCACCTTTACATGGGTGCTGTGAGTCCAGACTCAGGTCCTCATGACTGTACATCAAGCACTTTCCCAACTGATCCCTCTCCCCAGACCCTAAACGCCATCTTTCAAACACCAAACAATCACAGTTTTCTTCCCCCAATTGTATTGGGAGCTCCTGATTTACCAACATTCACTCGGGCCCATTGAGGAGTATTCTACTTCCCTCGTGACGGCTCCCTCTATCCAAAGTCCCTGTTTGTCCTGGATATGTGACTCAGTTGGCAGAGTGACTGCTACCTACTGATGCACAAAGCCCTGAGTTTCATGTCCAGCACAAAATAAACTGGGCATGGTGGTGCATGCCTGTAATCTCAGCACCAGGGACCAGAGTTCAATGTCATCCTCAACTGTATGAGTTCACACAGCCTAGAAAACAGGAAAACAGGAAAGAGTTGGACCACAAAGCATTCAAAGCTTTAAGCGCTTTTGGTTGGGTCCCTCATCCTCCACATCTTTACTATCCTTTAAAGGGTGGCTTCTTCTAAGTCCCATAAGCCTGCCTTACATGCCTTGAAATGCAAACATACCTTTCGAAAGTGTTTGATAGCTCACCAGCGCCCACTGCAGCTGGTTCTCGTGGTGGGTGGGATAAGATAGGTCAGGTCCGCTGGCAACGATGCTTCACGAACGCAACTTCTGCCCAGAATTTTCAGGCCCACATTCATCGTGTTCCCTCCCAGGGAGACATCCGGTAAGTTGATGTGTTTCTTTTCTTCACTTTGACCACTCTTTCACAACTCTCCTGGTAGCCTGTGTACTCTTCTGAAAACCGGGATGATAGAGCAAGTTCCTCTGCTGGGAAGAATGTAAGCTTGGAAAAGAGCCGAAAGGTTTTGAGCCAAAAGTGATGAAGAAAGGGCGTGGTCACAGACTTGGAAATGTGCTGTTCTGAGCAAAAGTGAGGCTCACATATAAACTGGCAAGACCCTTTTCATGTGTTTGAAAAAGAGAATATGTATGGTCTGTGAAGTGTGTGTGTGTGTGTGTGTGTGTATGTGTGTGTGTGTAATATATGCATTTGTACATGATAATGTACAAATGTAATATGTGCATACACATGTGAATATGCATGTGAAAGTCAGAGGTCAAAAATGTTTGTCTTAGGGGTTGGGGATTTAGCTCAGCGGTAGAGCGCCTGCCTAGCGAGCGCAAGGCCCTGGGTTCGGTCCCCAGCTCCAAAAAAAAAAAAAAAAAAAAGTTTGTCTTAGTGGCTCTTTACTTTTCTGGGGTTTTTTGGTTGGTTGGTTGGTTGGTTGGTTGGTTGGTTGGTTGGTTGGTTGGTTGAATAGTTAGTTGTAAACTAACTCTTAAAAATAGTTTCAGGGACAACAGGATGACTCTATAAATAAAGGCACATGTTACCAAGCCTGATGACCTAAGTACGCTCCCCAGAACGCATGGTTGAAGGAGAGATCTGACTCTCTTTGTTGTCTTCTAATTTCTATGTATGTGCCCTCATGTGCACATGCACATGAGCGTGCACGCAAAAACGCGCGTGCACACACACACACACACACAATGTTTTTTTTTAAATGATTTTTAAAGAAAGTCTACACAGTTTCAGTTGGAAGGAATAAGGGTGAATAGCTCAGTCATTGCTTGCAGGAGGAATGAGGGTGGACACACACCCTGGTGTGAGCTGGGAACTTAGGAGTCCTACTTGGGGACCATGAGGGGACGTGGGAGTTCAGAGCTGACCCAGGCAGAGCACAACCAGGCAGGTGTAAAGAGTGCCCTCTAAACCTGACATAGTAACACACACCTTTAAACCCAGCACTTGGGAGGCAGAGGCAAATCTCTGAGTTCAAGGTCAGCTTAATCTACAGAATGAGTTCCAGAACAGTCAGTGCTACACAGAGAAACCCTGTGTCAAAAAAAAAAAAAAATCCCCTCTGACAGAAAAAGCTGGGAGCAGGTTTTAGGACATTGGTCTGCCCATCCTCCAGGCCTGCTGGCTTGTGGCTCTGTTCTGAATGACACAGCTAATTAAGGCAGGTCCTGCTACAGCTCTAAGCTGGAGCTGCCGAAAATGGAGGCTGGCCTGCCTTCTGTCACAGCTTCCAGAACAATCGAGATTTCAGGGGGAACAGCTCATCTGTAAATAAAATAAAATATCCTTTGGGCTGCAGCCAGGTAGTTGCTGCTGCCTTTGGCCTGAATGTAATTAGCATGTTGGGCCTGGGCAGGTAGGGCAGAGGCAGCTGCTGGAGGGGGTCGGCCATCCTTGAAGACCTCTGCCAAACGGTTTTGCTTAGGGTGATATATTTCCCTCCTTCCTCTCTACCTCCCTAGCCCCCAACTCTTCAAAATGAAGCCCATTTTGAAATGAAACCAAAGGCAGGAAATTAGCTGCCTACTGCTCAAGGGCACAGAATGGAACAGTACTAGGGAGGGTACCAGGCTGGCCTTGGAGCTGCATGAATCTTCCAAGGATGGGGAGGGGAGGAACCCAAGGTGGGGACAGAAAGCAAGCTCCCGGTTTTGCCCCAGTTTTTATAAAAGTCTCAAAGGTGTCAGAGAGAGAGAGAGAGAGAGAGAGAGAGAGAGAGAGAGAGAAACAGTAATGCTCATTTTATAGTTAATGCTCATTTTGTAGGCAAGCAACCCAGCCAGGAGGAAAAAAGAGGTGAGAAATAAGTTGCCTAAATTTAAAAAAGAAAAATACAAAACCTTTTCTTTGACCAACCTGGGATTTTTCTTTTTTAATTTTACAAGGTACTATTTGAATATATTTAACTACTATTTCTCTCTCTCTCTCTCTCTCTCTCTCTCTCTCTCTCTCTCTCTCTCTCTCTCTCTCTCTCAGAGACATTGTCTCATTTGTCCTCTGGTCATCCTTGAAATCCACAAACCAAGAATGACCTCGAACTTCTGATCCCCCTAACTCCATCACACTAACTTCACGATGGGACGGGACTTCCTGCGTGCTAGAAAAGCAGTCTTGGACTGAGCTAGATCTCCTGACTTTTATGTTATTTTCTACAAGATTTTGTGTATGAGATCCAGAAGACAGGATTGCGGGTAAGAGTGTTTGGCAAGCTAGACGGTACCCACTCTTCCTGAAAAAAACACATCTCTCCTCTGGAGAAAGAATCCAAGCAGTGACAAATGCTACATGGGAACAGTAAAATTAAGACAACCATCTTTTTTAACTTCTTGAAAATCTAAGGGAAATGATTGGGAATGATGAGGAGGAGGGGGGGGGAGGGCCACGGGGATGGTTCAGTGGGTAAAAGCACTAGCCATTGAGCCTGACAACCTAACTCAGTCCTTCATCCTGGCACTGCCCCTCTGCCCCCCACACACACCCGCCATGGCATGTGCTCCCCTCCCCAAAAACACAATTTGTAAAGAATAATGATTATAATAGGGCATCACTGTGGCATAACATCCACCTACAGAAACCATCGGTCACGTCGGATGGTGTTTTGTTTGCTTTCCTCAAATTCCTTAGGTATAAGCAGGATGTATGTCACTGTCTGTTTTATTATGTTTCTCTGTTTTGTCTCAATACACCAAGTGCCGATATACCATAAGTTACACCCGTGGCTTGAGAAGGTGCCTCACACCCAGCAACACTCGGAATGGCTCCTAGTATATCCAAACTTGTCTGCTCTGTGGGTTCATATCCCAGACACCTTTCCTTTCTTCGCCTGAGCTGCAGCATGTGGGGAAGGCATTAGCGAGGTCAGAGGGCCTGATTTCCAGGTTGCATCTAGGTGAGAAGGGTGCAGCTGGACTTGGGAAAAAGCACTTAGCTTTGCACAGTGAGGTCTTTTCCAGCAAACAGCTGGAGTACGGGGAGCCTGCCATTCCTTAACATGCTGCAGAAGTCCTATCCAGTCAGGTAGTCAATAATTCTCCTGCACACACTCAAAACAAAGCCTGCCCCCCCAAACTCGGCTTTAACCTGTTTGGTAGCGCCCGTCAAAACACGCTCAGCAGATCCCCTCTCGACACTGGGAGCTCTGAAGCAGCCATTGAGTAGAGAGTAGGGGAGGGTTTAGAAAATCTAAATCTGCACGGACATTTCCGTTCCCATCAAAAGGTTCCTAAGATGTGCCCAGAAGATGAACTTCCAATAATTGTCACCACAGTATCTTCTGCTGGGGACAGCTCTGTAACCTCATCGAGGAACAGCATTCAAATAAATTTTCATTGTCCTGCTGCACAAAGCTAGGCTTAAGCGAATCCTAATTTGTTATTCATTCTTCTTGTTTAATTCATAATTTGATGTTAAATGTGGTGACGCAGCACTGCCCGGGACTCTGCTCCATCTGTCCTCACATACATTTCCTACAGCTTCTTCTGTTTTACACTAAAATTGCCCAGACATTTACAGATGTGCTAAATCAATGGAAAAAGAAATGGCGGTTTAGGGGTTTGGAGGTTTTTGTTTTTGTTTGCTTGTTTGGTTGGTTGTTTTGGGGTTTTTTTGTTTTGTTTTGTTTTGTTTCTGTTTTTTTAATACTAGGCCCACCATTACTCTCTCAAGAAATTCTGAGTGGATTTTTCACTAAGTCTATTCCGTCTAACTGAATTTGAATTTTTTTTTCAAATTCTTGTTTCAAGCAAAAAAGTTCTGTTCGGGGGAAATGCTTTTTAAGCTAATGTTTGCCGCGACAGGTTCAGGGCTATAGAAGTTTAAAAAAAGAGGCCTTTGCAAAATATTCCACAACTTGATTTTTAATTTACTGCATCACCGGCTACTTTTATGATAATATTTAATCTACTGAAACAAAACCAGCCTTAGGGGGGGAAATAAACAGCAGTAACGAGACCGCCGTTTATATTTTAGTAGCTCTGCTCTGTGAGAAGGGCTCTGCAAAGAACCAGGCAGCCTTGGCCCAAGAAAACTAAACTCTCTCTCTCTCTCTCTCTCTCTCTCTCTCTCTCTCTCTCTCTCTCTCTCTCTCTCTCTTCTCTCTCTCTCTCTTCCATTTTTTTTTCTTCCTTCCCATTTTCTTCTTTTTTTTCCCTTCCTGTCTTTTTTTTTTCGCCCATTGAGTTAATCAAGTTTCCTTGAATGCAGCTAACGAGTTTCAATAAGCAAGAGGCACCCACAAAGACGAGATCTACTTCATCAAAAACTGTACAGCGTGAGGAGAGGTGTAAGTACGCAGCTGTGGCCCAGAGGAGCGAACCCGAGAGATGAAAAGAAACCCAGCGAATACTCCGTGCTGTGAGGTCAAGTTTAGAAATTTTGGCTCAGACAACCCAAAAGCCAGGTCATGCTGGGAGGGACTCTAAGTCATGGCTAAGTCAGAAAACAGGAAAGAGTGAATTCAGTGGCTTCTTCAGCTCAGGCACGTCAGAACTCCTGACTCCAGTGTCCTGTGTTTTACAAGCTCGGATGTGAGTTTCGGAACAGTGAGCAGCACTAGAAGGAGCTCTTTATGTTCGTTATTTTAGTGTTTGCCTCTCTCTACCACCCAATTCTGTGGAAGCAGGTTTCCCGTCAGTCAGGTCCTTCTGTTGAAAAACAGAAAGCCGGTCACTGTGCACATGCAAACATTCCTACACAGGCAAACTGGGATGGAAACTGGAAAGTGGAAGGAGCTACTTCAGGCCAAAGGTGAGATCCCAAAACATACCTGCTGGTGTTTATGCTTGGCCTTGGATGGGTTCCTGAAACCTGCTGGCTTGGGCTGTTTCTACAGGGCAAGGTGTTATGGGAAGTTTTACCAAGGCCTCTGGGTAAAAATTTTTTAAATAAAAATAAAAATAAATTGACCTTCCTTGGAGTCCCTGTGCTGGTGGCTCAGCAAAGCAGACAATGTTACCACCGTGACAACACTGTGCACAGTCACACTCTTGTTTCCTCTGAGCAGCTTCGAACACCTGCAGACTGGAGGGACAGCTCCAGCGGGTAAAGGAGACCTACGAACCCAGCCTCCAGAAGCTACGGCTGAAGGACACTCCAGAAGAAGCTCACAGTTCCCTTTGCCTGGTACTGGGACATTTCCCCTGGAAGCCAGAAAGAACTTTCCTAAAAGCCTTGTAATGGGCTTGTTTGGAAGAACAACGATTTACCTCTCCACCCCATGAATTTTACATTATCCAATGCACAATAATGCACATAAAATTAAATAAACAATTTAATTAATTTAATTAAAATTAAATATTAAACATATTGTGCATAAGGAACCTGGGTCTTTGATTTAATTGGGCAGGAGTACCCAAAGCAGTTTGGGTAACAGCACAAAATAATTAAAAACAACAAGTACGCTAGCCTCTGGGTACAGGAAGAGTTGGGAGTCTCCTCTTGAGAAAGGTTTATTTAATTAAAATTAAACTAATCTTTGGAAAACATTTGATAAGCATTTCATAACACAAATCATAATCCAAAAATGAGGCTCAACCTCCCTCTCCACAATACAGGAAAATCGTGTTAAATAATTTATCTCTAGGAGCAGCTCCCTGTCCCTGTGTGCACACACAAACACGCACACAGAGAAATCCAACAGACAACAGGTTTGCTGCATTCTAATTCCAGGTAATCCTCGATCCATCTAGAATCTAGGTAAATATTAGTAGAATGCTTTAAGCATCATACGTTGGTCGAAGGAATTTAGGGAGAGTCTGTGTTTGAATTTTGAACAGACCGTGGGGTTTCGAGATCAACACACCTCTATCAAAGAACATCGTGATGGATTTAAAAATGAAAACATGGGTGTTTTAGCAAACCGGTGTCTTGATTAGGAGGACTATAACCCAGAGTACGTAACCGGCTGGGTCCGCACATGACAATAAACAGTTAATTCCCAACTATCGCGATTACTGCTCGGTTCAGAAGAAGATGGTTCTCTCGTTTATCTTCCTGTTTGTTTCCATCAGGTTGCACAACAACGTCTGATATTCAGTTGCAGAGCATTAGGTAGGATTACATAGAGACCACAAAAGAAGAGACACACCAGGCCCAGCTCGCACGGCCCAAAAGCTTTTTCTGGGCCGAACTTGCCAGAACCCCAGACGGCCCGGGGCCTTTACCAAATCAGGTTCCATTGTGACATCCATGGCCCAAGGTGAATCACCAAAGCCAAGCGCTTATGGTACCATTCCAAAGTTACCATGCATGTCTACCAGCTAATAGGAGCCCACAGCCAGAACTCACAACCTAAACCATAAAAAACCCAGTTGTTCATCTCTTAAAACTCCATCCGAACCCCTAAGCAGAACACCGAAGCCAGGGTGTCCATGGACATTAGTAACACTGTTCATTTCTGTTTCAACCCAAATGGCAACTTAGTCTACTCTCAGTGTTAAGAAAGAAACAGTCTATGACGCCATGATTTTGATGAACAAAGTAACTGTATTCATCACAATGAGCTGCTGGGTGTTACAACACCTCTGCTTGGTTTTTTGTTTTTTTTTTTTATAACATTAGGCCCTCTACGAATAACTCCCCAACACCAAATTCACATTTCACCACAGCAAGTTAAAATAGGAAATATCGGTGCCCACAGGTGTTAGGCATTCTGAAAACTCAGAGTTGAAACTTCGTCCTGCCTCTACCAAGGTTATTTGGAGGTGTCTGCTCCAGAAAGCCACAACAATACACGGCAACACAGCATGCTGCTTTATAAGCAGTAATTCACAGTGGCAGGTAATAATTATTCCTGCACTATCAAGCGTCCCTCTAAAAAAATGCACCTAAGCCTTTAACTCTTTTTCTGGTTGGCTCAACTTTTCTTTGATCACAAGAACAAAGTACCTTTGGAGATTTCCAGTTGGGCCGAGAGACACAGCGATCCACAAGGGTGGCCTGCCATTGACAGACTTTAATTAATTTTTGAAAAAAAAAAAGTCTGGAGAGCTGGCAGAGCTAAGGAACATGTAGGCAAAAGATCCTGAAGTCACCTCTAGGGCCAGTTCCCCCTTTTACAGACTTAGTGGAAAAGGAGGCTTTGCCCCCTAGAAAACACCCAATGAATCACCAGGCACAGCCCTGGTTTCTCCGGGCAGGACCACAGCTGCACGGGCTCTCCCTCTGCCATCCAGGGCTTGTCAATGGTGCCCTTCATTTGCATGTCAATTCTCTCACATGATTAATATGTATTTATTGACCAGGAGGCCTTCCCAACCTAGGACAAAGAGGACAGACAGGCAGTTCTCTCTCTCTCTCTCTCTCTCTCTCTCTCTCTCTCTCTCTCTCTCTCTCTCTCTCTGTGTGTGTGTGTGTGTGTGTGTGCATCTGTCTGTCTCTGTCTCTGTGTGTGTGTGTGTGTGTCTCTGTCTGCCTCTCTCTCTCTCTGCCAGCCATACTTTCCTTGGACTGTCAGAGGCATAATTCTTCCCTCTCAGATGTGAGGGACAGTACAGAAGGAAAGGAAAACAGACAGACGGAACTGAGGACCAGCAGTTCAAGTCACCCCTCTCCTCCTTTCCCCTTAAAGTCATCTGGGTTCATTCCCTACTGCTCCAACAGGTCCATAAAGAACCAGAAGTTGGGGACCCCATACTTATGGAAGTTTGGATCCTTTCTCCCAAGGCCAGGCCTGGTGGAGAGCCTGACATCTGAGCTGAGACACCTGCTTCCCTACGATGTATCTCATCTAGGAGCAAGAGGAAGCTGCACCCCAAGCATCCCCACGTGCTATTCTCATGAATCTTTCATCTACTCAGGTGAAAGTCACATCTCCCAGGCTGACATGGGGAAGTTTTATTTATTAAACAGAAAACTCCAGTTTTAAAAAAAGATCAGCCTTAGGTTCCCTCAGAAACTCTTTTCTTTTGCCTCTCATGACTCCCCCCACCTAGAGGAATAAATAAATACATAAATAGATAGATGGAAGATAGATAGATAGATAGATAGATAGATAGATAGATAGATAGATAGATAGATAGAGTGAGTGAGTGAGCTTAAATGGTTCATGGTAGCATAAACTTTTGTTTCCTTAGTATGTGTGCATGTACATTAGTGTGTGTGTATGTGCTTATGCATGTTTTTCTGTGTTCGCATGTATGTATGTGTGTTTCTGTGTGTTTGTGTATGTTTGTGTGCATGCATGCACCTGTGCAAGCAAGAAATCAACATCAAGTGTCTTCCTTAGTTCCTCTCCACTTATTTCTAAAACAGAACCTCTCATTGAACCTGGAGCTTTTGATTTAGCTAGACTGGTCATAAAGTCCCAGGGATCCTCCTGTCTCCGCTTCCCCTTGGGGTTACAGCATTGCAGTAACAGCAGTATTGCAGACATCAGTAGTTTGGTAGGTACTGTGGTCCAAAGTCGGGTCCTAACCCTTTCATGGCAAGCATGCTGCCAACTTACCTACCCATCTCCCCAGCACTGATCAATTCACTGTCTCTCTGGACATCAGTGGCAAATCTATAGAAAAGTTCCGAAGCTGTGTGGCGGACTAGAATGACTCTTACTTGTCCTGGTGTCAAAGATCCTGAGTCAGATGATCCAAGGATCATTGTGTTGTCCCTGTTTTCCATTCACCAATGACTCCAGCTGGTCTTGGGGCTTGCTCTGTTTGATGGTTGGGGTGTCTACACTTTCTGTGTGTGGAATTCATGACCCGAAAAGGAGGCTTACAGTTCATGATCTAAGGTTCGCCAAGTATGAAGAACCAATTCCCTTTCATAAGCCCTTGGCCATAGAAAGTAAAAAGAAAGAGACTTTCCTTAAAGTAAACTCACACACACACACACACACACACACACACACACACACGCACACGCACACACACACTTGAGAGCACATGCATGCCCACAACATGTACTGCATGTATGTGCATATTGGGATGCACGTGTGTAGGAGTTACATATACACACTCTGTATGGGTGCCAAGCAGAGGACAACCACAAGTGTATTTCTCAATTGTCACCACCTTATTTCCTTGAGACAGGGTCTCCTATCTCCTACTTTCCTAGAGCTAGTCCTGCAGGCTAGGCTGGTCAGCCAGAGTCTCAGGAATCTACCCATCTCCACTTCCGCAGCTCTGGAATTACATAACAAGCACAAACCACCATGCTGGGCTCTTTCTTCTTCATTTCTCCTTTTCTTTCTCCCTTTTATGTGGCTTCTGGGGATTGAATCCAGGTCTTTGCTCTTGCAAGGCGTGCACTTTACTGAGTGCTCTATCTCCCCAGCTCCCACTTTGTTTTAAAAGAAAATTACAGAGTGGAGAATATAGTTCACTAGTAGAGCACTTGCCTAGTTTAAAAGTGGTATAGATTCCAGGTGCAGAACCAGAAAAACAAACAAATAAGCAAAAGAAAACAGTTAGAAGGGAGTTCCATCTCTTACCCACATACTGCCAGACTCCGGACCTTGGTGCTTGGGCTCCACCACATACACTGACCACCACTTTGTTCATGTCCAGAGTCTGGTCTAGGAAGAATGAGGGAGAGCAATTTCAATAGCCCTGTGACTGCGTGTGTGCCTTCCATTTCACCATGTTTTTCCACTAAAACTGGTCAATGTGTATGGATAGATTGTACATAAATGAATCCCAAGAAAAGGCTGGGAATTCCAAGAACATAAACTTTACAAACTGCATTGACAAATTTATTGGAAGTAATTCAACAACAGCAACAACAAATGACCCAGTAGGTTGTTTCAAATTTCTGCCCAAGTTGTGCTCATATAGAAATGTTATGCTTATTATTTTTGTTGTTAGGGGGGCTTGTTTGTTTTTGTTTTTGGGGGGGTTTTTGTTTTTGTTTTTGTTTTTTGTTCTTGTTTTTTTGGGTTTTTTTTTGTTTTTGTTTGTTTTTGAGACAGGGTCTTGTTATGTAGCTCTGGCTGTCCTGGAACTTCACCGTGTAGACCAGATCTCCAACTCACAGATGGATATCTGCCTGCCTCTGCCTCCAGAGTGCTGGGATTAAAGGCATGCTCACAAATATTTTAAATGGTATTTTCCTTAATAATAACAATAAAACCAATACAGGAGCAATAACTTCAACAGTGCCCCCTCTGATTTTTATCAATTTCATAAGACACCAGAAAAAAACAACAGTACTGTCCCTGAGTGTCCCACTCCAAAAGTTACAGGGCTGAAATGCGCCTTCAACTGCTCCCTCTCACCACACTTTCCTAGAAAAGACATGCATCCAAAAGACAGGCACATGTCAAAACCCCCTTAGAACAGCCGGAATGAAAGGAAGGAAAGGCATTAAGAAAAAGCAAAACCCATCTCTAAGGTCCTAGAATCTGCAATTCCCTTCCTTGACCAGAAGAAACTGGGAAGAAAAGTTTTACTCCCAAAACATGTAATTAGTTACTTACTTACTTAGTTAGTTAGTTAGTTAGTTAGTTAGTAGTTAGTTAGCTATAGACCTGATCTCAGGTGTCCCAGGCATGCCTCA
The DNA here is from genome assembly GCF_011064425.1 of Rattus rattus. Lineage (NCBI taxonomy): Eukaryota > Metazoa > Chordata > Mammalia > Rodentia > Muridae > Rattus > Rattus rattus. The sequence goes on along the minus strand of NC_046163.1, from coordinate 13,212,004 downwards.
AACTTGGTATGTAGCTGACGAAGACTTAGAGCTCTAGCATGCATTCCTCTACCTCCCAAGGACTGGGATACAAGGGTGTATCAGCACATCCTGTTCACAGAGCACTGGGGATTGAACCCAGGGCTTTGTGCATGCTAGGCAAGCTCTAACACCAGAGCTACTTCCTGGCCTTGAAGCTTTTGAAAAGCTAAAGTAGATGTACCAAAATCCCACTTTTCCTTTTTAGTTTAACAGATCTCAAATTCAACTCAGTTGGATCCACAAAAGTAAGATGGGAGCTGCCTCTGACCTCATAGAGGTTAAGATCTGTGCAACGGTCCAAACACCTAGATAGGTGTGCAAGTGCATTTGACTCATGAAACCATCTGGAGATACCATGTGAAGTATCAGAGCCAAGGTGGGCAAGCAACTGCAGAACTTGCCACTCTGGTGCCCACCCATACGCCTCTCAGAAGCACTCACTTTAGGCCATGTTGAGTAACATGTGACAAGGACACATGGAACACTCTCACTGGATGGGTGTCAGCACTTGGGTCTGAACTCTGTTCTCTAAGCGATTTGTTTTCAAGTCACTGCCCAGCATCTCCAGCATTGGACGGAGGGACACTTTTTAGATTTGGAAGGATTGAGGACCTGCTCAAACCCCTTAACTCGTTTGATTGTTAATTAAATTTCAAGCCCCTTCCTCCTTGGATTTTGTAGACCATCGATCCAAAATGGCAGGAAAGTACTTTTTAAAATGTTTTGTTAGATTTTTTTTCAGTCATTCATTTTTGTGTGCATGTGTACATGCCTATAGACATGGAATCTGGTCTCTCCTACTCTGTGGGGGTCCTGGGATCAAACTCTAGTGGTCAAGTTTAGTGGCAACTACCTTTACCTGCTCTCATGATGAAATTATTGAGGAATTAATGAAAATGAGCAAGAGTTCGGGGAGTCCACCAGGTGTCTACCTCTACCCCGCCTCAGTTTCTCTCCCCCACGGTAGTGCTGGGTACCCCTATGCATTTCATGCATCAGCCTCATTTTCCACTCTGGACTCTGTGGGATCATCTCACTCTCATAGATACATGGGTGTGGGGGGTGGAGATACACGTGTGCCTGTGCCTGTGCCTGTGCCTGTGAAGGCCAAAAGACAACCCCAGCTGTTGTTCAGGACGCTGTCCACGTTGTTATTTTGAGCTGGGGTCTTTCACTTGCTTAAGGCTTGCAAGCAATCTAAGATGACTGACCCAAGGTTCTTCCCCTCTGGGTCTCCCTAACACAGATATGACAGGCATGTGCCATCACACTTGGCTTTAAAAAAACAAAAACAGAAAAACTGGGTTCTGAAAGTGGAACTTAGTTCCTCACCTGCAAAGATGCCTATGGTCTCTGAGCTGGCTAAGGTGACCGGAAGAAGAGCTGCTTATCTCTCCTGGCTACCTTCCCCCAAAGGTATCTTTGTATTACAGGGGCTTCCAGGTGGCTGGAATGTGGAGACATCGTTGCCTACTTGGGAGTTAATAACACAGTGTCACAAAGGAATTTGAGGCTGAACTCCCACCGGGGCGTCAACTTTTCCTGCTTCAAACTTCTCTGTTGCATCTAAAAGAATAAAAACTCACAGTCATTTTTTTTTAACTCCTGGAGGCCACATCGCTGCCTCCTTGTGAAATGGTCCTAGCACACTTTGCTACCCCGGATCACAAGGTAAGCTTTGTATAGCAAGGTTCGAAGGCTCTGTATCCAAAATAACTGAGTAGGGTGGAGTGTGCCGGACCCGGAGGGTGGTCTGTGTGAACTTGGAAATATGTGAAAGCCAACCACAGAGGAAACCCTTCCCCTTGGTTTGAACCTTATGGACAAGCATGAAGTCCCAGGGGCTGGTGTGGGGTTGGAATGGGATGTTAATGGGTCAGAAAATGGAACTGAGGTCTCCTGACCTTCTCTGTCTCTCAATAGTAGGAATTTCCTCTGGATTCCCCCATAAATAGGGACAGATAAGGTGAGTTTAGAGTGAGAATCCTTAGTCATACTCACATAACCAGTTAGTGATTCTTGAGGCTCCGTGTGCTCTGGGCATCACTCCCCGCTTACTTCCCTGATGCCAAAGCCCTTTGCTCTCAGGCTGGTCTCAAAAGCTACACTGTTACTACAGCATGGAGTCTCAGCTCTAAACTGCAGGATTCCCTTCCAGGGGGAAGCCCACTGTACAGGATTCTCCCTGCCCGACGTGTCTCACAGCCAAGTGAACCTGTGAAGACTGAGATGGCTGAGGATCCAAGACTAGGAGCTTGCGCGCGAGGGCTCTGTTTTCCTGGGCCGTGTTTGCCATTTGCGGGAATAAATGAAGCATTGGTAATCTCTATCAAAGCTTTCACGCCTCGTTCTCTGAAGCTAAGTTGAAGCTTAGACAGAAAGGGATGAGGGACTTTTAATTTAAAGTAATGATCTCAACACTCTGACCCTAGAGGGTCTTCTCTAGGAGAAAAGGAGTCTCTACCCCATCCTGGGGGGAAGCTCACGGGATGGCCAGTCAGGCTGTGAGTTGCCGGGATGGGTGGACCCTGTCCAGAGACTCTTACAGCTTTCCTGCATGGAGTGGACCGGGTGCAGTTATAAAATGTACCTTGCCCTGGAAGAGTGGAAGGGCTAGAAAAGTTTGAGGTGCTCAAGCTCCCGGTCTCTGAGCCATCCCTAGAGGTGCAGGCTTTGCCCACCGAATGTCTGAGACAACCTCGTCCCTTTCTAGGGCAAAAGGCAAGGAACCGTTGCCAAGGAGTGCCTCCTCTGGTCCAAACAACCCCTCGCTACTGGCTACTTTTCCTGGTGGGTGGCGGTTTGGGTTTGGGGCTAAGTTGTCAGTGCAGAGTGGTGGTGGGATGTAAGGGAGTTCCATCCCCAACTTAAGAGTTCTAACCAAAAAACTCAGGGAACATTTACCGATCTGGGTTGAACTTGGTCCGAGGGAGTGGATGTCTTTCTAGTCTCTGTTCCCTCCACATTTTCTAGATATTTGGGATATCTCACTTCCAGACCAGTCTCCGGAAGAACAAACACCCAACTTTTTACTTCAAGGCTGTTATCCTCGAAGAAATTCAGTCGCCTGATGAGGGAGTCCAGCCACCCTCCTGTGTCCACCTTCCTCCTTAGCCTCGGTCAGCTGAGAAAGCACCAGAAGTTAGGAGCCCAGGAGCCAAGGCCAGCGGATCTGTCCTCAGAGAGCAGTTTCTGAAACCCACCGAAAATGGCAGGACCCTTCGGGAAGCCCTGGAGGAGCTGAGCGGGCGTGACTCGGGAAAGGAAGGACCGAAAGGACAAATTGGTTGTAAAGAAACTCTAGGAAGACTTCTGTCGTGTTTCGGAGTCTGGTGTAGGCACTGGAGAACTGGCTAGATACACCTCCGCTGAACAAGGGAGGGGGATGTGAAAGTTTCTGCCCAGCAAGGTACTGGCACAAAAGGAGGCTAGTGGGGGGGGCGCTTCACTACTTTCACCGCCCCCCCCCTGAAAATTAAAAAAAAAAAAAAAGAACGGGAGGGATTTCTGAAGCGCTCACCTAGAAAGTTGAGTTGACAGCACTTTCCCAGCCAGACGCAGAGCAAGCACTCTCCTGAGCTCACGCTTGCTTGCAGAAGACTGGGGCCCAGCCCTGGTCTGGCAGAGACAGAAGCCAAGGGGAACGAGCCTGCGAGGGGGCCTGAGCGCCGCGGTGTGTCGGTGAAACTGCGGAGTGTAGTCTATCCAGGACGTGTTGAAGCAACAACACAAATAAAGGCTATCTCCCTCGGTCTTGAAGGCCGGCCTCCCCCTACCTCATTTGACTCCTGGCCTGGCCGTTCCCAGCGTTGGTGCAGCGGTAGTACAGTTACAAAGGTGATTCTCACTATACAAGGCCGGGTCCCAGGAGCCCCCACTTGGAATCCACCTCCCCACCTCCCCCTTCCACACAGTCAGTTGAGAGCTGGGGGTGGCTGCGAAGCCTAAGAGGTCAACCTGTCTGCACTCGAGGTCAGCGCCCCCTTGTCCCTACACGTTAACAACACCGAGAGTGGGAGGGAGCGACTGTCACCAAATTGGACCTGCAGAGCATCTGCGGGACTACACAGCTGAGCAAAATCAAGAACTGGGCCAAGTGACCCATGGAGAGGGAAGGCTGGGGATCGAAGGAACACTCAGTCCTTCCCCTGTCTGGAGTGCTTTTAGGAAGCGGGGGCCCAGACCCAGATACCGGAGGAAGCTGTCTGAAAACAACAGGGGGACCTCCGATGCAAATATGGAGATTTAGAGTGAAGGGACCAGGAAGGGACCGGACCCAAATCACGAAGAGCAGCAGAGAGAAGCCAGGCAAACGCAAACCGAAACCTCCAAAGAGTGGCCTGGGAGAGACGGGCAGGATGGAGACTGGCTGAGTGTCACTCTCAAACAGCGTGAGAGGTGGCGCGGGTGGCCTTTTATGGAGTGTTCCAGCAGAGTCAGGGCTGCCGCAAGAGAGCTGAACTGATAGATCTAGGGGCTTCCCCGCAGAGATAACGGGTGCGCTCAGAGGCCTCAATGGAACCCCAGAACGGTTTGATTTTCATTCACGTACAGGAAAGAGGTGACCCCAGGCCTGCAACCTGGGCTGTGCTGACCAGAAATGGGTTGCGCAGCTCTCTCGGAGGACTGTGGGGAGCGCAGGCAGTGGCAGGGCGGGCTGGAGGGTGGCCAAAGGAATACGATGCTGGGTTAGTACGAGCTCTTTCAGCCGGCTTAGTGCCGGCTCAGGTGCGAGAGGAAGATGCGGATGGAAACGCATACCGTTGGGAAGATAGGATGGCAAATTTTGGATTCCCTTGAAAGCTCATATGGGCCTAGGGTCTTGCTCTAGAGAAGGTAGAAAAATTGGGGAAGGCACTGACGCCTCCTCATACTTAAGATCGAAGGCCCCAGAAAAGCGGCCACCACAGATCCTTATCAAATGCCAGAGTTCAGCTGTGGGGAAGGAGGTGCGTTGTAAGCTTCAACGAGAATGTGACCTCCAGAAGATGACCTTGACCTCTTTTCTTACTGTAAATTGGACAAGGTGCTATAGATAAGATATCTAGATATAGATAAGATACAGAGATATGGATCTCAAAGACGTGTGTGTGTGTGTGTGTGTATGAAATGAATGGTGTCAGATGTGTTCAATCATCCACCAGGAAGTAGTGAGTATAGTGGCAATAATTTAAGATTTTTGCTATGTTCCCTGTCCTCATCTGTTCTGCCCTGCCAGATGTTCAGATGTGAAAGAGGTGGAAGGGCACCGGGGAGGCCAGCTGAGACAGCTTTTGTCTCCTCCACGTGCTTTGCGATGGAAATCTGGAAATCATCCCTGTTAACAATGCTAAGACCTGGAGATCCTGGGGTCCCCGGTCCCCTTAACTCCAAGGCCAAGCAGAGTCTCCTATGGAAAAGCTTGTTGTCTGTCAGGAATCCAAGCCAATTGCAATAGAGTACACCAGGAAGTTAAAAAAAAAATCCTTGTGCTCTCTGAGCGCTGTGGTTTCTCTTCTACACAGAGGGCCCTGGGTTCTAGGCAGCACGTGGAATGGAGGACTCGCTGAGAGTTCCCAACCACCCCGCCCTCCTCCATCCCACTCCATCCTCCTCAAGGGTATGGATGTGTTTGCCTGAGGCAAGGAGAAAGTTCTTAGTGAGTGTTAGTTCCTAAATTTTGGTAAGTTTATATACCCCCTGTAGTGTTGAAGAGGAGTGTCCTGACCACCACCACCTCACTTACTCCCACTGCCCAAAGTTGAGTCTGTGGCAGTTGTGAGAATTCTCTTCAGAATGAGACGCTGGTGAGTGTTCAAATGTACACAGTGAGCAGCATCCCAGTTCCATGTCTGTGATAGCGAAGGGGACCTGTTCCACCTTCAGGAGAGCACCAAAGGCCGAAGGTGGAAGCACACTACTGAGGTAAAATGTGTGGGCCAGCTACAAGCCAGGTTCTCTGAGAAATGACTTGGAACCTATCAACTTGTCACCGGCTTCTCTGGAGTGCTCCACCATCCCCAGGAAGTCCAGCTGGGCTGGTGACTTATCCCACTATCACCTGAGAACTTGACCCCATTCCCAGGGGACAGGGAAAGAGCCACCAGACCTCACTTCTGGGTGCCTCAACTCCCCATCTCCCAGACTCCCAAACAACTGCTCTCAGCCCTAGTTCTCCTGGTAGCCACCGTGCAGAGGCCCTTAGAAGAGACCTTCATCTCCTACCCTGGCCAGGAACAAAGCCCGCAAGTTGGGACTTGGGTTTGCCAGTATGTGCCTGTACTGTAGTGTTCGCTGGCCAGACCCGTGTGCCCTGGTGGTGTCTCTGAGCCTACTGCGATCACACCTCTGCATGTGAGCACCAAGTGCATTTGTTTTCCACACCGGTGCACGTCATACATGTACATATGCATTTTGCATGTGTAGGTAGCTGCACATGTGTCCTGCTTGCTTATCCACTCATGCCACTCTCCTGATAGGGCACAGACAGCAGGCCTGAGAACTTTACCTCCTGCTGGTTGTGTTTCTCAAAGAGACCCTTTCCATCTCAAAATGTTTTTTTTTCCCCACATATAAAGCAAACCTTTTTATTTGAGCATTCCTGAGGGCCTGTCCCACACTGCGGCTTTGCGATGAGACTGAGTGTTTGGGGGGGATAGAGGGGCAAGGTAACCAGAGCCTCTGCCGCCTCTCTCCTTATTTTATATCATTTTATTCTTACTTATTTATCTATTTATTTGTGAGACAGAATAGTACCATGTAGCCCAGGCTGACCTGGAACTCACTTTTTAGATCAGGCTAGGCTTGAACTCACAGACATCCTCCTGCCTCTCTGTGTCTTGTTAGTGCTAGGATTAAAACTGTGCCCCACCATGGCCATGCCCTCCTTTTATAAGCCATCAAGTTAAAGAGTCTTCTTAGCTGAGTTTAGAGATCCAGGGAAAATTTGAAGCCTCTGGTGGTCAAGGGGGATGGAGCAGTGCTCTAACCCCAAGAGGGAGCATTATGGCCTCTAGTATGAACTGTGTCATGCTCAGCTTAAACAAGGGCAGGTTGTGCAGCAAATAGGAAGCCCTACTGAATACACGGCCTTCTTGCCCACCTCCACACCCCCACTCCGCCCCACCCCCCACTCCACCCCACCCCCATTCCTATAGTTGAGCAAATCATATCATGTCTTCTGCCAGATGAATGGCTTGTCTGGAACACACACACACACACACACACACACACACACACACACACACACACACACACACACACACCAAGCTGACCATTGAAAATTTCCAGGGCTACCCCAGAGAAGAGGTCTAACACTGGAGCAGGCCTTCTTCTGGGGCCTCTAGCTTCAGGCTATTGTCTCATCAGGAGTGGCCAGAGCTCACCCCTGTCTCTGCACTTTGGTCTCCTTGAGGGGTGTGGGGGCGGGGACCATTCTGAGGTGCTGGTTGGTTGCCAGGTAGCTTCATCTCTTATGACTGATGGGGTTAAGGTAGCCAGAGCCATTCCTCTATGCCTGGGCAGCCCCACATAGGGGCTTGTGAGTCAGGCACCTACAGGAACCCACAAACACCAAAACAGTGACTACCAGTTGGAGCCTATCTATCCAAAGCGTCTCCCCAGCCTATATATATATACATATATATATATATGTATATATGTATATATGCACAACACACAAGTCAAAATGCGCAAACATAGTGAGCCCACTGCACACATATGTCATTCGCCAACTGCCTTCTGCTTCCATGCAGCCTCTCCCTCCCTATCTCCACCCTATCCCTCCCACTGCCCCCCAAACCCCACCCTGATAGGTAAAAGGAGACCTTTGCCCTCAAAAAGAGCGCTTGAGATCGATATTGTTTAGACTTCCGTAGCTTGTATTTCCATCTAGGCTGAGGAAGATTTAAGTATATGGTTCAATCCCGATCCTGAAGGGAGGGGGAGGAAAAGGGGAAGGTGAGGAAGTTGGCTTGGTGTGCTCAGCTCAAGTATTTATCTCGGTGTAGCTAGCCCTCCCCCAGCCAACCCCCCCCCTCTTTAACACACAGGCAGCTCGCCAAGCCAGCCCCATAAATCCGAGAAATCAATGACTATTTATGATATTATTACTCTCCCCTTCTCTGTTTAAAAGAAGGGGTGCCAGAATAAGGACCGACCGGACCCACCCTCCCCTTCTTTGCCGCCCCAATCAGGGAGAATGGGAGTTGCAAAGCGGAAGGAGAAAGAAGAGGAAGGTTGTTCCTGACCTTGACTACAAGGCCTTGGCCATATCTTTGAAGTACAGGCTACAAAAAGACACAGGCACGGAGGACAAAAGCTTCGAAGTTCTCAGAGCCCGGGTTTCTCCCGCGGAACAATAAAGAAAACTCTATTTGCCCAGGTGATTAGAAGATAAAGGGAGATAATGGGTAAGAAATCAAATTACATCACAATAACGCTCCGGCCAGAGGCTTAGCCAACGCGTCCCGGAGGTGGAAGAGTGGCCTTTGCTGTCCCTGGGCGTTAGGGGGCGGAGATCTCTGGCCTTTTCCTTCTGGAGTGTGGGGGGAGGGCTTCAGGAGTGGGACACTTCCTGGAGCCGCTTCTGCAGCTGCCTCTATTCTAGCCCCTGGAATAGGTGGCCTTGGATGCTTCAGTGAAGGGACCGGGACCATGGTGGGGAAAAGAGGAGGAGGCAGATGAGCTATAACTCAGTGCACATCCCCGCACGCTTTCGGGGGAGATGGGGCAGGGGCTGGGGGGCTGGTCCAGACTCGAGCTGGCTAGCACTTCAGACATCAGACTTCCTCATCTGAAGGCCAGCTGGCAAAACCTGAAGATGCCAAGCGCCACTCTCAAGAAAAGGAAGACAGATGCTCCCAGTCACATCTAAGCACCTATCAGGTGCAGGCACCACCCCTAAAACAACAGTAAGACATAAGGGACCCATAGAAATGTCTAATGGACTTCCACCTGCTCTCCGGGCCACTGGACCCCAAGTTCCCTTGTGCAGAGATAGCAGGAGCCTGTTGACCCCCTGGGGTACAGAGCCTAGCACTTTTAGTTCCCTGACCAGGAAGCGGATGTTGAACCAAATGAGGGGGACTTTTTCAAGGAAAGGGCAGGATAACTGGGCCGTTCTCATTTCTTCCAAAAATAAGTCCTGCAAAAAAACCAACATGAAATAAACTCTAGAGGAGAGGTTCCCATAGTCATGCAAACCCCAAACACACACACGAAGCAAGCATTCGAATGTGCAAACGCAGATGAGTGCACATATAGGCACTGTGAGCTCACAAATGTCCAATCATGTGTCCGACCCTGCGAAGCAACCACTCGGCTGTACAATACAAACATGTGCAAAATACACAGAAAATGGATGGGAGACGAGACTCACCATGATGTGCACACTATGATATGTGAACACAAACATGTGTGGACACCCATCTCCATATTTATGTACATACCCAAACATAGTTGCATACATGTTACAAGCATCATGAATATAGAAAAAAAGAGAGTAGGATTTATGTTATAAAACTCTAAACAAAAGAGAGCTAGGAACCTTTAAGCAGGCTCTTAGTCTTTCACACCTTTCTTCCACTCCCTAGCCTCTGAAAGCTTCACCGGGTCCTGGAGAGTCTGTCCCAGTCACTGACAATTATCCCCAGTGCCCTCTGGGTTGGCCAGGTGTCTGGCCTGCCCTAGGGTCTCCTGCATACAATCTCTCCTTGAAATGAAGAATTTGGCCAGGCTTTACAGGGTTTGGAAAAGAGAGTTCCATACTTAAGTTTCAGGTCAGGGTGAGGTAGGCCTCTGGCTGTTTGGGGGCTTCCAAACCCCCTGAACGAGATCATTAGACACAGTTTTCCTCACAGTCAGACTCCTCTTTTCAGCACTAGGAGACTCTTACCCAGCGAACCCTTGCGTGCCTCCCATCAGACTAGCTAGCTGCCTAGGGGGATCCCATGCCCAAAGGAAGAGGTGAAGTTCAGGCTGCAGAGACTCGGCCAAAGCTGGGCAGCATTGCAAACAGACTACCACCATTGCAGGCCCCCGTAAGGCCTCTAGCCTTTGGTAGAGAAAAACCTCCAGCCAAACTCTCACCAAGAATGGAAAACAAAAAAACAAAGGAAGAAAGAAAAAAAGATCGGAGGCATAAAGGTATAGTTTGGTGCATGGAAGCACGTTGAACGAGAGGACTCCCTTGGCTGAGCACACACGCACGGCTTAGACACCAGCTGGAGCTGCTGGGGGAAGGGCAGTGTAGGGCTGGACTTTCTGGCATTGGGGTCCCCTAGAATAGATTCAGGGACTAAGCCTATCCTCCAGACCAAGACCAAAGCAAATCTGGACAGCCTGTGCCCTACACTGCCCTAGCATTTGTTGAGTGGTGATAGTTACAGCTGAGGTTCCCAGGACTTTGCACCCACCCTGTACGGCTGAGGTGGTCGTCACACAGTACCTGGATGGGCTCTTTCCCATCCCACAAAGAAGAGGGCACTCAGCAACTCGTGAACACAGTGAACATTTTATTCCAGACTACAGGTTTCTGAACATAATAAAATCTTTGGCTTGTAGCGGCGGTTCAGTCTCGCAGTCTGTGGGGTTGTATTTCTCAAGGAGTCTCCGGAAAAGGAAAGGGACTTAGGGGAAGGATAGACAAGACCAATAGAAGAATTCTGGGTGGGTAGAGGAGGGGCGACACGCAAGGAAACACACTCACACTCACACAAAGAAAAGTCCCAGAGAAACCAGGGCCAGCATTGGGGGTGCAGGAGGTACCCAGAGAAGCAAAAACATTCAAAGGAAAAGAGCAACGAAAACGAAACTGGGCTGGGGGGAGCAGCAAGGTAGGGAGGAGGGATAAAATAATTATAATAATTATAATAATTATAACAATAATAAATGAGATTAATAAAAATGTCCAGCAAATAGAGATCGCTACACATATTTGTTTTCCTTACCTGAAATTAAATATATACACGGTCGTAAGCAGTTTGGCTAGATAGAGCTTTAAGGAATTCGCAGTTTCATTTATACAGTGAGTTAGAGAATAGATCTTTATTTTTCCCCCATAGCACCTGTCCGAGTCTTTCTCCCGTTTCAAAAACCGTTTTGTTCCAATGTGAATGTCCACTCGGAGGATTGCTTTTTCTTGCTCGCTTTCTCTGAACCATTGAGATTGATGCCTCCCTCCTTAGCGATCGTCTCTGCATGGCGGAGTGGGCCCGGTGAAGCGGCAGCCCGGTGGAGCCTGGAGGTGGCACGAGCGCCGATAGACCGCGGGCCCCGGAGCTGGCCACAGCTACTCGCTCTCGTCTTTGTCCTGGACCGTGGTGGTAGAGTGGTTGTACAGTCCCTGGGCCATGAGGTGCAGCGCCAGGCCGTTCTTGATGCCGGTGGCTTTCTTGATCTTGGCACGCTTGTTTTGGAACCAGATCTTGATCTGGGACTCGTTCAGGCTGAGCTCCTGGGCCAGGGTCTGTCGCCGCTGCTCCGTGATGTAGCGGTTTGCCTGGAACTCCGCCTTGAGTCTCTGCAGCTGCTCGGCCGTGAACGCCGTCCGCGGCCGCTTGTCTTCCTTCTCATTCTTTTTCTTCTTTAGCTTCCTGGTGCGTGGACCTGCAGCGGGGAGGACAGGGCCAGGGAGGGGAGGAAGGGGGTCGGGAGCAGAGGGAGGGGGAGAGGGTAGAGTAAGCCTTGAGAACGGCTGTGTGGAGCACACCGCAGGGATCCCGAGCTTCCGGGGTGATTGTGGAGGCCAGCTGCTGGGTCCCGCTATCTCCATCAAAGAGTCCCTCTCTTTACCATTGAGATCTCTAGGCTCCCCTCTGCAGGAAGGACTCAGAAACCAAACAGGAACACTGGCAGGGACTGCAGGGGCCACCCAATTCAAGAAAGCAGAGAACAGACCGCTTCCAGTACTTTCTGGCCCAGAAGGTCAACAACAACAACAACAACAAAATGGGGGTGGAAGAGGAATTAATGATAGAGTGAGCTCTGGGGGTTCCAGGGTAAAACCTAGACTTAGGGTTCCCTGAACCAGAATGTCTTCCTAGCCCTGGAATAAAATACAACAGTAAGGTCAGGCCCTGGGAAGAATGACTGGTCTGCCTTGATTCCCACTTTATTCTTGGGAAGCTAAACACACACACACACACACACACACACACACACACACACACACACACACACACACACACTGGCCTATGCAAAGCTCCTACCTGATTCTCACCATTGACCTCAGGGAGAACAGGGAAGCTGAGATCACCCAGTTCCAGAGAATCAGGGATCCCTTTCTGCCTTCTTGATCTGCAGTGAAGCAGGACACTGCCTGCCCCATCCCTATTAGAGCCACAGCCCCTCGTCTATGAGTTTAGGCCCTGGGACATTCTGTTTGGCCTCTCTGTTGATGTCAGGAAGAAAAGAAGGACCCTCCAGACTCCTCTCCATGGGGGCAGACAGGGCTGGGGAGAGGAGGAAGGTTCTGTTATCTCTCTTCTGAACCTGCTTGCCCCAATTTCAGGGTACAAAAGTCTTGAAATAACACAAACAAATGGGGGAGGCCACGGACAGTGATAACTCTTGCCTTGTTGTCCCCACCCATAAGCAAAACAAGGACCAAGAGATAATGGTGAAAGAGACAATCACAGCGGGGACCTGTGCTATCACCCCAAGATGAATGGCTGTGTAGGAAGGCCACAGGAACACTCTCCAAGAGGATGAGGCCTCTCTCAAATGCTAATGTGGAAGGTTGGTGTGGGGTCCAGTCCCGGAGAGAGAATTAGGTTGCAGGACCTTGGCTGGAGGGTTGAAGCCTGCTTCTTGACATTCTTGCCAGGATGTTGGCATTGAAAGGCTGACCTCAGTGATAGGTATGGGAGCCTGTGGACTCCAGTGATGCCCCTGTCCCGGCTGTTATTACCTAAAACTACCTGAAAGAAGGGTCTTGGCTGGCATGTGCAAACCTAGTCACTGGAAAAACTGAGTAACTGGATCTAGCAGCAGGCAAGCAGCTAGGGTCCCTAGCTGTTTGTGAGGAGGACCCCAGGCCTAACGATGTAGAAATCACGTCCAGGTTGTCACTCCCCCCCATTAACCACCTTTGGAGAAGTATCTGGTCCCTGCTTCTCTGGTCTATAAAAAGGAAAGGAGCAAGGAACAAAGACAAGGCCTGCTCCAGAGCAAGACTTGGGTTTAGATGAGTCATGAGCCAAGCAGGCAGGGATGACCCAGGAAATGTGTGCATCCTCCAAGAGACTCAGCTGCAGGAGGTGCGTCCCGAGCATGTTGTAGTGTTGTTGTTGTGTGCAGAGGCACGGACACTTGTAATAAAATCGTAGCCTCCTGGCCGGCCCGACCCACTCAGCCTGACAGCTCAATCACTCTATCCATCAGGCGAGTCAATCAAAGCAGCTTTTCGGAGGTTCAGGGAGCCCGACGTGTCAATAACGGGGCTCGAGATGGCGGGGGCTGATAGTGCGCATCGATCCGCACCCGGCCCAAAGCAGCAAGGCTACAAGACACCAGCCAGCGGTGGGACGCCTGTGGCTACCTTTTGCCTGGCCCCCTGGCGGGCCCAACGCTGACCCTGGACCCAAGCCCCTGTCGTTCTCCTCGAGGCCTGCACGGCCCTCATAGAAACTCCTGGTCTGTGCAAAGAGCAGCAGGCCTGAGCCCCCTCTTCCAGAGCCCAGCAGCTGACCTTGGGTAGGTGCTACAGCAGCAGAAAAGAAAGCAGAGAATTGACCTAAGATAGACAGATAGCTACTAACGGGCACATTTGCGAAGGAGAGAGTGAAAGAAAGAAATCAAGGCCGAAGAGACAGGGGAGCCCTGCTGCTGGGCACACGCTGGCTGATTCCCTTGCCTAGGGTCCAGCTTTCGAACCTACCCCTGGCCTGCTTGCTTTGCTCTCCTTAGGCCTGCCAGCTCCAGCGAGCAGCGGCTGCTCACCTTCCTAGCCTTACTCTACATTCTACCCACGCGGGTTGACTCCCCATACCCGGGCGGGGCGCAAGGGATGCCGCTTTTCTTTTTTCTGTCTCCCCCATATCTGTCTTTATGAAAATGGACTCTCCACAGCATAATATCCACAGTGTTTGTTTAAAACACGCAGCAAAGAATATTTCTCTGATTCATTTCCCTGGCTACATCCAGCACTGGCAGGACTAAGACGATAGATGCAGATCCAAGCCACTAGGCCTATCTTCCCGCCAGCCCAAAGCGCCCTTTCCCTACTCAATATTTCAATAGTAATTATATATCTTTCTTCGAGATAATAAAATAAAATATAAAAATGACCCCAGGGCTCAGAGTTCGTAAAATCAAAGGACAGAAACTAGAGCCTTCTGTGCGTGCCAAAAGCTGTGACTTCCTTGGTGGCAAAGGCCAGCATGGCAGAATCGAGCACACTTTGGGTTGTGACTGGGACCCGCGGCAAGAGAAGTCAAACATGAAGTTGATAGAGCTTCAAACCTGGCTTGCTCTCCCCAGAGCGGGGGGTTTGGAAATTCTAGGACATGGCCAGGGCCTGAACGCGTGTGTACATCCGGGCCCCTGTACTCACCAGAGGATGGACGGTCCGAGTAGCGTGTGCAGTAGACCCAGGCGGGCCAGACCAGGGGTTGCTGCGAGTCAGTCTTGACTACCGGCCCACCGTTAGCCGAACCCATGAGTAGGATCGCGGGGTTGTGTTCCGGGAACTTGGCGCCCTGCGCCCCAGGACTTCCTGCGCTGCCTCCTCCACTGCCACCGCCACTGTCCGAGGGCTTCGATGCTGCGGCCGCCGCCGCTGCCACTGCCGCCGCAGCCGCTGCCGCGGCAGCAGCCGCCGCAGCAGCCGGGTTCCCGGCTTTGGATGCGCCCGCGCCGACGGCGGTGGCGGGCTGGGAGCCGTCGGGTGGGCCACAGTTCGCATCTGGAGCACACAAGAGCGAGGCAGCGCCCGAAGCTCGTGTGCCCAGAGAGTGGACAGGGTCTCTACCTGCACCAGTCTGGCTTCGGTCACGCTCCACGCGGCTTCCACCTCCTGCTGCGCCTCCTCCGGCTGCAGCCGAAGCCACTAGGAGCTGCGGCAGGGGCTGTTCCTTTTTGCAACCAAAATCGGGCCTTAGAATGTTATCGATGAAAAAGTTGGTGGTGCGGTGCAGCTGGGCCGCGGGCTGCGGCTGGTGAGCAGGCGCCGCGAGATGCTGCGGTGGCGGCGGCGGCGGCGGTGGCGGCGGGGGCGGGGGATGCGGGGGGAGGTGCGGGTGATGGGCCAGGGGCGGCAGGCAGGGTGCCGCAGGAGGCGACGGGGGCGCTGGCTGCGGGGACACCGGCACGCTGTCTCCATCGCTGCCGCTGCTGCCGCTGGCTCCTGGGCTGAGACTCAGGCTGAGGCCGCCCGGGGCCGCCGCCGCCACCACCGCCGCCGCCGCTGCCACCGCGCCGAGGCCCGAGTCGCGCTGACTTTTAGGCTCCGGCTGCTGTTCTTCCATGCTCGGCCGCCCGGCAGCCCTGGCCGCGGCGCCGGCCCCCGCCCCCCGCGCCTCGCTCCCCACCCCACTTTGCCAGCGGGCCCGTGGGGGTGCGCGGAGAGGAAGGAGGCAAGGCGAAGCCTCGGCGAAGGCACAGAGCGGGTACAGAAGGAAAAAAGAAAGCCGAGCGTCTGGCCTGGCTCTCGCCGGCTCTGGTGGAGCAAATCTCGCTCTCTCCCTCTCTCTAATTTGTAGACATCCAGATACAGTGAAGACACTTGGCTATTTTTTTCCTTTTCTTTTTCTTTTTTTCTTTCAGCAACCAAATTTCAGTGATTGGTCTTAATGGGGGAGTAAGCCTCGGCTTAAAAAAAATAAAAGGAGGAAAAAAAGAAAAGAAAAAAAAGGATTTTTTTTAAGCTCCGAGATTTTTTCCTTAAAGGGAAAAAATAGTCTTTAAAGTCTAGCCGTCTTCCTAGGCTGTAAAGAGGGGTTTGACTTCCCCAGTGTCACGCTCAGCTGTGCCCAGAGCGCGAGGCTGGCAGCGCCTTTAATCGCCTTTGCTTTTTTGCAGGGAGAGCGCGTCTCCGCCAGTGCCGGGCTCCGTTTTCCCCCCTGAAATCTCTGACAGCTCGGATCTTTGCACAAACTCTCTCGCTTAAAAAAAAAAAAAAAAATCACCCAGGCACACTTTTTGCCTTCAAACCGGAAGCACGTGAGTCAGGGCCGCACGTGTGTAGGACCAATGGCGAGCCGGGACTCGCGCTGACACTCAGGGCTCGGCCCAATGGGCGCGCGCGGGACTTTGCGGATAAATAATCCGGGGGCGGCGGCCGTGGGTGGAGAGGGGGTGCAGAGGCTCAGGCCCGGTACGTCCGGCCTGCCCTGCCCCCATCTGTGCCCACGCCCCTCCCCCTCCTTCAGATCCGGACTGAAGAGGGCACGAAGAGATCCGAAAAAGCTAGAATTTGGGATGTAGACAGATAAGAGAAGCAAGTCCACAACTTGTTGGAGAAATACAGGATTATGGGTTCGTGCGCGCTGGGGACAGCGACAGGCGGCAGGGATTTGGGATACCATACCCCACCCCACCCCCGTCCGCGCGCCAAAGACATTTAGCTTATATTCTTACATTCTCACATCCTCTCCCTCTCTCCCTTCCTCCCCTCTGTCTCTGTCTCTGTCTGTCTCTGTCTGTCTCTGTCTCTGTCTCTCTGTCTCTGTCTCTCTCCTCTCTGTTCAGTGTGTGTGTGTGTGTGTGTGTGTGTGTGTGTGTGTGTGTGTGTGTGTGTGTGTGTGTAAATGAATGAAACCAAAGAGATCCGGCATGAGTGAAAGACTTAGGTTATGTCTGGCTACTTTCAGAGGTGTAGTTTGTTTCCTACTAATGGCAAACCCAAGAGGCCTGCTACACCTTGCTGGCACTGTTGGTTTATGTCAATGGCTAGCCACACTGTCGCTGAGAGATCCGCAACCATGCCCTTCCCTCTCTGGATCACCAACACCCCAAGCTGCCGAGATGGGGGTCTGTGAAGCCATGTCCAGAGCCCTAGTGCCTGCCTGGCTAAGGGGAATCCGGGTTGTTCTAACCTGGTAGAGTTGTCTCAAAAAAATGAGCCTAAACCAGGCGACATGATGTGCCACCTTTCAAGGCCTGGGTTTGGGTTTCAACTTCAGGGAAACCTCTGTGTTAGATTTCCCTGCAAAGTAAAAATTAAACCAATAAAACTACTGCGCTTCAAATATTTGCCTTGGCTGGCTGAAGACTGGACAACCGGTCGCCCTAATTCTAAACTGAACTCGCTGGTATTGCTGCCCACTCCCGGGCGCCTTGGGGTGGAGCCCTGAGGATTCTCGCCTCCAGTCGCTCCCACGCTGCTATATTCTGGGCATTTCTTCTTTTCCCGAATGGAGTACCTCAAAAGTTTTTCGTTACCAAGGCTAGGGAGGGAAGGGTGGTTCTGGGAGCGGGAGTGATTTCCTGGAGAGCTGTTTTAGAGAGGGTCAGGTACGAATAGATTGTAGAAGCCTTCAGTCCAAGAAAGCCCTCTGCAAAGGAAGTCTTTCCCACCCAATGTTCTGTTGGAGATCCTGGCAGACCCACGCTTCCTTGATCGCCATCCCCAAATGTTATAGTTTCTGACTACCTCTTTGGCACATAAAAGTTACACTCTCTACTCCTAGTTAAAAAAAAAAAAAAAGATTAAAAGTCACAGAGGCTAGATTGGGAAGAACATACAACCAAACCCACCAGTCTAACCGGAGCAATGATGCAAAGTTTGTCCTGGGGACCTGAGGCAGACCGGAATTCGTCTGTTGCTTGTATTCATCTCGGCTCAGCCGAGGATCTCCCGACTTCCCGGGCCGGGTTTCCAAAAAGCACTGCGATGGGGCTTGGTGGCAAGAACCTCTCCAGAGTTGAGTCTCTGGGGCCACAGCGGTCTTTCCAACTTTCTGAAGCCACTTCCCATCCACTGTGCCGTCTCATGGGTTACCTTCTGTTTCTAACCCAAGGGCTCCCCGAAATCTCCAGTTGCCCTCACTCCTTCCCCCCGAAATAGGGGTGGGATTTTTATTTATATTTAAGTTCGCAAAATTGAAATCTTTATCCCGCAAGCGACCGTGGGTACTTAATTAAATTCTAATTAGGACACTATCAATATCCTATTTAGCCGCGTAGCTTTTGTGCACCGCGGTCCCTTTCAGCGCCGTAAATAGGGTCTCGACGCCTTATCTCGCCTGCAGGAGACGCCGTGAGAAGGGCTGCGGAAGATAATTTATAGGTTTTAATTACTCTTCATTCCGCCTGATCAGCTTGGCGTTCATCACAGGCCTGTGAATAAAACCCTGGTCAAAAGCTCTGTCACATAGCGCTGGCAAGACGTTTAATCAAAGTGAGCGGCCCCGCGCGCCGCGCGGCCCGGTCCTGTACGTAATTTCCAGCCAGCTGATAAAGCCAGCTGAATAATGCGGCGGCCCTTTGGAGACACCATTTACAGAAATGACTTTATTGACGGCTTAACGTCGGTAATTCATTTTACCTTTCATGTAGTAGAGCTCGGATTTGTTACAGTAATAGGATGATAAATGCATCCGCGGCCCACGAGCTCCGGCTGGATTAGGCGATGCTCCTCTACAGCGCGCTGGCTTGTTCCCCCCCCCTCCACTCCACCCCCCAGATCCAGCCCCGGACGGATGCTCCTTTAGACCTGTCGCCTGAGCTCCACGACCCCCACCCAGGCTCCACGCCTTCCTCTCCCTCCTAAAACTGAACATAATGTTGGGAACACTGTGTGCCTGTGCTGACGTCCTGGCAAGCCTTGGTGAGAGGTGTGTGCAGGCTGAGTGAGCAAAGATTGGCTGAGACACTTGTGTGAGGGGTCCAGAGAACTCCGAGTCCAGGGCTGGCATGTGGGTGAGAAGCTACAGCGGGGGCAGGGTGAGTGGTGTGTTCAAGTATCCGGGGAAAGGGGCTTGGTGTCTGTGTGCAGGGTGCATGCCAGTGTGACTGCGTTGGAGTCCTGGTGTTTTTCAAGATCCTCTCCTCCCTCTGCCTTTGGTAGTTGAGGAATGTCTTGCCATTTGATAAATGCCCACGCCAGGATAGCAGACAGGTAAGGCAGCAGGAAGCAGGTTTGGGAACTGAGCAGAAATGAAACGCATCTTCTCTCTCCAAACACATCCAGCTCCCGAGTCCTAAGTACAGAAACTAATGGAGATCAGCACATCCTCCCAAGGATGTTTTAAGCAGCGGCCACGGTTACCCCTGCAAGAGGCATCCCAGAAGGACACAGAATGGCTATTACCTCCTTGTTAGACTCACTGTCCCCCTTGCCACCTTTTCATATCTAGCCCAAGTGAACTGGGGGTGGGGGGAACCACAAAGAAGAAAAGGATTTTTGCTTGATTCCAAATGCCAAAAGGTGTGAGAGTGTAAGATAGCCTTCTACCCCCCAAAGCAATCCCCCTGGGCTAGGAAGCATGATACACTGAATAAAGAGAACCCCCAAGCCCTCCAATCCCCCCCCCAGTAGTCCCTGAACATCCTCTATTCCTAGAGGCTCAACTCTGGCAAAGACATCTGGCCAGGCAGAGGGAAAAGTGTATATGTGCTTGAGGGAAAGAAAGGAGGGCTGCCGGGAACTTTTGAGACCAGACAAAGGATGTTTTCTAGTGGTGAAAACGAAGAACGTGTATCTATTTCCTCTCTCCTGGTAAACAGCCACAAATCATTTAAGAGCCTGTGTTTGTGTCTGTTCCCCTGTGTGCCTGAGAGCTATCCACGGAAAAATCCAGTCTACAAAAGCATTGCTGGTGTGTTGGTGTGTAACTCTGTGTAGGACGGGAGATCCTTAAATGACTTGGGCCCAAGTCAGCCCCACCAACGTGTTTGCTGAAATGCATTTGCTGGGAGCTCATCGTGTTCAGGAAGGGAAATCTCCTACCATTTGGGGTTTTCTAAAGAGTTTTCAATTTCGTTTGTGCTGAGACGACCTAAGAGTTCTCTCCAGCTCCCACCTTAAAAATGGAGGTGGGAGAGGTGAGTGCAAATCTAAAAGCCAACCCTCTTGGCTCGGAATGGAGCTCAGTGGCCTGCAGTAAGTGGTGTTGCCTGCACACGGTGGTAATCCCATTTCCAGCGTAGATCAGATGGCCATGGGGCCTCGTGGTGCGGGACATGAATGAGTTGTCCCAGCACAATAGCTTGCAGCCTTCCTACGGGGACTGGGTGACCAGCGGGTTTTGTTGGGAGTGAATGCGAGGAGATTTCTGGTACAAGTGCGGGCATTATCGTGAGCTAGAAGGTCAGACTATACATTGCAGGTCCCCAAAGCCTATAGACCTTGGGAAATGTGAGGCCTCTAGCCGCGTGATTGTACCTGACAGTCTTTTCAATAGACTAATTCAATTAGCGCTCAGGGCTTGGTCTTCATTTGGAAGGCATGACAATATGGGGTGGGTGGGTGCTGGAGGGGGATTTCTTGGTTAAGGATCTTCAGGAATTTTGTTAGGAGCCGAGAGAGTGGCACTGGGAGAGGCGGACAAGGGGTGGGAGAAAGCCAATGAATTGGGTGCAGGCTCTGAGCAACGAGGGATGGCAGTTTTGTTTGCAAGCCTCAGGAAAGTCCTGGGTGCGGAGAAAGGCTTTGGGGTATAATTTCTTTTTTCTTATACCTTTTCTGTGTGTGAACAAGGCACCCCCTCCCAATCTTCTGTTTTCCTAGAAAGCTTAAGAAAAAGCCTGCTGGTAGGGTTGTCACCTTAGACTACCCCAGTATTTGGATGCACCCTCCTCCCCAGTAGTTGCAGCTGGAATGGAGACATTTTATTCTGGAAACACACACACACTCTCTCTCTCTCTCTCTCTCTCTCTCTCTCTCTCTCTCTCTCTCTCTCACACACACACACACACACACACACACACACACACACACACACCATGGCCTTGACTGTGAGAAATGGGGGTGTGGGGTGGGGGTACTGTGATTCCTTAACATTCATTCCAAAGGGTCTCCTGGGGCCCCAAGTTCCAGGAGCAAGACCAAACGCCCGGTCTCACTTGCTCCGTCCCTGGGAAACTGAAGCCAGCCAGCCCATCGCTGCTAGCGGGTTTCCTCTGGAGTTTCAGGCTCTGCTTCCGAGAGCAAGGAGCCGAGATGCAGGCCCTTAGGCTCCCAGGACTGAAAACAGTCTTCATCTCCGCTCCCTTCCAAACGGCTCTGGAGCTCAACTATTCGGTGAGCCTGACCCTAGCCCCTAGGATTTTAGAGCCAGGACCACCTGAAATCAAAGCGACTCCTCACAAGTCTCCAATATATATGTCTCTTTAATCAAACATCCCGTTTGTCTTCTTACCCCGAACCCTTCCCAAACCCTAGCACCCAAACTCCAATTTGGATTCAACTCCTCTCTGTGGCGCGGGGGAAGGGTATTAGAATTCATTTAGTTAGACATCGCATCTTTTGCTTTATTTTGGCCTCCTCCCTCTTTAGTTTTTTTTCCCCTTCCTTAGAAGATATGGGGGCCCTCTGACCTCCTCCAGTCCCCACCTGTCTGAGTAGCTGCTCCGCCTGGATCCGGCTCGGTTCGGTGTCCACACCTACTGGCTTAGAGTGTTTGAAGCAGGAGGAGGGTGCAGGGTGGGAGTGGGCGAGGAGGGGCCAAAGCAGCTTCCGGGTTTGCCGTCGTCCCCCTTATCGGTTTCTGCTTCCCCGGAGGTCTGGACCCAGCTCGAAAGTCCGAGACAAAATAAATAAATAAATAAAATCAACGAGGAAAAAAAAAGGTGGGAGAGAACCCAAAACCGGTGTTCTTTTCCCTTGTCGATGGGGTCTGTCTTCCTCTTTCTTCCTTCAACACACATAGGGACGTGGGCTGTCCCTGGACTCTGGCTCCTCTCCCACCGACCGGTAAGAAGGAGGAAGAAATCGGAGAACCCGCTCCGAACGCCGGGCTCCAGGCCAGAGCCTTCCCATCTTCCTCCCCGCAGGCCCGCGGTGAAATCACAGCCGCTCCTCCCTTAAACCCTTCGGAGCTGCGGCGGCGTGGGGAACCTCTTTCCGGGCAAGGTGCTGGATAAACTGGAATGTCCTTTCCGGATCAGTGCATCAGGGGTTACTGGATGGGAAAGTTGAAAAGTTTTGTTTGGGAGGTGAGAATATCGGGAAAGAAAAGCTTCAAGAACTTGCGGGTGCGATTGAAAGAGGTCTCCTCGGTTTTCTCCCCACGCCCCAACTCCTTCACTTGGGTCAGACTACAGCCGAAGGGGGTCACTGCACTGCGGAGACCTTCCTGGACCACCTTTCTGCTTGGCCTGCTCCAGCAGAACTGGGGGTCTTGGGGGCGTGTGTGTTTGTATGGACCCTCATCATAAAAGACTTAGTTTGAGTGCCCATGAATGAAAGTGTACCTCGAGGAATTGTGCTTCGTTTATGCTTGTGGGCAGTGTCAATGGGTACGTGTCTAGGTACATAGGCTAGAAGTTGGATATTTCTGTGTCTGTGCGAATGGACTGTCTCCGCTTGTACATGTCTGCTCGTTTCTGTGTGCTCTGAGGAGGGTGTCGCAGTTATCTGATCGAGAGCCCTAGAAGCTTACGAAGTCGTAAGGGCCTGGGATCCCTTACCCAAACTAGTTGCTGGAGGCCTAAAGCTCCCCCCACCCCCACCCCCAGTCTTTGAAAATTGCAAAGAAGCTGCTTAAACCCAGATTAAAACAGTCGCCGACTTTTTAAGGTTTTAACCAAGACTCACCTCAGTAACTGTGACCTTGGTTGTGGACAGTGCTGGCTAACGTGTCCCAAGGTTAAGAGCAAAAGAGATCTAGGGGATTTGGGTAGACCCAAAGACCTTGTCCACAGACTCAGAGACAAGAGGGTGTAAGTCACCTCCCCTGGGGAGGCTACCAAGAGTCCTGGTGACAGTCATTGGGTCTAAGTCCCAGGAGAGGGCAGGGAGCCGGAGTCTCCAGTAAAGTCTCTGTGCTCCATTCTTTCCTCAGAGTTTATCACTTTCTCCTGTGTGTGGGGAGAGGAAGCTAGGTCAGTCTCAGTGACGACGTGGCGGAGTGGAGGCAGGGTCTGGTCTTTCCCTATCCATTCTCTAATCCTCTGGAGGTTGTTCCTTCCTTTACAGCGGTACTAGACATTTCCAGGCTTTTATTATAGTAGCTAGTGATTCGGGAGTTGGGGGATGTCAAGGAGAGAAAAGAGATGGGGGTAGAGGAATGGAAAATAGGCCTCAAGCAGTTCCCAGCCCACCCCTCCCTTAGGCACCAAAGATACCCACCCCAAGCCCCAAAACTGTTACGTGAAGAAGTCAAGAGTATGATCTCCCTGGAGCAAAGTGACCAAGCCAAATATTATAGGCGAAGTTAATAATGAAGGGACAGATTAAGTAAGCAATCTCTCTCTAGGACAACGATCTCCACAATTGAAAAGATACCCATTTTTCCTCTCCTCTCCTCCTTCACACAAAAGGGGACCCTAGGAAGTGCGTGGAGTTTGGGGCTAGCAGATGAGGGGGCAGCTACCAGCTTGGGAGGGAGGGAGTGGGTGTCTGTTACCTGAGAGTCGCTGACACCTCCCAAGGGTGACCCTCCCCCATGGTGCACTGAGCCTAGCCTCCCCGGAAAGATGCTCCTCCGCCTCTGTTAAGGTGAATGTGAAAATTCTCCACACTGTACAGCTAGAACCAGCTTCTAAGGTCTAGGCTTTCCCACTGCTCTGTACTCAGTTGGAGAATTCCCTCCCTTTCTCTTCTTTTGGGAGGGCATCCCTTAGGCGAAGGGGTGACTTAGGATTCCCTACCCTTTTGCCTGTGAGGATCGTGCCACCTGTCGACACATTTGGAGAACTGCAGGGGCGCGGCTGTGTTTGAGTCGGGTGGCTTTTGATATTTGAAAGGAGGAAGACAAAGTTGGGGGGGGAGGGGGGAGGGAGGGACGATTTTTTTTTTTTTGTCGGATCCTCTCATCTCAATAGAGGCAAAATTGGAGGGAGAGAGGCCCCTAAAAAATTCTTAAACGGCAATCAGATGCCCTTGATTCACCAGTGCTATGCTGTGTGACCAGTTGTCTCGAGTCCCTCTTTCCCCTTTTTCCAAATGCACGGGAGTGAACTGGATTGATCTGCTTCCAACCCTGACTTTTGAACCAAACACTGGCCTCAAACACTACTGTAGCCAGTCTGTGTCTAGTTTTTCTGTTTTTCCGCTCTAATCTCTTGTTAATATTTAATGTAGAGTCACTTCTCGGTTATCCCAAGCTTTCATCTGAGTGGGGCTAGAATATTTGCTGGCTCATAAACTTGATTGTTTTATTTTTTTTTATTCGTGTATATGTGTGTACTGGTGCCTGCAGAAGCAGAAGAGGGTGTCAGAACCCTTGGAGCGGAAGCCAGGAGTGATAACAGATCTTGGGTGCTGGGAACCAAACTCAGGTCCTCCACCAAGGGCAGCATGCTCTCTAACCGCCAAGCCATCTTCCAGCCCGTAAGCTTAATTAGTTTTAATCAGACAAAACCTTGTTCACTGTGCACTACGTCCACTGACTTTTGTCGTGGACACCCAATGGCTTCAAGGGGGAGGGGTTTAAATAAGAAGACTCAGGCCCAGGCCCAGGCAGCGGGCAGAGAGCAAAGATCTACTCACTACTCACCCCAGGAGAGTTCCCCTCCGGGGTCACGAGGTCCCTGTTAGACAGGGAGCAGAAGAAAAGTGGAGAACCAGGGAGGATGCCTAGGGCCTCAAGCTGCTTTCTCTTACCTTTTGGATTTACCAAAATATAGAAATAGAATATGGGGAAGAAGGATATCTGGCATTAGTAGCGGCTCAAGTATGACCTCAGCTTTGAGCTTGTAGAAGTTTGAGCGAGCGAGCGAGCGAGAGTGGAGCGAGTGGCGGCATCAGCTTGCTCCAGCAGGGATCCAGGGACTCACTCTAGCACTGTGTGGCTGGGGCTGAAATCTGGACGCTCCTTCCTGGGAGCTCTGGGCAGCACCTAATCGGACAGAATATCCCTGGGCTGACATAGCAGTTCTGGTTTAAAGGTCAGATCTAGATTTGAAGCACAGAGTGACTGGGGTGGCCAGCCTGCTCACAAAACCTTCATAGAGAGGCTCCTTGAAAACCTCCTAAACTTGGGACTTCCGCTGTCAATGTGGTGTAGGGCAGTCCTGTCAGGTTTTTCCCCTGAGAGTCCCGTTCTGAGGCCACCTGCTCCCCATCCTCCGGCCCTCCTCTCGGTGCTTTCCAGAGTCTGAGGGCCACTCCTCTCCCACAGGGGTTAGAGTGTGGGCACTGTGGAGGTTGAGGGTGATGGCTTTTAGTCTCAGTTGGCAGTAGGGTAGGGTCCAGAAGTCTGGTCACTTGTCCTCCACAGGGGCCACCTGATCGCCAACTGAGACCTGAGGAAACAGAGATCTCTTTGGCTGAGTTTTCATTGCATCCCAGTGTTTCATGGTCCCTGTTCTCTATACTGTTCTTGTGACACTATAAACCACCCAGATGGTGGCCTTCCTGCCCTAGCACATCAGGATCAGCTGTGGCTAGGAGGAGCCTTGCAGGGACCCAAGAGAGCAGCTGGCGTTCACTCTCTATGGCCCT
Organism: Rattus rattus; assembly: GCF_011064425.1. Classification (NCBI taxonomy): domain Eukaryota; kingdom Metazoa; phylum Chordata; class Mammalia; order Rodentia; family Muridae; genus Rattus; species Rattus rattus. Next base: position 13,186,455 of record NC_046163.1, on the reverse strand, counting down.
GGGAACCCAGAAGCAGGTGGACACAGAAAGCCTGGGGCAGTGGAAGCTTCCCCAGAACCACTGAGAACCCAGAGAGTGCAGCTCGCACACTGCCTTCCTCTGTGAGCAACAGGAAGATTTTCTATACCCATGCTCAGAGGAGAGATGAGAAGATAGAAAGAATATAGAGCTAGAGAGGTCTAGAGAACTAGCGAGGGAAGAGGGATGCGGGTGGGGTTTGTCTGACTATCACTCCTTTGGGAAGAGTAACCAGCATATGACTGGGTTTGCTCTAGGTCAGACACAGTTCAGAACAGTACAGGACCCAGTGCCTACAGCTGCAGAAACCGAGTGAGAGACATAACTGGGCCCAAGGGGGACATGTGGCTCTGCAGACCCATGCCAGTGGTAGGACTGTGCTCCTGGTTCCAAGGTCATTCGTTGACTCATCTCTCCAAGTCTATTAGCCTCTTTTCACAGGAACAGAATGGAACAGTGGGCTAAGGACCTCTCTACTCCATCACAGGCACAACAACAGATCCTTCCCCTCCTTCCCCATCCATATTGCTATTTGCTTCTTTTCTTGCTAACAATGGCTTCAAAGATCAGAGACCCCGAGGGCTGATCGTAGATCTTAGAGTTGGAAGTTACTGACTGGCCAGAAATACTCCCTCTGGGTAGACTCCCAGCTCACAGTGGGCTTTCCTACTGTGGAACTACGGCCAGGACACCCAGCTCACAGTGGGTCTACTCAGAATTATAGCCAGGACCCAAACTATTCCAGGTTGGTTTAAGGACAACAAAGGAGCCTAGACTTTCTAGACCCTGCTGGACAATCTTGTCCCTGAAGCTGTCCACTTGTCCATCGTCATCTTGCACGGAATACCTGATGCCTGGAGACCTCCGAGTTGTGGATGGGCATGGGGTGAGGATGAAAAGAGATTCAAGGTGCAGGCAAGGAACAGCTTTACCAGAAGACCCAGGTTACCCAGCAATTCTGGGCACCCCACCTGTTCCCAGAACCTGGATGGATGAAGCGTCTTTTGATAATGCTACACCGGAGGTTCAGGGCTTTCTGGGCAGAGAAAAGGCAGGAAGCTACTAGCTGCAGTGGCAGCAAACAGGACAGGAGAGAGCTACTGCTGTCCTAGGGTGATGGTCCCCACAGAGTACCGTCTGTCTTTCCAAGGAGTTTCTCCTTCAACCAGAGAAACCAGAAAAACTTTGGAGCTGAAGGGCGGGGGAAGGGGGAAGGGGAGGGGGAGAGGGGAGGAGAACGATTCAGGGCTTCTGAGCATCCCGCTTGGATTCAAGGCAAAGAAATCCGTCTCAGGGAGCCCGGCACTGACCTGCCCTGCTCCATCATTTAACAGCCCCATTAGGCCTGTGAGACGCTAAAAGCTTCCTCTGGGAGACTCCTTGGTTTGGGAATCACAGCCCCGGAGTTTTATAGGGACCTTTAATAGAAAGGTTTGGAAAGAGATTGAGGGCGTCTGCGGTATGAACTTGAACTTTTTTCTGAAGGGTATTTGGACCTCGTGCCAAAAATCTACCCGGGAAGAGACTCGGTGCCCCGCCTTCCCTCCTCCCCCTCCCCGCGCCTTGACCCCAGGCGGCTGGGGGCTGGGGTGAGACATATGCAGATGGCCTTGCCTGAGTTATCTTGGCTGGGTCACCCGAGAGGCTAGAAGCCAGAGATTGTACAGGGTGTGCCCCCTCTCCATCAGAGCTCACTCTTTATCTCCTCAGTCTGTCAGTCTCCCAAGTTATCAAGTGTGGGCGCGACAGAAATGTCGCAAGAAAAAAACTAATTAAACGGGCGCACAATGCTTTGGAAATATTAAGTGTCATGTAAATGCCTAATTCAAACAATAATCTTGATGGTGGTAATTATGTTCTAAGAAGCACATTCACAGATAGCCCGGTGCTGCGCTCGAATATGTTTTAGGAGGAGCCCGGGGAACCTCGCTTCTTCTGAGGCTGAGCTCCGCATAGGTGGATGCCCCACCCCCACACTGCCTGGAAGGTAGCGCTGTAGATCCTGGCTTTCCTCACTGAATAACTGCAGCCTCTGACCCTGGAGCCAGTTGCCTATAAAACTGAACTAATTGAGGCAGGAGAGACAGGTTATGATGCCTATGTGCTTGCTGCTCTCATAGAAGACCCGGGTTCAGTTACCTACATCCAGAGGCTCACCCACTGCTGCCATGGAACAGTAGCTCCAGGGCATCCAACCCCTTCTAGCCTTTGCGGACATCTACATTCATATGTGCATGCCTAGACAGACAGACAGACAGACAGACACACACACACACACACACACACACACACACACACACACACACACCATGATGTCATGGATTGAATAGCAGAACTGTCTAGATCCCTTAAACTTAGGGAAAACATCAGCTAGGGAGTTAGGAAGGACCAGGTGAGCCTTGACTGATTCCCCAGCCCCAGTGATTTGGGGTTCACATACCACCGCCTCCAATACTGTGTAGCTGTGGCCCATTGTTTGGGATCCTGGGTTCTTATGCATATTTGGGGTTTTGGGTAATCCCATTTTTTGATCTTCCCTCTGAGAAGGGCAACTCAAGTTGCTGGTAAGACAGAAGGCTGTAGGCTTGCATCAGCCTTCAGCCCTTTGCCTGCTGCCTCTTCTGTGTCCATCTACCTCACCAGGATGTAAAGATTCGGTTAAAGGGCTCTGGAGAGACAGGGAGGGGGCGCTCTTTCCTACCCTGGCTACTGCATCGGTCCTGACTGAGTGGAGAAAGACTGTGAGAGGACTCCCAGCTTCTAGAGGTGTGTAAGCTGGGCTGGGGTGAGGCATGGCCTGGTCTTGGAGACTGTGAGATGACAGCTTGGACAGGGCAATGTGGGGCACTCAGGATGTGGCTGCCTCTGATCCCCGACCTGCTTTCTTCTGGGTGCGTTTTGGTGGCTTCAATCATGTTCACAACAGGTCAGACTTCTGTACTCACAGCGTGGGTGAGAAACCGGCACCCACTTTGTCTGAACTATCTCCAACTTCCTCCATTCCCCTTTTCAACTTCCTCTGCTTCCTTCTCCAACTTCCTCCATTCCCCTTTTCAACTTCCTCTGCTTCCTTCTCCAACTTCCTCCATTCCCCTTTTCAACTTCCTCTGCTTCCTTCTCCAACTTCCTCCATTCCCCTTTTCAACTTCCTCTGCTTCCTTCTCCAACTTCCTCCATTCCCCTTTTCCACTTCCTCTGCTTCCTTCTCCACCTTCCACCATTCCCCTTTTCAACTCCCTCTGCTTCTTTCTTCACTTCCTCCATTCCCCTTTTTAGACTTCCTCTGCTTCCTTCTCCAACTTCCTCCATTCCCCTTTTCTACTTCCTCTGCTTCCTTCTCCAACTTCCTCCATTCCCCTTTTCAACTTCCTCTGCTTCCTTCTCCAACTTCCTCCATTCCCCTTTTCAACTTCCTCTGCTTCCTTCTCCAACTTCCTCCATTCCCTTCTTCAACTTTTTTCTCTTCCCCTCCTCTCCCTTCCACTTCCCTCCTCCCTTTCTTTTCCTTCCTTCCATTCTTTCTTCCTTTCTTCCTTCCTTCCTTCTGTTCTTTCTTCCTTCCTTCCTTCTGTTCTTTCTTCCTTCCTTCCTTCTGTTCTTTCTTTCTTCCTTCCTTCCTTCCGTTCTTTCTTCCTTCCATTCTTTCTTCCTTTCTTCCTTCCTTCCATTCTTTCTTCCTTCCTTCCTTCCTTCCTTCCTTCCGTTCTTTCTTCCTTCCTTCCATTCTTTCTTTCTTCCTTCCTTTCTTTATTTCTACCTCCTCCCCCCGTTTCTGAGACAGGCTTTCACTATATAGTCTTGACTAGCCATGCACTTGCTACGTTGACTAGGCTGACCTCAAACGCATCTAGATGGGACTGCCTCAGCCTCCCAAGTGTTGGGACTAAAGGTATGCCCCACCCTTCTCTGCTTTCTTTTTGAGTCACTGTCCCATGAAGCCCAGACTGTCTTTAAAATTTATGTAGCCGGGGAGGCCTCGAACCTTTGATCCCCTACATCTATCTCCTCAGCACTGGGCTTCTGGGTATGCTCCACCACATCTGGTTTACGCTCTGCTGAGAATGGAACCCTGAGCTTCCTTCATGCATGCCGCACCACTAACAGCTATAACACCAGCCGCTTTAACATTTGAACGTGAATAGGTGGTCCGCAGATTGATCTGTCCTTTAATCTCACCTTCCTTGCTTCGCTTGCTATATAACTCCAACTGCCCAGAAGCTGGCTATGTAGCCCAGGCTATGTAGCCTGTCTGCCTCCTGAGCGCTGGGGTTTAAGCCATGTACTGCCCACCACACCTAGCTTCCCTGAACTATCTTTCTTCTCCTCATAATTTTATTTTATGTGTGTGGATGTTTTGCCTGTATTTATTTCTGTGCGTCACATGCACACCTGGAGGAGAGCATTGGGTCCCCTAGGACTGGAGTTATAGACAATTGGGAGTGGCTGTGTGGGTGCTGGGAATTGAACCCAGGTCCTCTGGAAGAACAGCCACTGAGATGTCTCTCTAGTCCAGTCCCTTCTCTGGAGTGTTTGATTGGAAAAGCCTCTAATCACCCCATCACGTTTCTCTAGTTTGATGAAGTTCCAGGCCTCCAGGCTTGGAACTTCCTGGAGGTGATTTCCCTCCACCCACCCCTCTCTCTCCTACCCTCTCTCAGGAAGCCTCCTTGACCCCACTGGAGTCATGAATTGGGGCCTGGTGCCTGCGGAAGCCAGTAGGGCTTTGAGGGCAGATGATTGTCATGATTCACCACAGAGGCTGCGGGGGATTTCCAACCAGAGATCTCTGAGCCTCTGAGCGCTTACACAGTAACCACTGTAGTTAATGGGGCTCCTTGCCCTTGGCCTTACCCCAGTTTCACTTTTGACTTGGGGAACAAGCAAATTCAAGTCTCCCCAGCTCACTGCTCCCTCTTTTTCTCTTCTCAAGTTTGTTAAGATGACTCAGTTTTTCCAGCCCTGTGAGGACACCCCCCCCTTAAAAAAAAAAGATATATAGGTTTCATTCCAAAAGAGAATATTCAGCTTTGAATGCACTTTTCTGGTTTAAACCACTGCATTCTGGATACCACTTTGTTTCAACTTGAAATAACTCACTTCTTTTTCAACATAACACTTTATTGGTTTTTGACCATGTCTCCTTGGAGCCCAAGCTGGCCTCCTGCTGGTAACACAACACAGAACTTCATGTATGTTAGATCAGCCTCCTTTCCCTAGGAACCATAATTCTCAGCCCCTAGGCCAATCCGGATGCTTCTGCGGTTATTTGGGGGAACTTCTCACTAGTCTCCTTCTCCTGGTAGACATGTGCGTGGGGCAGCTTAGAATGCCAAAGTCACTCTGTAGCTGATGGTGGCTTTGAACTTCTGACTCTCCCGCCTTTGCTTTCCAAACACGGGTCTGTGCCACTGCACAGTGGTGTGCCACTGAGGATGAAACTGAAACTCGGGTCAGCCAGCGTGTGAGGCCAGCACTCTATTGAGAGATGTGCCCAGCCCAAGATACCTTTCATCTGTTTCTGAGGAGGAATCCAGACGCTAACGGCTTCTCTGTCTGCTTTCCACTTGGCAAAGCTTCACACACAGGGCTACAGCACAGTGAAGCATTATGTGAGAAAAAAACTATTTTCAATAAGAGGGGTGGGGGGAGAAAAAGAAACATATTTTGCCTCTGATCAAGCCGTTCTGGAGGTTTCTATTTCAATGTGCTACCCACCCCCAACCCCGAGTGCCCCAGCTCTCAGTATAACACCAACCTCTGAAAATGATTTCTTCTAGAATTCAGGAGTTTCCTCACTGGAGGCTCCTTGGCATTAGGGTGGGGCCTGGAAGCCAAGAGCATTCCTTCAGGTAATAGCATGTTATTACAGCCTCCTGGGGCCTTCAGAGCAAACTGAATCGCCCGCTCGCTTGTACAAATCAGCAAGCTGTGGACTGAGGGGACAGAGCCGTTGGTAAAGTGCTTGCCTTGCAGGCACAAGGACGGGAGTTCAACCCCCTAGAACCCATGTAGGAAACAGTGGCAATTATGGTGGTGTGTGCTATGGTCCTCTCACTGTGCAAAGACAGGAGGATATCTGAGACTCCACAGCCAGCTCAACTGGCAAGTTCCAGACCAGGGATGGACTGAAGAAAAACAGTAGACAGTGACTAAGAACAGTCGTTGAAGTTGTCTTTATCTTCTGGCCTGCACACACACACACACACACACACACACACACACACACACACACACACAGACAGAGAGAGAGAGAGAGGCTCTCAAATTTTTATATAATTACACACTAACAGAATCATATTGCATATTAAGAGTCAAACACAATGTGTTATGCAAATTAGACCCGTGCTTCTCCTTATTTTCCTGAATGTGGTTGCTAGAATCTTTACATAACATATTGAACTGCCAGTTCTCTCTTGGAGACAGGGTCTCATGTAGCCTAGGCTGGCCTCAAACTCATTATGTAGTAGAGGCTGACTTTGAACTTCAGATCCTTCCATCTCTCCCTGCAGAGTGCTATACTTAAAGGCATGCACCACCATACCTGTTTTTATACCCTGCTGGTAACAGAACATGGGACTTCATACATGTTAGACTAGTTCCCTTTAACAGGAGGCATAGTTCTCAGTCCGTAGGTCAATCCAGATGCTTCTGCGGCTATTTTGGGGGACTTCTCACTAGTTTCCTTCTCTTGATAGGTATGTGCATGGGCAGCTTAGAATTACAGTAATATTTTCTTCCTAGTAGGTGAGAATTACAGTGCAGAGGAAACTGAGAACCCTAGTGGACTGACTTACAAATAATGGTGTTTGGCGCCATCGTGTGTCCACTTTGTGATACTACACCAATCGTCAGGCACTTGGAGGTTTCTTATAGTTGTCACTTTAATACAGTTGAGAATATTAGGATCCCCACCACAAAAAAGGCCTCTCTGACATTCACTCACCCCTCTGTCTCCTTCGCTTCCTTTCTTCACTGCCATATTTACAACATGGAACCTGACACACAGGAGAGAGAGAGAGAGAGAGAGAGAGAGAGAGAGAGAGAGAGAGAGAGAGAGAGAGAGAAACCTTGCATCTAATTCCCAATTTATTCATTTCTGAAGATGTGACATTATCCACAAACATAATTGCTAGTTTTGTGTATCAACTTGACACAAGCTGAAGCTATCACAGAAAAGGAGCCTCAGCTGTGGAAATGCCTTCATGAGACCCAACTGTAGCTCATTTTCTCAACTGGTGATCAAGGTGGGAGGGCCCAGCCCACTGTGGGTGGTGCTGTCCCTGGGCTGGTGGTCCTGGGTTCTATAAAAAAAGCAAGCTGAACAAGCCAGGGGAAACAAGCCAGTAAGTAACATCCCTCCATGGCCTCTTATCAGCTCCAGCTTCCTGACCTGCTTGAGTTCCAGTCCTGACTTTCTTTGGTGATGAACAGCAACGGGGAAGTGTAAGTTGAATAAACCCTTTCCTCCCCAACTTGCTTCTTGGTCCTGATGTTTGTGCAGGAATAGAAACCCTGACTAAGACAATAATCACTGTCATCTATTAAGGCCAACTCTTTGCACACATTTGTTTGTTTGTTGAGGCAGGGTATTCCTGCATGGCCCTGGCTGTGCTAGAATTCACTATGTAGACCAGGTTGGCCTTGAACTCATAGAGATTCTCCTGCCTTAGCCTCTCAAGTGCTGGGATCAGAGGTGTATGCCACCATTCCCAGTCTTTGCATGTATTTTATAGTTTATTTTTACAATGGGTCCACAAATTATGCATTATCATGCCAGTTAAAAATGCTTATTTAGTAAGACAAAACATATCTATTATATATCCAGCTACAAATAAGTAAGTTTAAGAACATAACATTAAGAGTACATTTGTGACCAAGAAGCAGAGTCTAGATAGCTGGTATAGTATAGAATCAAAGACTACTGTGTGTGTGTGTGTGTGTGTGTGTGTGTGTGTGTGTGAGAGAGAGAGAGAGAGAGAGAGAGAGAGAGAGACTCCTAAAAGAGAGATTCACCCATCAGAAGTTTTCTCCTTCAGCAGATGGATACAGAGATTCACAGCCTGACATTACACAGGAAGAGACCTTGGAACCCACAGCTCTAAATGGGATGTCTCCATCTAATCCCTTCCTACAGAACTCAGGGAACTCCTCGGAAAAGGAACCAGAAGAAGTGGACGAGTCAGGAGAATGGAGGATGCCAGGAGACCAAGTCCTTCTAAGACATCTGAGGAAAGCTCAGAGGAACTCACAGCGACTGAAGCAGCAAGCACGCGGCCTATACGGGTCTGCACCCGGTCCCCTGCACGCCTACAGCCTACAGCTTAGCACTCTTATGGGGCTCCTGCATGTGTAAACGAGTGTGTCTCTGATTCTTGTGCCTTCTCTTGGCTTTTCTGTTTTTCCGTTGGCTTGTCACGTCCAACTTCAGTAGGACGGTTTCCACTCGTCTGTTTTGTTGCCATCTCCTAGAAGCCCGCTCCTTTCTAATGAGAGACAGAGTCAGGGTAGATCCAGATGGGAAAGGAGGTGGGCAGGAATTAGGAGGAGTAAAGGGGGCTGTATTCAGATTAAAAGGAGAGGGAGACAGGAAGACAGACAAACATACAGACAGAGATCTACTGCCCTCTTCTCGTCTCTATGGGCCCTGAACTCATGTGCATGCGTAATTAAAAATAAAACAAATCTCTAAAAACCAGGCATAACGACCAGGGCGTCAGCCTGCTCCTCAGCACTCGTCAAGTGTGTGACCACTTACTGGGGATGCACTGGAATTTCAACAAAGCCATACATTTTCTCAGAGACAAGTGCCACATTCAAAGTCTCCAGTCCTCCTGCCCATGAGCCTCTGTTTCCTAATGCTTTTCAAGTGAAAGAACCGAGATTCAAAGAAATGAGGTGGCTTTCCTGTGTCAGCCAGAGAGTAGGTGGATCTTAAAGTTTGTGTGCCTGTGTGGGTTTGGGCTCACGAACACAGTGTCCTTGGGAGCCAGAAGGGGGCATCCTTAGATCTCCGATGTGAGCAGCCCCATGCACGTACTGAGAACTGAACTCTGGTCTTCTGCAAGGGCAGTATGTAGTCTAAACCATTAAGCAATCTCTCCGGCCCCACATTAGTCCACCTTTGTCTGGGAGCTCATGCTCCAAGCTGCAATACTGCATCATTAATTTACCTCACTGAGTCCCTTGCAGATGGGTGTCATACCATCAGGGCCTCGGGTGTGAACTCTGAGAAGGGAGACCCATGGCAGCCACTAAGATGAGGATATTGTCACTCCAAGGAGACGAGAGGGCTAGCCTTAGTGCGGCTCCCCTACTTAAGGAAGAGCCACCCTACCATCTTTGCTCCATGGTGGAGCTGCAAAGGGCTCTGACTTTTATCCCAGTATACGGCATAGTTGACTAAAGAGACCATCAAGCCACGAGAAAAAAAAAAGGCTGGAGGAAGAGATTGGTTAGCGAATTAGGTGAGTCAAAAATATTTTAAGATGATTTTTCTTTTTAAGTGTGTGTGTGTGTGTGTGTGTGTGTGTGTGTGTGTGTGTGTGTGTGTGTGTGTGTGTGCACTTGAGGTCCAGAAGAGGACCTTGAATCCCCTGGAGCTGGAGTCACAAGCACTGTGAGTTGTTTGATGTGGGTGCTGGGAACCAAACGTGGGTCCCATGGGAGGACAACAGGTGCTCCTGCTGAGCCAGCTCCAGCCCCAAGTAAGTCAAATGTCTGATCGTGAGGCTTGCGTGCCCGCAGCCTGGGGTTCACCACTCTGTCCTGTTTTCCTACCGTGTGATCTCAAGAAGTTCGGTTGCCTATCTCTGAAAGAGGGAGTATTAGGCTCCTTTCCCTCCTCCGAGACAGCGACTCACTGAGCAGCCACTGCTGCCCTGGAACTTTTTATGTAACCACTGAGACCACCCTGAACTTTTTATCCATTGACCTTCCCCTCCTGAGCTCTGAGATTGAGGCATGCATCACTGTGGCCGACTTCTGCAGTATGGGGATCATTTATACCTGGTAAGGAAGCCTTCCACTAACTGAGCTATACCCCAACCCCACCTAGAGTTCTCTAGACGAACACAACCAAAGGAATATATATGATATATATCAAATATATATATATCAAATATATATATATCAAAGAGAGGGTTCTTCCTTCTCTATTTCTCCTAAACAAGATCTCTGAGGGGATCAAAGTAGATCCTATGGACTGGCAAGATGGCTCAGTAGGTAAAGGCACTTGCTGACAAGACTGATGCCTGTAGTTGATCTCTGGGACACAACATGCTGTGGTATTCTCTCATTCTCTCTCTCTCTCTCTCTCTCTCTCTCTCTCTCTCTCTCTCTCTCACACACACACACACACACACACAAAGTCAATGGATACAATAATTCTTTTAATTAAATACCGATACGTATGAACAGCACCCGGAATCTTCGCAATGAGACATTCTTGCAAAGTTCACTCTTCTAGGACTCAAATTCTCCTCCTCCTTTCCCTGCCCCATCTCCATTGTCTTCTCTCCTTTCTGCTTTTCTTGTTGCTGTTACAAAATACCTGGCAAAGGGACTTAAGAAGGAAGGAGGAAGGGTTGGCTCAGAGTTAGTTCCTGAATACAGGTCATCCTCATGGGGAAGACATGGTGACAGGAGAGTGAGGCAGTTGGACACATAGTATCCGCCATCAGGAGTGAGGGATGCTGGCCCTCAGCTCACTTCCTTTTATTCAGTCTGGGACCTCAGCCCAGCCATGTAGAAGCCCACAGTTAGGGAGGGCTTCTAACCCCAGTTAACCATATCCAGAAATGCCATCGTAGATATACCTAGAGGCTTGTCTCCTAAGTGATTCTAGATCCAGTCAGGTTTTCAATCAAGATTAACTCTCCCTCTCCTCCTCTCTCCCTTCTTCTCTTCCTATTTGAAACAGGGTCTCATATAGCACAGGTGTGCCTTGAAGATGGGATGGATCCCCCTGCCTCAGCCTTTGGAGTCCTGGGAGGACAGTTGTGCCCCACCAGTTCTGGCTAAGATTTACTTTCAGTAAAGAGTTGCACCGTGTGGAAGGGACTCAGGACTACAGTAAACTTGTCTGTCCTTCAGGATGGAGAAGAAAGACCTCTGACCTCTCAGCCTTGAAAAACCAGCAGCCCACCCTCAGCAGCCCAGGCCTCAGGACTAGAGGCTGTGGCTGAGAAGTAGGTGTGTGTGTGTGAGGGGGAGGGGGCGTGCAGAGCCTTGGAGGACCCAGGGGTTGGGAAATCTAATGCCTTGAACTGATAAGGAAGAGTTATAGTTAGCAATTCAGCAAGAAGCACCTTGACCTCATGGATAGGATCGCCATTTTCCCAACTCTGGCAACAACTGTCAAGCAAGTCCTCACTCATATGGAGGCCAAGTGTATTCTCTGCCACATCTATTTCCTTGTCAAAGGAGCAGATAAGAACTTGTGCCCGGCTCTGCTAAGACTGAGTTCAGAGACCTGGAATGGCTAGACACTCCATAAACATTAAACCTGCCATATCTGTCTGTCTATCATCTATCTATCTATCTATCTATCTATCTATCTATCTATCTATCTCATCTATAGATATCTTCTTGCACATATGTTCATGTGCATGTGGGTACATACATATGTGAAGGTGTGCATACATGTATGTACATGGATGTGCAGACTCAATGCTAATCTTGGGTGTTTCCCCTCAGGCACTGTGCTCCTTGTTGTTGAGGCTGAGTCTCTCACTAGCTTGGAGTTCACTAAGTAGCTAATATGCATAGATGGCAGGTCCGGAGATCTGCCCACTGGACAGATCTGCCGCCCCGACATTGAAATTACAAGGACGCCATCTTGTTCAGCTTTTATAATGGTTCTGGGGATGGAGCTCAGGTCTCCACACTTATGAGGAAGGCACTTTGTCTGCTGAGCCATCTCTGAGTACCTTTTGAGTACACATCTTTAAGGAAATCCCTTTATTGAGGTTCGACATATATTGTAGTGTACTTTACGTTGTGTCCGGTTTCCCAGGCACATACGTGGTTAGCTCCACCTAGACCTGGAGAGTCAACATTACAATACCCCCACCAGGAGGTTCCCTCTCACCTCAGAGCATTGAGTGCAATTTAGATCTCCATTACCCATTAGCTTTGCCTGTGTCTGCTGTTCCAATGACTGTAAGGACATGACACATGCCATTGTGTGCTGCGTGACTGCTACATGGGTGTGACAGCCTTGATGCACACCACCAAAGTGGGCTTTCCTGCATTCCAGTGTGATGGAATAGTGAAGACATTGTCTGCCCCGCTGCTGCCTGGAGTGACCCCCGGGGAGTGTGTCCTCAGTCTGTGTTTTCCCAGAGTGGAAAACAGTGGAGTCTGGGGTGACTACTGTGCTTCCCAGTCTCCTGTGTACCCAGGTGCAACTATGCTCAGCTGGGAGTCAGAATGGAGGTCCCAGGTCCATGCTTCCCCTCAGGGCATCCACATGCCAAGCAGGAAGGGGAAACAGAGGCCAGGAATGGGCAGAACAGGGTTTGGTCCTACTGAGAGTTCAGAAGGGCTGAAAGAGAGAAGGCCTTCGCCAGGAGATTTAGGTGGTGCTCTTTATAATGAAGCCACACACACACACGCACACACACACACACACACACACCCATCCTTGATGAAGAGACAGTCCTTGCTCGCTCAGACTACTTTATTTGATGGTGAATGTGAATGCAGACACCTTACTCAGGGTGAACCAGAGATCAAATGCTTTTTGAGGGAAGGAGTGCCCAGAAAGGGAAACCCATTGGCTGAATACTACGGGCCTATCTAGATAGCTCATTAGCCTGGAGAACTCAAGGGTTTTATGCTGCATGACTGGTTTCCATGGTCCTCTCAGTGGGGGGTCGTGGTTGTGTGTTTCAGAGCAGGTAGAGTTAGCCAGGGAGGTGGCCCCACTCCTACCGTTCTCAATCCTGAGGTTCACGGGGTTTGAGCTCACTCAGCCTTACCAGTTCTTCTGTCTGGTGACACGATCCACATTGTATAGCATTTTGCAGTTGATGGGCATTTAGTTTGGTACCCAATGGAAACTGTAACTGCTAAGGTTCTGTGAACTGCTAAGCTTTCATTTGGTCCACACATACAGCTCTCTGTGAGTTCCTGAGTAATGATAAAGCTTTCCTTCTTCCCTTCCTCTCTCCTTCCTCTCTCCTTCCTCTCTCCTTCCTCTCTCCTCCTCCTCATCCTCCTCCGCCTCCTCTTCCTCCTCCTCCCCTTCCTCCTCCTCCTCCCATATAGATAGCTTAGTTGACCATAGCAGCCATATGACCAAAACCTCCAGCTTTGCCAGTGCCTTGTAAGTTGTGGTAAATATATTCAGTGTACTGCCATGGCTACTGTCAAGGTAAGAGTTGTTCAGGACACCAGTGTTTCTTCCTGATTCCTGGCAATCAGCATCTCTAGTCAGAAGCCCTTTACCATTTCAGTTTCTCTCCCCACAGTTTCACCTCTTCTAGTTCTAGTAAATGGTACTATATACATTCTAGAGTATTTGTGCCCTTTTCTTTCTAAATCATATCAGTAGCTTCCCTCCCTCCCCCATCTCTTTTTTTTTAAGATTTATTTATTATATATATACACGTACACTGTAGCTGTCCTCAGATACACCAGAAAAGGGCATCAGATCTCATTACTGATGGTTGTGAGCCACCATGTGGTTGCTGGGATTTGAACTCAGGACCTCTGGAAGAGCAGTCAGTGCTCTTAACCACTGAGCCATCTCTCCAGCCCTCTCCCCCCATCTCTTCTTTCGTGTGTGTGTGTGTGTGTGTGTGTGTGTGTGTGTGTGTGTGTGTGTGTGTGTGTGTGTGTGTTTGAGGCAGGGTCTCATGTAATTCTGGATGGCCTTGGATCTACTATATGTCAGAAAATAGCCATAGTTCGTGTTCTCTCTTTCTCTCTCTCTCTCTCTCTCTCTCTCTCTCTCTCTCTCTCTCTCTCTCTCTCTCTCTCTCTCTCTTCCCCTATCCCTCTCCCTCTCCCTTCCCCCTCTCTCTCATTCTCTCCTGATTCTTTGAGACAGGATTTCTCTGTGTAGCCCTGTATCTCACTATCCTGTAACTCACTTTGTAGACCAGCCTGGCCTCAAACTCACAGAGATCTGCCTGCCTCTGCCTCCAGAGAACTTGGATTTACAGGTGTGCACTGCCAACATCTGGTTTATTTGTTTTCTCATTGGCTATCAAACAAACAGCCTAGTTCCAAGTGTTTATCTGTTTATCTCAGTGGTTCCCATCGTCTCCTCCCTAACATCACAGGCCATTGCCGGCGCTGTAGGTTATCCTCCAGAACTTGACAGACCATCTGGCTGAAGACGCCACATACTTAGGACATGGAGAAAGCAGGCTGGCACTGACCTGGAAGGTTCATTCCCACCAGTTAGCTCTCCGAGTACTGCAAGGTTCTACACATGACAACCTCACCTAGCTGTGAGCCCTGTGAGCTACAGAAACAAGTAGCCTGGCAAGATAGTCCCCACTCGGAAACAGTGGCACAAACGCTACAGCAGGAGCCAAATAACTTTCTGATTGTATTCAAAAGTTGCTCCACAGGACAGAACTCCTGCCTGGTTCTATCGAGTAGGCCAAAATCCTGTGACTGGCTATGTCACAGGCCCTAGGGGAGAGCCTAAGACTACCATTTTGCCAAACAGATGTAGTACTAGACCACTCCATACATTTTCATACTTTTATCCACAGATTAGTGTCATCTCTCAATTCTCATCAGAGATGCTGCTTTTTTCTTAATTAATTAATTAATTAATTTTATGTATGTGAGTACACTGTCGCTGTCTTCAGACACACCAGAAGAGGGCATCAGATCTCATTACAGATGGTTGTGAGCCACCATGTGGTTGCTGGGGTTTGAACTCAGGGCCTCTGGAAAAGCAGTCGGTGCTCTTAACCACTGAGCTATCATCTCTCCGGCCCCGAGATGCTTCTTTTTAATGTAGCTGGCGATCAGTACCAGAGACCTGTAAGTGATTAATGCACAGAGTGTAAGAAACTGGGCAGCACCAACTCTGAATGGAACAGTTTTAGCATAACTCTCCTCCCACTGAGCAGGGATCATCACAGAGTGGATGGGAAGACTGTAAGGTGGAGTGGCTATCTACAGTGCAGCAGCTTTTGCCAGATGTGAGAACACGTGAGCTAGAAGCTGCACACATGAACTCATAGTGACCAAATGCACAAGACCAGCACAGGATCAAGCCATCCAACCCCCCCAAAACAGGTCTGGGAGCATCTCAAGCAGTTCCTCCTACACACACAAGAAAGGCTATGGGTAATTTGTGGCCACAGAGGCTGGGAGAATTGGTTCTCTTCAGGGACTTGACTCCTAAGAAGTTACCCATGTTTCAGTAGATGTCCCCATACCATACAATGCAGGCGACACTCAGTAAACTCAGTGGGTTAAAAAATATCATATGAAGTTGAAAAGGAAAAGTTGGGGGGGGATTACAGGAGAGGAAATGGGAGGAAATTGTATCCAAATACATTGTATGCATGCATAAATTCTCAAATAATGAAAAAAACTCAAAAAAGAAGATATTTTTATTCTTGGTGTTGAGTTCAAATCCAGGGACTTGTGCATGTTAGGCAAGATGTGTGCAGTGCGTGTGCGTGTGTGTGTGTGTGTGTGTGTGTGTGTGTCCCTTAGCTATATATACCCTTATCAAATTCAGTTTGACCCTTTCTTTTACAGTCCATATATTCTTTTTTTTTTTTTTTTTTTTTTTCTTTTTTTTTTGGAGCTGGGGACCGAACCCAGGGCCTTAAGCTTCCTAGTGCGTTCTACCACTGAGCTAAATCCCCAACCCCCAGTCCATATATTCTTACATTTCTTCAAGAAATTCTTGACTAACGCAAGGCCACAATGCCCCCCCCATATTTCCGTCTGTCATGGTTAATCTACCAACTACTGTAGTTAGGACTATGATCCATGCCCAGTTACATTTCCAGAGGACACTAAGGAAGTCCTGAGGCTTAGGAAAGCTCATGCACAGGATTCCAGCTGTTCCAGCACATCTGGTGAGAAGATCACTCTTTCTCCCATAACACCACTCTATTGCATTTGTCAACATTTTACACATAGAAGTGGTTGGAGAGAAGACTCATTTGGAAAGGAGGCTTGCTGTGAAAGCGTGGGGACCTGAGTTCGAATCCCCAGCTTCACATTAAAAACCTGGGCGTGGCTTCCTGCACCTCTAACCCTGGTG
The DNA here is from genome assembly GCF_011064425.1 of Rattus rattus. Classification (NCBI taxonomy): domain Eukaryota; kingdom Metazoa; phylum Chordata; class Mammalia; order Rodentia; family Muridae; genus Rattus; species Rattus rattus. The sequence continues at coordinate 13,170,188 of NC_046163.1, read as the reverse complement.
CTGTGAGAAGCAGAGACAGGAGAATCCAAGGCTGCCCACATAGCTCCAGGTTCAGTAAGGGACCCTATCTCAAAGGAATGAGATGGAGAGGGATAGAGTAGGGTTCAACCTGTGTGCGCGAGGGTGTGTTCACACTCTACACACACACACACACACACACACACTAGTGTGTAAGAAGCCCTGAGTTTGATCCCCAATGTTTCAAACCCAGGCAAAGTAGTAAACCTGTAGTCCCAGAACTCAGGATGGAGAGGTAGAAAGATCAGACATTGTCTACGAATTGAGCTTGAGGCCAGCCTGGGCTATGCGAAATTGTGCCTCACTTTTTTTAAAGTATGGACTGGAAACACAGTTCAGTGGCTAAAAGTACTCGGTGCTCCATTATGAGGACTTGAGTTCGGGTCCCAGAACTCACACTGGGCATTTAAGAAACGCCTGCAGCCTCAGCTCCAAAGGATCCAACTCCCTCTTCTGGCCTCTTTGGGTACCTGTGCATTCACATGGACATACATTTACACACATTTTAATAAAATAATTTTAAAAGTTTGTATATTATATATATATGTATATATTATAAATATAAGTGTATTTGGTAGATTGTTTTGAGAATTAAATGGGACTTTGAAAGCACTCTACAAATAGCCACACAGTAATTACACAGTAGATATTTGCATGTTTGTAATGTCAATTTATTATTTATAACCATTTCTGTTAGCTTTCTGTAAAATGGATGCACCCTGCCTCTGATCTTAGTGGTTGGGGGCGGGGTGTCAATGGGGAGCTCAGTAAGCACTTCAGTGACCAGAGAACTTCCTCTTCCCCAGGAAACAACAGCTCCTTCAAGGTACTCTGGAAAGAATGTGGACTCCTGGAACGTCTAATAAGGCCAGGGACAGGAAAAGTTTCTCCAGGATGGTTAATGCTAATAGTTAGTACCCTGTGTGGAACAATAGCTTTGTCAGCACACTATCTAGGATCACCTGGGAAGAGAGTTCCAGTGAAGGATTGTCTAGATCAGGTTAGCCTGTGGGCATTACTGTGTTGGGGACTGTCTTGATTGTCTTAATTGAAATAGGAAAGACATAGCCCACAGTGGGCAGTACCATTCCCTAGGCAGAGGATCCTAAAGTGTATAAGAGTAGAAAAAGCAAAGTGAACAAAGATGCATGCCTTCACTGCTTTATGATTTTGGACTTGACTGAGATCCCTCAAGTTTCTGCTGCTGTGGCTTCCTTGCCATGATGGACTGTCTTCCTTAAAACCATGAGCCAGAATAAACCCTGCCTTTCTTAAGCTGCTTTTGACAGATCTTTTGTCAGAGCAACAAGAGGGTAACTAAGGCAAACACTAACTAAGGCAAAAACCCTTTAGGAGCTAGACTTCCAAAAGCAGAAGCTGGTAGTATGACTCAAACCCTATTTAAATATATGAGTGTGGAGACCTAGCAACCAAGTTACTAGGACTTTTAGTTTAAGAAGCCGTCTTAGGGATCATGCCAAGTAATTTGCAAAATTATCAGTGTAATTCTAGATTCAAAAAACTAGAGAAAGCTGGTGTGAAATGAATGAGGAATCTCTCCTGCAGGCTCTTATTTGAACTCTCAGTCATCAGTGGGTGATGTTATTTGAAAAGTAGTGGAGTCCTTGGGAGATGGAGCCTGTGCTGGTTTGAATATGCTCAGCCCAGGGAGTGGCACTATTAGGAGGTGTGGCGTTGTTAGAGTAGGTGTGGCCCTTGTTGGAGTAGGTGTGTCACTGTAGGTGTGGGCTTTAGGACCCTCACCCTAGCTGCCTGGAAGCCAGTCTTCCACTAGCAGCCTTCAGATGAAAATGTAGACCTCTCAGCTCCTCCTGCACCATGTCTGCCTGGATGCTGCCATGTTCCTGCCTTGATGATAATGGACTGAACCTCTGAACCTGTAAGCCAGCCCCAATTAAATGTTATCCTTATAAGATTTGCCTTGGTCATGGTGTCTGTTCACAGCAGCAAAACCCTAACTAAGACAGAACCTCACTGGAGGAAGTAAGTCACTGGTGGGCGGGCCTTGGGGTTCTTTAGCTGGGCATCCCTTACTGTCTGCCAAGATGTGAGCTGGTGAGGAGTCCCAGCTGTACACTCCTGCCATGATGGAGGTGCCCGTTACTATGGACTGTCCCTTCAAACTGTGAGCCAATAATATCCCTGTCCTCCCTCAAGTCATTCTGTCACATCGACAAGGAAACAGGTTGATACCAGTGGCAACTCTTAAAATACCCAACGATTAGGTAGCCAAGTCAGGGTATAATTCTGAAATAGAATTTTAAGAAACGATTTTGTTTTATTTTTTTTTTTTGTTATGTGTATGTGTGTTTGTAAGTATCGTGTAGGTGAGGTCCCTGCAGAGGACAAAGAGGGCTTCAGATCCTCTAGAATTAGAGTTACAGGTGATTGCGAGCTGTGTGATGTGAGTGCGGGAACCAAACTCTTGAGAAGCAGAAAATGCTCCCAACTGCTAAGCCATCTCCACATCCCCAGTAATGAGATGCTTTGATTGGTTTCTAAGAGTGGGTGTGATGCCAGTGTACAGTTCTCATCCTATGAGTGCTTACTGGTGGCACTGGTCCACAGTGGAGAACTAGAAAGCAAGGATCTCTGCCTTCGTGTGGCTTCAGGACCAGCAGGTTGATGGGGACAGTGGTAACCTGGATGAGGCTGTCAGATGTAAAGGGTAAGGTGCAGTTGGAGCATGTGGAGGGGACCACCTCAGAGGTGACCTGGATTTGCTGCTTAGATCATGGCAGGGCCCTCCAGCAAATAGTTTCTTAACTGACCCAGAGGATAAGAAGCCTGATCAGGGATGGGCTGGGGAACCTGGGATGGGAGGAGGTTCCTGGAAGGCTAAACAATGAATGGCAGGGGAGAGGGCTCAGCCAGTCAGGGCTTGCTGGTCTCTGCTGTAATCCTGGCACTGAGAAGACAGAGGAGGAAGATGCCTCAAGCCCACTGGCCAGCCGCTCTAGCTGAATCAATGAGTTCCAGTCTCATGGAGAGATTCTGTCTCAACAAGCAAGGTGAAAAGTGATCGAGGAAGATAACCTGACCTCTTGGTTCCATATCCACACACATATACATGTTATGCGTACACACATGCATGTGTGCACACACAGATAGGCACACCTGAGAACACACACACACACACACACACACACACACACACACACACAAAAAGAGTGGGTGATCAAGGCTCCTTTTACATGGAAGGCTCTTAGTGTGGGGCGAGTGGAAGGGTGTCTTACTGAAAACCACAGCCGAGTATCTACCATTCCTGTGCTCCCTGACTCTTCCCTACCCAGGCCACTGCTGCAGCTGCTGGTGACTCCTTACCAATTCATTGCCTTCTATGTTCACAGCCCTGAGTGGAGTGAGTCTCTTACCTGGACCATGATCGTCTTCCTCTCCAACTTTGAACTGTTGTGTTTTCAGTGCCTCTGGGTGGAGCTGTGTATAGACATACGTAAAAAAGTAAGGCAGGAGATGGACTTTGTGTGCTATGGGCTTTGGGATGAAGGGCTTAGAACTGCAGAGAGCATGCAAGAAGCAGATGATGCCCCTCCAGGGACTGTCCCTGCGTCTCCCATTCCCTGCAGTTAAAAATCACATTGATTATGAAACTTGGTATCAAGAGGTAGATAAAAGCCAGGCATGATGGTACATGCCTTTAATCCCAGTACTGGAGGGAGAGGCAGGTGGATCTATGTGAGTTCTAGGCTGGTCAGACTGCTTAGTGTGTTACAGGCTAGCTAAGGCTTCGTAGTGAGATCCTATTGAAAGAGAGACAGAGACAGAGACAGACACACAGAGATACAGAGATCACTTGCCCGCTTGGCTTCAGGATCTCCTTTTGTGAATGAGAGAGCTGGTTAGGGTGACCCCCAAACTTACTGTTAAAATCCATGGCTGAATGCATACTCCATAACCCCATCCACAGGTGGAAAATCTTCCGTCCAGTATTCAAGCCTACCCATTTCTCAGCTTCACCAATAGGCTCATTCTGTTAGCGGCCAGCCCAGCTCACTGTGTTAGTCTTTAGTGAGAAAAGAGCACAGAACTGGTCCCATAGTTAACTTTGTAACAGAACAGACAACAGCCAATCTGGCTTGCACAGGTTTTCAAAGATTCTGACAGAAGGGATCAGAACCCAGGTTGCTTCAGCCTCATTTCAGTTCCACATACATGTTGTATTGACAGCATGTCTTAAGTGAACTTTTCTTTGTGTGTGCATATGAATGTGTATAGCATATGACCACATGCGTGCAGCTGTGTGCCCCTAGTCACATGGATGTGCAGATGCTGGAGAAAGATGCCAGGTGTCCTGATCTATCACTCTCTATCTTATTCCTCTGAGACAGTTTCTCACTGAACCAGAGAGAGTCTGGCAGCCAGCAAGCCCTGTTGTCTCTACGTAACCCCCTGCCCCATGCTGGGATTATAGGTGCCCTCGAGACATGAAACCACACTCAGCTTTTCATGTTAGTTCTGGGATTTGAACTCAGGTCCTCATGGTTATGCAGCAAGTGCCTTTACTCACTAAGCCATCTCCCCAGCCTATTTATTTTTCTTGGGATCGTGGTCCTATGGCAGTAGAAAAATAAGCTGCTGTGTTCTCTGTCCAAGGGACAAGGGCAATCTCACTAGAGCGGATTCTCACTAGAGCGGATTCTCACTAGAGCGGATTCTCACTGGAGCGGAACACGTGAGGCCACACTGATGGAAAGAAGGTACTATCCATCTTGCTTCTTGAGACAGGGTCTCCTCATTGGTCTGAAGCTGGCCAGCTGGGCTCAGCTGACTGAAGTGATGCTGGGGGCCCACCTATCTCTGCCTCTCGGACACTAACACTGTAGGCACGCGCCATTCCCAGCTACTCACACAGCTTCTGGGGATCAAACGCAGGCTCTCATGCTTGAATAGCAAGCACTTTGCTGACTGAACCATCTCACCATCTCCAAAGCCTTGGGTTTCTGTGTGCCCCGATTTGTCAAATATAAAGTGGGAATATAAGTGTCCTGGGTATGCGGAGAGGGACAAGCCTGGACGGGAAAGAGACAGGGTGCTGGAGTGTTTCCACGGCTGACACTTGACCACCATGCAATTCTGACACTTCCACACACTGTCCTCTGACGAGCTAAGCATGCGGCATTGGAAGCATGCACTAAGTCAGCTCCTAAGCCTCGATTCCCTACAAAGTGACAGCACAGTGCCCGTGTGTTTGGACACAGCAGAGGTGGGTGGGTGTAGTCACTCAAACCCTTTGGGCATCCCTAAGCTGTGAGTATCTGCTGGGGTTCCTAGAGTAGAGATGCCCTTCTCAGTCTGGTTGACATTTGGGCCCGGAGGGGTGGAGATGGGCTAAGGGTGGGGATCGCACAATCACAAGCATCAGCAGGCTCTTGAGCTTGGCCCTGGGGATCCACCTTGTTATCTGATTCCCATAATTCATAGAGTGTTGACAGGTGTTCTGACATCCTCCTCTACTCTGCTCTTGGCTGAGAGCCAAAGTTACCCTGCTACTTGGTGAGAAAACCGTCACATGCCCCCAGGGTGGGAAAGCCAGGACTTTAGGAACTGTCGTATGGGATGGTGAGGTGGTCACAGCCTTGCCTTGCAACCTGCCCAGAGATATAGCGGTTGACGCTGACCACAGACACTGTAGCAGTGAAAGGCCTGGTCAGTCTGTAAGTGGCTACCCATGGGCCATGCAGAAGAGGGCAGCCTGCTCTGGTTTGTGCTGCTGTCTTAGTCCCCAGCTGGAGGCTGTCTCCAAAGTCAAATACCAGATCCAGTTTATGAAGTGCTGGGGACGGATCTTAGGGCCTATGCATGCCAGGCAAGCTCTCTACTAACTAAGCCACGACCCCAGCTTAGGAAAACACCATTCAAAACGGGACGATATAACAGACATGCAGCTATCAGAGCTTGGCTTCAATCCTGCTATATTGTTTCACACTGTAGGCTCTTTGACCTCTCTGTCTTTGAATAGGAATGACACTGTGGCTTTGTGTGTCTGTAGTGTGTGTGTGTGTGTGTGTGTGTGTGTGTGTGTGTGTGTGTGTGTATTGCATGAAACACTAGTGCTATTGTAGGCAGCTGATAGATTAGATGGGGCTTGTTTCATAGATGTGTGAAAAAAAAACTTCTTATATTAAACAACCCTCCTTTTCTCTGTATGTGAATGCATGGCTTGTGTGTGAATGCCGGTGTGCCTGCAAACGTCACAGGACAACCTTGGGTATCCAATTCAAGATAGGGTCTCTTGTTCATGACTGTATTCACCAGGCTAACTAACCTATAAGCTTCTGACTACTCTTCTCTCCCAGCTTCCCTTCTTCGCAACAGAGAGGGCCATGCTACAGTGTCTGGCTTGATATGGAGGCTGGGGTCCAAGTTCAGACCCTCACACTCTCTAGGCAAGTGCTTTACCCACTGAGCCATCTTTCCAGTCCCAAGAATGATTTAGAAACGTACTACTAAAAATAAGGATGCTAACGTATGATGCTTCCAGAAGCAGAGTGAAACACAGGACCATCCAAACGACCCCTTCAGTGGTGAAGGCTCCAGGTGGCGTCTGGCCTCTGTGTGAGCAGCGCTGAGCGGTTGTCTCTTCACTGAGGTGACACCGGAACAATGATGTCGCCCAGCTCTGCCCTTAATTGAGTTTTAATTACAGTACTTCTAAGAGGGATGAAGTCGAACCTCTACACTCCTCGCATAATTAAATTTAGTTTAGCAGAGCGGGGGAGAGTTTCTAGCCCACACGAGTGCCATCTCTGCCTGTCTGAGGAGGGATTTCGAGATTGGACATTGTTGTTTAATGGATGAAGCCCAAGAATGACACACGGGCTCTGCTCCTCTTTAATTATGAATCATTAATTGCAGAGAAGAACCTAATTAGATTTCAACCTTCGGGAGATGGAGGTGAAGATTCCACAGATCTCTTCATTAGCTCTGGTTGGGAGGAGAAAAGGCACAGGGAGGCTGTGAAATTCCGGAGACTTCTAGACAGGATGATTGATTTTGTTGACTCTGCTCATGGGAGGGAACGGCCTCTGGGAGGCTGTGGGGTCTTGGAGAGTCGTGTGTCCGGCGGTACGCTGGCTCCAGAGCAAAGGTTGCCATCATTTTCCTTGAGATACCTCCAGCTCTAGGAGACAAACGTCACACCCAAGGGACTGAAAAAGGAGTCTCAGAGCTGGGGAGATCTCGGCGGGTAAGAACACTTGCCATCCAAGTGTGTGAGCCTGAGTCTGGGTCCCAGCCCCCATGTAAATAGCTGTGCAAGCGTCTGTAACTCCAGTACTGTAGAGAGGGGGATCATGGGGGCTGGATAGCTGCCAGCCCAGCTCTGTGTCCAGGGAGAGACCCTGTCTCAAGGGAACACGGCAGGAAGCAATAAAGCAGGATGCTTAACAGCCTTCTCTACAGAGGTGTGTGTCACATGTACATGCATACACGTGTATGTGCGTGCACACACTATACATACACACAGAAAAAAGAGAAAGGAGAGGGGAGATAGAGGGAGGAAGAGAGAGGGAGGGAGAGGAGAGTCATTAAAGCCAAGCCACCGGAAGCTGGATGCCATAGTACGTGCTTGTCACACCTGCTATTCAGGAAACTGGGTGGAAAGACTGGAAGTCTGCTTCGACTGTAGAGTGAATTCAAGGAAAGCCTGAGGAACTTAGTTGAACCTCTCTCAAAATAAAAAAATTTTAAAGATTTTTTTTTAAATTTATGTCTATGTGTTCCCGCCTGCATGAGTTTAAATGCACCGTTTGTACGCAGGAACCTGCGGAGGCCAGAAGAGGGCATCGGGTCACCTGGAACTGGAGTTCAGGCAGTTGTAGCCACCATGGGAGGTGAACCTGGGTCCACTGCAAGAGCAGTGTGTGTTCCTAGCTGTTGAGCCACGTCTAACAGCCCCTCAGAATAAAAGCATCCCTTTTGGAAAGAACAGAAAGTGTAAGACTCTGGGCTTGATCTCCAGAGAAAACGTTAAGCCATGAGGTTCCAATGACAGGTTCCACGGTGGTGTTCACTGGAGGTTATACAGGCTTGAAGAAGGCTGTGCGTTAGGATCTTCGCATAGCTGTCCTCTGAGAGGCTTTACCCAGAAGCTGACCAAAACAGATGCAGAGACCCACAGCCAAACATTAAGTGGATCTCAGGGACTCTTATGGAAGAGTTGGGAAAGGATTGAGGGACGTGAAAAGGACAGGGACTCCATAGGAAGACCAACAGAGTCAAATAACCTGGACCCCTGGGGGATCCCAGAGACTGAACCACCAACCAAAGAGCAAACATGGGCTGGACCTAGGCCTCCTGCATGTATACAACAGACATACAGTGTGGTCTTCATGCCGGTCCCCCAACACTCAAAGTGGAGGCTGTCCCTGAATCTGCTTCCTGTCTGTGGATCCCATTTCTCTAACTGGGCTGCCTTGTGTAGCTTCAGTAGGAGAGGATGTGCCTAGTCCTGCACCTGATGTGCAGGGTACCTCCGCCTTTCCAGAAGTGAAAAGGAGGAAGAATTGAGGGAAAGAGCTGTGGGAAGAGGGGACTGGGAGGAGGGAGGTGGATATTGCGATATAAAGTGCATGAATGAATGAATGAATGAATGAATGAATGAATGAAAGAAAAGGTAAGAGAGAGAAGGCAGGGATGGAGGAAACAGAGGATGGAGGGAGGAGAGAGGGAGGCTGAGGGGCTTGTGGGAAAGCTTTGTGAGGAAGACTGCATCTGAGTGTTAGGTGGAAAAGGTGACTGGCCCTGCTTTCTAAAGTCCTGTCTCATGGGTGACAGGGGTGGGTGACAGGGGTGGGGTTACTGTGGGTGAAAAGTAGATGCTCCTCACATGAAGTGAAGTTTTGTGCTCTTTACTGCATATAGACATATGACAACATCTGAAGGCATTCCAGGCTGTAGTAGCTTGCATGTAGAAGCCAGGGGTACTGTGACGCATCCTATAATACACAGGATAGAGCCTCTCCCAGGGACAGTTATCTGATGGAAATAGAAGTGTCACCTAGGCTGTGAGAGCCTAGAGGACCCCTGATCTGGAGCCAACATTCTGTCACTCCATCTCCTGCATCCTGAGGGAGACACACACTTCCAAGCAATATTCAGTAGGGGTCACGCTAAGGCCACATGCACAGGGTGCAGCGTCTGCACTGCCTCTTGGAAACTCTTCATCTGAAGTGAGTTGCATGGTCCCCTAGAAGCCATTATCGGGGCTTTCTCCTCAATCCCTAGGAACCTTGCAAGACCCCAAGAGCATCCTGCTTCCCCATGGGGACCTGCAGAGACCCCAAAAACTACCAGCTTGGAACATTACCCACCAGTCCCTTGCCAGTGGGGCCTGCCTGAGGCAAGGCTAGCCTGACCTCCATTGTTTGGCCTGTTGTCAAGGTCCAGCCTCAGGGAATGGGAGCAGCACTGATTCCTTAATGACTCGAGTCAGTAGTGGATGCAGGCTGTCAGTTCAAGTGCTCTCTCTCTCTCTCTCTCTCTCTCTCTCTCTCTCTCTCTCTCCCCACCCTCTCTCTCTCTGCCTGAGCATTTTCATTTACTTCTTCCTTCTCCTTTCTCTTCTTCTTCTGCCTTCTTCATTCTTTCCTCTGACCAGAGAATCTGAACCCAATCTTCTATTTACTAAAGATACACCATTCAGGCTTTGACCATTTTTAATCCTTTCTTTTTAAAGAAATCCTTAAATTTATGTTAATTTCAAAACTCCCAGATCATTAATCCCAATCCCCGCTCCCTTAAAACAGAAACTGAACACAAAGCAAAAGCCCGTTTCCTTATAGGTTTACACGGCCTGTTCTTCATCGGTGTCTGGGCACAGCTCTTGTGGTTTCCTGGTATAGCAGACAGCAGACTTTAGTAGCTATTCCCATACTAAGGTTAAAATAATTTCTTACAAAGTTTTTAAATGTATGCAATAGAACAGCCAGTGTTCTCTGATGTCTCTCTAGGCATTGTCATCCCCAATCCTTTAAGTAGCTAGGAGACTGAAGGACCGACTTTTTATGTGCTTGTACATAAAAAACCAGATGACTAAGGGACAGCACACACACAAAAAAAAATCATCTTGTACATCATCTTTTAATTCTCTAATCTTTGTTTCCTTATCCTAGCAATTCCACAGCCTCATGTCCAAAATTGACAACCTCTCTATACATGCTAATTCACTAGCCCACTGTCCTTTTCCATTAAATCACACTCTCTTTCTAATACTCTTTGTCTCTGGATCATACACAAGCCTTCCTCCTATAAGATAGACCCATCTATTACTTGTTTGTTTTTTATAGATTCTTCCTTCCTTTCCTATCCACGCCTTTTCTTCTTGAGACCGCTTTAACTCTATCCTTGATGCCCCCAAGTTCATCTGGCTAATTAATGCAGCAGTTAGTGGACCAGAGGGTACATGTGTCACCTCATATTTCCAAGTTCAAGGTCAAGTCCCACAGTGAGCAATTTCTACAAAGGACCATGTAGACGTTTATGGTTATGCTGTCTAGATTCTTTTCCATGGCCCTAAAGGCCAAGTGAGAGGTCTGCTCCTCATCCCCGCAGTCTCATGACCACTTCCATTTTCCATTAATGAGGACCACATCTGTTTCATTTATTATGGCATGATTGGCACTGAGAATGGAGGAAGGATATTCCCCAGAAAGAGAGATTGAAAATAAAACACATAAAAGAGACAACAGATCAGTTCCAGGTTGACAGCAGCCATCAACACATGTGGGGATCAATAGCCAGGCAACACTCCAAGGGCAGGAACCATGTCACATGGTCCCTTACACCTCCATGCTGGACCCAGCAGCCCAGGAAGTCCTGCTGCTGTTAGGTCCAGACGACACCAGGGGAAACCAGATGCCTAAGGGACAGCACAAAAACACATCCGACAAGACCCAGGGCAAAATGGCAGCACCAGAGCCCAGCTGTCCTCTGACAGCAAACCCTGGATATCCTAAAGAAAATGAAGCTCAAGAAGAAGATCTTGAAACCAATCTTATAAAGACAATAGAGGCCTTTAAAGAGGAAATAATAATCCCTTAAAGAAATACAGGGACATACATCCAAACAAGTACAGGTATTTAAAAGGAGGCAAAGAAAAATAAATACAGAAAAATATAATCAAACAGGTGAAGGATATGAATAAAGTTGTCAAGGACCTGAAAAGGGAAATGGAAACAATAAAGGAAACACAAACTGAGGCAATCCTGGAAATGGAAAACCTAGGATAGAGAACAGGAACTACAAATGCAAGCATCATCGACAGAATACAAGTAATGGAAGAATCTTAGGCATAGAAGATATGACAGAAGAAATCGATGTATTAATCAATGAAAAAGGGAAATCTAAAAGTTTATAATACAAAACATTCAGGAAATTTTGGACACTATGGAAAGACTAAACCTAGGAATAATAGGAATAGAAGAAGATTCCTAGTCCAAAGGGCCAGAAGACATCTTCAACAAAAATCATAGAAGAAAATTCCCCTAACTTAAAGAAAGAGATGCCTATAAGTGTACATGAAGCTTATAGAACACTAAACAAATTGGACCAGAAATGAAAATCCTCCGACCACATAATAATCAAATCACTAAATATACAGAACAAAGAATGAATTTTAAAAGCTGCAAGGGGAAAAGGCCAAATAACACATAAAAGCAAACCAATAGAATTACACCCGATTTCTCAACTGAGATTCTAAAAGCTAGAAGAACCTGGGCAGAGGTCTTGCAGACCCTAAGAGATCACAAATGTCAGCCCAGACTACTATACCTAGCAAAAATTTTCAATCACCATAGATGGAGAGACTAAGATATTCCATGACAAAACCGAATTCAAACAATATCTTGCCACTGACCCAGCTCTACAGAGGATACTAGAAAGAAAACTCTAACCCAATGAGGTAAACTATACTCAAGGAAACACAAGAAATAAATAATCTCACACCATTAAAACCAATAAAACCAAAACACACACACACACACACACACACACACACACACACACACTACCACCACCAACATCAAAATAACAAGAAGTGCAACTGGTCATTAATATCTCTCAAAAATCAATGAACTCAATTCCTTAGTAAAAAGACACAAGCTAACAGAATGGTTGCAAAAACAGAACCCAACCTTCTGCTGAATACAAGAAACAGATCTCAGCAACAAAGATAGACATTATCTTAGAATAAAGGACTGGAAAAATGTCTTCCAAGTAAATGGACCTAAGAAACAATCTGGAGTAATCATTCTAATACCTAATAAAATAGACTTTCAACCAAAAGTAATTAAAAGAGGCAAGGAAGAACACTTCATAATCATCAAAGGAAAAAATCCAAAGGATATCTCAATTCTGAACATCTATGCCCTAAATGTAAGGGTACCCACATTCATAAAAGAAACATTACTAAAGCTTAAATCACACATTGAGCCCCACATATTAATAGTGGGAGACTTCAACACCCCACTCTCATCAATGGACAGGTCATCAAGACAGAAACTAAGCAGAGAAATAACAAAACTAACAGAGATTGTGATTCAAAGGGTCTTAACAGATGTCTGTTGAACATCTCAATCAAGCACAAAAGAATATACCTTCTTCTCAGCACCTCCTAGAACCTTCTCAGAACCATATAATTGGTCACAAAGCAAACCTCAGCAGTACAAGAAATTTGATCTTGTATCTTATCAGATCACCATGGATTAAAGCTGGACTTCAACAACAACAGAAACAACAGAAAGCTTACACACTCATGAAAACTGAACAACCCTCGACTCAATGATCACCAGGTCAGGGAAGAAATAAAGAAATTAAAGACTTTCTAGAATTCAATGAAAATGATGACACAACCTACCCACACTTGTGGGACACCAGGCAAGCAGTGCTAAGAGGAAAGTTCATAGCACTAAGTGCCCTCATAAAGAAATTGGAGAGTTCTCACATTAATGAATTGAAAGTAAACCTGAAGGCCATAGTGGGGGGGGGGAAGCAAACACACACAGGAGGAGAAAATAACAGGAAATAACTAAACTCAGGGCTGAAATTAATCAATTAGAAATAAAGAGAACAATAGCAAAGAATCAATGAAACCAAGAGTTGGTTCTTTGAGAAAATCTACAAGATAGACAAACCCTTAGCCAAACTAACTAAAAACCACATAGACAGTACACAAATAAACAAAATCATAAATGAAAAGGTAGACATAATAACAGACACTGAGGATGTTCAAAGAATCATTAGATCTTACTTCAAAAGCCTGTATGCCACAAAATTCGAAAATATAAATAAAATGGATGATTTTCTAGACAGATACCAAAGTTAAATCAGGTTACCCACCTGAATAGTTCTATAACCCCTAAGGAAATAGAAGCAGCTTAAAAAGTCTCCCAACCAAAAAAGGTCCTGGGCCAGATTTATTTAGGACAGAATTCTACCAGACTTTCAAAGAAGAACTTATGCCAATACTCCTCAAACTATTCTACAAAATAGAAACAGAAGTAACATTGTCAAACTTATTCTATAAGTCCCACTGATACTTAAACCACACGGAAATTCAACGAAAGAAAATTTCACACCAATTTCCCTTATAGGTGCAAAAATACTCAATAAAATACTAGCAAACTGAATCCAAGAATACATCAAGACATCATCCACCATGATCAAGTAGGCTTCATCCCAGGGATGGAGAGGTGGTTCAATATATGAACATCAACATAATCCACCTTATAAATCAAACTGAAAGGAAAAAAAAGACATGATAACTTCATATGATGCTAAAAAAAGTCTTTGACAAAATCCAACACCCATTCATGTTAAAAGTTTTGGAGAGATCAGGAAAACAAGGCCCATGCCTAAACACAATAAAGGCAATATACAGCAAGCCAATAGCCAATATCAAATTAAATGGAGAGAAACTTAAAGCAAATCCACTAAAATCGGGGACAAGACAAGGCTGTCCACCCTCTCTCTGTCTCTTCAATATAGTACTTGAAGTTCTAGCTAGAACAATAAGACAATTAAAAGAGATCAAGGAAATACAAATTGGAAAGAAAGATGTCAAAGTATTGCTACTCATAGATGGTATGATAGTGTACATAAGTGAGCCCAAAATTTCTACCAGAGAGCTCCTACAGCTGCTAAATACCGTCAGCAAAGCTGCTGGATACAAAATTAACTCAAAGAAATGAGTAGCCTTCCTCTATACAAGAGGTAAATGAACTAAGAAGGAAGTTAAGGAGACAATACCTTTCACAACATAATATAAAATACATTGGTGTGACTCTAACCAAGCAAGTGAAAACCTATACAAGAACTTCAAATCACTGAAGAAAAAAACAAGAAGATTCCTGAAGATGGAAAGATCTCCCACCCTCATGGATCGGCAGGATTAACATAGGGAAAATGCTCACAGCCAACCATTGAACTGAGCACTCAGTCCCCAATGGAGGAGTTAGAGAAAGGACTGGAGGAGCTGAAGGGGTTTGCAACCCCATAGGAAGAACAACAATATCAATCAACCAGACCCCCCAGAGCTCCTAGGGACTAAACCACCATCCCAAGAGTACAGAGGGATGGACCTATGGTTCCAGCCATACATGTAGCAGAGGATGTGTATGTCAGTTATCAAGGGGAGGAGAGTCCCTTGGTCCAATGAAGGCTTGATGCCCTAGTGTAAGGGAATGTCAGGGTGGGGAGGCAGGAGTGAGTGGGTGAGTGGGTGGGGGAGCACCTTCACAGAAGCAGGGGGAGAGGGGATGGGATAGTGGGTGTCTGGAGGGGAAACCAGGAAAGGGGATAACATTTGAAATGTAAATTTAAAAAAGGAAAAAGAATAATAAAACTGGCCTGGCCATCTTGCCAAAAGCATTCTACAGATTCAATGCAATCCCCATCAAAATTCTAACACAATTCTTTACAGATCTTGAAAGAGCAATTCTCAACTTTATATGGAAAAACCAAAAAAGCAAAACAGCAGCAGCAGCAACAACAACAACAACGGGTTAGCTAAGATGATCCCGAACAGTAAAAGACCCGAAGGCATCGCTATCGCCGACTTCAAGCAGTTCTACACAGCAGTAGTAATAAAACTGCATGGTATTGGTACAGAAACAGACAGGTTGATCAATGGAATCTAATCCAAGACCCAGACATAAACTGACATACCTATGGACACTTGAGTTTTGGCAAAGAAACCAGAACAGAGAGTGGAGAATATTCTGGAACTCATCGGTACAGGAGACAGCTTCCTGAACAGAACACTAAAGTCAATAACTAGTAAATGAGACCTCATGCAACTGAAAAGCTTCTCTAAGGGATATTGTCATCAGGACAAGACAACAGACTGGGAAAAGATCTTCACGAACCATACATCTGACAGAGGGCTAATATCCAAAATATATAAAGAACCAAAAAGCTAGACACCAACAAACCAAATAATCTAATTTAATAAC
Source organism: Rattus rattus (assembly GCF_011064425.1). Taxonomy (NCBI): domain Eukaryota; kingdom Metazoa; phylum Chordata; class Mammalia; order Rodentia; family Muridae; genus Rattus; species Rattus rattus. The sequence continues at coordinate 13,154,679 of NC_046163.1, read as the reverse complement.
TGGGTACAGAGCTTGTGGTGGTTTGAATATGCTTGGCTCAGGGAGTGGCACTTTTAGGAGGTGTGGCCTCGTTGGAGTGGGTGTGGCCTTGTAAGAGTGGGTGTGGCCTTGTTGGAGGAAGTGCATCACTGTGGGGGCGGGCAATGAGACCCTCCTCCTAACCATGTGGGTCTGCATTCCACTCAGCTGCTGGAGTGTGGGCACAGCCACTATGGAGGTGAAGGGCGTGAACCTTAACTGTGTTTATCCCATGCCACCACAGCTGCCTCTGGGTGTTGGGCTTTAGGGAAGCATGAAGATCTAGGTCTCACATGTAGGATATGGGAAGCCAACGCTGGTGTTCTCTGATTCCCCGGGCATCTAGTACCCACTAGAAAACCGCACAGAGAACTCGGGAACGAAGTGCAGGCGGTTCACAGCATGCAATGAAGCTGGGACCAGGGACTCCCAAGCCCCTGGACATCCAGGCACCGCTGAGTTGTGAGGAGTTGGGAGCAGCGTTGGGGGAACCCGTGATCTGACAACTGTGACGAGCCCGGGACGAGGGGGAAGATGGGAGCTCTGGTTTAGCTCATCAGTAATTAGCCTTAGTGTAGTGATGTTTGTTTGAGGACATAGAGAGGCCTTCTGTGGGAGACTTAGGTTGTGGCACAATAGTTGAAAGCCTTCTCCATGCTCCCTGTGGTGATTCTTGATGAAAGAGACAGCCCGTGTTTATCCATATTGACTGTTCATCATAGAAAATGGATGCATGGGGGTTGAGGATTTGGCCCAGTGGTAGAATGCTTGCCTAGCAAGTGCAAGGCCCTGGGTTCGGTTCCCAGCTTCAAATAAAAAAAAAAAAAGAAAAGAAAAAAGAAAATGGATGCATACCAACTTCTCATGGTGGACCAGAGATTAAATGTCTTTTGTAGAAGGAATGTCAGGGAAGGGACACTATTGACTGAATAAGCCCTGAGGACCTCTAGGTACCTTATGAGCATGGAGAACTCTATTTTATGCTATGTGACCACAGGTCACATTCCCTTATGTGGGAAGTGCGGCATGTGTCCCAGGCACAGAAGCTGACAGAGAGCAGGGAGCCACCTACTGTCTCAGGAGGGTGCCCAGGTGCCCGGGGGACTCAGACCTGCTCGACCTTAACAAGTTTTCTGGCACAATTCACTGCCCCACAGCGACTCCTTTTCTCTGACTGTCTCTAATATTATGCGTAGTGAAAATTTTGGGTGGTGTGGAGGCATCAAAGTAAAACACAACATAAACCAGAGGGGTAAATGAAAGGTGGGGGCTAGGAAAACAAGGGATTATTGAACTAATTAATTGTTTAGTGGATTGAAATCGAGAGTGAGTTGGTACAAAGCTTGCGAGGGTATTCACCTCCGTTTTAAATAGCATTTGATTTATCTACATAGACACCATGTTTTCCTTATTATCATGTAAGTTTTCCCAAGCTTGGTAGCCATTTGGCTTTTTTTTTTTAAAAAAAAAGATTTATTTATTTATTTATTATATATAAGTACACTGTAGCTGTTCAGACACACAAGAAGAGAACATCAGATCTCATTACAGATGGTTGTGAGCCACCATATGGTTGTTGGGATTTGAACTCAGGACCTTTGGAAGAGTAGTCGGTGCTCTTAACCACTGAGCCATCTCTCCAGCCCGCCATTTGGCTTTGATAAGAGAGTTCATCTGTCACAGGAAGGTTCCGAGTCTGTCCTCTGTGGGTCTCAGTGTCTGTTTGCCTTGGAAGTCTTTAGTCAGATGAAGTGTCTGGACAAAAGTAGCTTTATTGTCCCAGGCAGGTCCAAGGAGAAGGCAGGTCCGTCTCCGTCTGGGTCTCCACCTGACCTGTGCCAACAGCACTGTTTTGTTTTGTTTTGTTTTGTTTTGTTTTCCTTTTGTACAGATAAACCTATAGGATAATCCTGACAGAAAGCAGAACCCCAGCAGGGGGGTGTCTGCACAGGGTGGGGAGTATGTGTTAAAATCTGTAATAGTTTGCTTGGGAGCACATCTGTTGTTCTGGTCCTAGAAAAAGTAAAGGTGCTTAAGAAATTTAGTCCCGGAAGGCGTTCTTTAAGTTGGGCGTTACCTGTGTTGTTTTAAGGAAAGGAGAAGGGAGAGGTGAGGATTTTTATCTGTTTTGGATGGCTGAGGGAGAAAATATCATGTTAATTATTTATCTGGGGCAGGAAGTAACAACTTGTCTGTAAAAGGAAACTGACTGTTAATTAAGGATTAAATAATGGTTATCGACGTAGTTGGTTTGACCTGTGGGAGTAGATTAGGTATGATTTTTGAACCTTAAAAGAAATATTAAAACAAATTGAAAAATTTTAGGACACTTTGGGTTAGAAGGCACAAATGTTAGGGAGAAAAATAACCATTTAAGTAAAGGAATGTGAAAAATTTGGGGGTAAGGATTACAGGTGTGTTTTTCTGAATTCTCAGCAGGAAGATCTTATGTATTGTCTTTGCCTGCTGGGTTCTTTTCACCTAGGTGCAGTGGGGACAGGGCCTGTTCTGTGGTGTCACTGCCCTGTGGCCTCTCAGGCACAACTCACCCCTCCACTTGTTTTTTTCTTGGCTGGTATTGTTAGGAAGTGTACACCCTAAAAGTAGAGTGGGGAGAGAGGAAAGATAGAAGCTTGGTGGCATCTTATCGGCAGGGGAGGGGAATGGGACAGCACCTGTAGTTGTGCTCCATGTGGCCTTGTTGGAGTAGGTATGGCCTTGTTGGAGACAATATGTCACTGTAGGGGTGGGCAGTGGGGCCCTCCTCCTAACCACGTTGGGGCCAGTCTTCTACAGGTCTTCTGATGAAGATGTAGAACTCTCAGCTCCTCCTGTACCACGCCTGCCTGGATGCCGCCATGCTTCTGCCTTGATGATCATGGACTGAACCTCTGAAACTGTAAGCCAGCCCCAATTAAATGTTGTCCTTATAAGAGTTGCCTTGGTCATGGGGTCTGTTCACAGCAGTTAAACCCTAAGACAAAGCTAAACAGAGAATCCTCAATAGAGGAATCTGAGAATGGCTGAGAAGCACCTAAAGAAATGTTCGACACCCTTGGTCATCAGGGAAGTGCAAATCACAGTGACCCTGAGATTCCACCTCACACCCTTAAGAATGGCTAAGATCAAAACCTCACGGTACAACACATGCTGGTGAGGATGTGGAGCATGGGGAACACTCCTCCACTGCTGGTGAGAGTCCAAACTTTTACTACCACTCTGGAAACCTTTCTGGAGGTTTCTCAGAAAGTTGGGACAATAAAACTCCTGGGCGTATACCCGGAAGATGATCCACCATTTCACAAGCACACTTGCTCAACTGTATTCATGGCAGCTTTATTTGTAATATCCAGAAACTGGAAATAACCCGGATGTTTCTCAACTGAAGGATGGATACAGAAAACAGGGCACATCTACACAATGGAATACTCTTCAGAATAAAAACAAAGGTATGGTGGATTTCACAGGCAAGTGGATGGAAATAGAAAATATCATCCTGAGAGAGGTAACGCAGACCCAAAAGGGCATGCATGATATGTACTCACGTATAAGTATTAGCCACAAAGTAACAGGATAACTGTGTTATAATTCATAGACCCAAAGAAACAAAGTAACAAGAAGCACCCAAGGGAAGATGGCTGACCCTTTCTCAGAAGAGTATATCAGAAGTTGATGGGAATAGGGAACTGTGTGGGAGAGGGTACAGGGAGTGGAGAGGGGGCTATCGGATGTAGGGAGAGCAGGGGGAGAGAATGGAAAGCTGGGGGGAATCTCTAGGACCTGCCAGAGACCTGGGATGGTGGGAGGCCCCAGGGAGGTGACTCTAGCTGAGACTCCTAGCAGTGGGGACATGGGTCCTGAAGTGGCCACTTCATTTAGCCAGACAGCACTCCCAGTGGAGGGATAAGGACTGTAACCCACCCACAAAACCTTTTACCCAAAATGTATCCTGCCTACAAGAAGTGCAGTGACAATGATAGAGCAGAGATTCAGGGAATGGCTCAATGACCGCCCCAAATTGAAACCCATCCTATGGGCAAGAACCAATCCCTGAAATTATTATGGTACTCTGCTATGCTTGTAGGCAGGAACCTAGCATAACTGTCCTCTGAGAGGCTCCACCCAGCAGCCAATGGAAAGAGATGCAGAGACCCACAGCCAAACACCAGATGGAGCTCGGGGAGTCTTATGGAAGAGTTGGAAGAAGGATTGGGGAACCCAAAGGGGATAGGGACTCCACAGGGAAGACCAACAGAGTCAACCCCTTGAGGGTTCCCAGAGCCTGAATCACCAACCAAAGAGTAAACTCAAGGATAGACCTAGGCCCCTGCACATATGTAGCAGAGGAACAGCTTGGTCTGCATGTGGGTCCCCCAACGACTGGAGCAGGGGCTGTCCTTGAATCTGAAGCCAGCCTGCCTGCCCCATTCCCTGAAATGGCCCACCTTGACTGACCTCGTGGGAGAGGATGCGTCAAGTCTTGCAACGATTTGATGTGTGGGAGGTGGGCTGGGGAGGTGAATGTGTAGTGGGGAGCTAACACCCAGGGGTGCCCCCTTTGCAAAGGAGAAGGGGAGCGTGGAATGGGGGAGGATCTGTGGAGGCGGGACTGGGGAGGGGTGGCATTGGGACGTAAAGTAAACAAATAAATTTAACAAAATGACTGAGAGAGAGGGAAAGAGGGAAGGAGAAAAGAATGGAGGAAGGAAGAGAGGAAGGAAGGAGAAGGAAGGAAAGAAGGAAAGAAAAGAAGAAAAAAGAAAGAAAATGTCTTCCACCTGGGTATTTGGCTAGGAACTGTATTCTACAGTTTGGCCACTAGGTGGCAAAGTTGGGACACTCTTCTATCGAAATTCTTAGACTTGTGCTGATCCCACCTCTGTAAAGGGTAGTCAAAGCATCCAGGAAGAAAGGGGTCCTGGAAAGACAAAAAGAAATGAAAAGACTCAATACTCTTTTCTACCTAACAGTTCCCCCGACCTTCCCTTTTGGCTGTGACTTTCTAGAACATTCTACCATAAAAGGAACGTGCTGTTCTCCCTATTTGCATACAGACCAAGAGTGGGGGGAATGACAAGTGGAGGAGGCATTTGACTGAGCCGCCCGCCCCTGTGTCCAAGTCTCTGAATGCCGACACAATCCCCTTCGGCTGCCCTTGGTATGGGAAGATGACTCATCTGTCAACACAGGAGGGACAGGCTGCTGGCAGCATGGTGGATGGGGAGTCACTTTCAAGAGCAAGAGAGGCCCTCACAGGTCAGGTGTGCAGACAATGGGTGACAGCTTGGTCCCAAGGTCACATCGTTAAGTGGCCTTGCAGCGCCCCTGTTTCCTATCCATACAGTCCCAGTCTGCATGCAAATGAGAACAACAGGATGTACCTCTGTACAGTGGGCTCGGGCTTGCACAACCTTTATGGGGCTATCTGGTGTGACCACTGCAGAAACTAAGGAGGAAGAAGATCGAAACAAAATGAAAGGCTGTCTTTGGGGTGCTGCCCTCTCTGCTAGTCAGCCTCTTGCCACAGCTGACCCTTCCCTTCCCACACCTGGAGTTCTCTGGGCTCTCTGAATTCTGATCCTACTGATAACACCACTATGATGTGTGTGTGTGTGTGTGTGTGTGTGTGTGTGTGTGTGTGTGTGTGTGTGTGTGTGTGTGTGTGTGTGTGTGTAAACTTGTTACATATCAGTTTATTGCCTCACAGGGCCAAATCTGTCCTTCAGCCATCTGGGCTGGAACTCAAATCTTGCAAACTCTCCTCCTTGCTAACTGGAGCGATATTGAGTTCTGTCAGTAGAGGGCACTAGAGGCACGCCACAGGATTAAAGTCTCCCAGTCTAGTTCCTGGACTCTGTCCAGCTTACTCCTCGGAGCTTCCTGCAATCCAGGAGCCTTCCCGGAAGGAGTGTCTCTGGCATAACACAGGTGTGGCAGCTTGGTGAGCTCAAGAGCAGGCAACTTCCTGGAAATTTCCTCGGGAAGTTCCACCCGTTCCTAAAACAACTTTCCTGAACATGCCAGAACATTTCTGTTGTGAAGCGAAGTCTCCAGGTTGGCCTGCCTCATGTCCATTCACCTCAGTAAATGTCTCTACCACCAGTAAGCCTCCCCCATCCTTTCCACAGACATCAGGACACAACAAAGAAGGGCCCTTCCCAGCTTAGCCATGGCTCTTCTGCTCTCTGGGAACTGACCACTTTCTACTTGAGCTCCTTGGAGATGGCAGAGAGACCTGTGAGCCCTGGAGTCCCTTATGAGATTTTTATCTTGATCTTGTCACTTCTCAGAGCCACACAATATTGCCACAGCAGTATTAGACGTAAGATGGGAAACTTCAGAAATGACCATCATCCCAGTAAGCTCCCATCGGATGCTATGTGCAGGCACTGCCACATGGACACCCTTCACATAAGACTGCAACGTGTTCCTTCCCTTTAACATCCTACCACATGCATTTCCCGTGTGATGTTCATTATCTCCTTATCGTGACCAAATTCCTGACAAGAAACATAAGGGTTTATCTGGGCTCCCAGTTCAAGAATTCACAGCAGCAGCAGCAGCAGCAGGAGCAGAAGCCTGCGCTGTCAAGTTAAAGGCCCAGTCAGGAAGCACCTCTAAGACCTCAGGGCCTGCCTCAGAGACCCACTCCCTCCAGCAAGACTCCACCTCCCAAAGCCACAACCTTCCCAAACAGTAGCACCAGCTGGGGCCAAGGGTTCAGACATGGGAGTCTGGGGTGGGGGAGTTTCCCATCCAAACCGAACATGTGTTACACAAAGGGGGAATCTGGACAGGAGAGCTGAGACTGTGGTTTTCCTCCAGGAGTAGGGAATCCCTTGGTTGCGTTCCCCAACTCTGGACTGGACCACCCTCCCACCCCCCAAACTCCCACCCCGTGATGGCCCACTTCTTTGATCGTTGTTAAGCAGTGGGATTTGTGGTGAGAGTGGAAGGTATTACTGACAGGGCAAGATAGTCACTGGGAAGCAGGATGGATTTGGTGTCCAGTCTCTGTCATAGTTTCATGACTAGATGACATATTTTCATGACTTGCTTATGTGATGGGACATCAAGCTAAAGAAACTGAAGAAAGAGTTTATTATAGCTTGAGGGTTCAGTTTATCATGGTGGGAAGTTATGTCAACATCGAGGCAACTGGTCGGTCACATGACCTCCAGTCAGGAAGTAGAGATGGATACTGTGCTCGGCTCCCTTTTGACTTAGTATGGCCTCCACCTCATGGGATAGTGCACCTATATTTACAGCATGTCTTCCCCAGAACTTTATCCCCTAAGAGATTCTAGATCCTGTCAGTCATTCAGCCTTACCCATCACAGTGAACTTGACCTCGTATCTATGACACCGTGCTATTGTTTCTTTACCCATCCTTCACACCAGATTGTGGAATACTGAGCAAATGTAGTAGCTTGCCTCCCCTCACTGGAAACCTCCCATCAGAGGAGTTTTGGGTTTTCGTTTGTTTGTTTGTTGCAAGTCCAGATGGTAGGCACCTCTGTTTTCCAGGGCTGGGCTATGAGCCAGCACGTGATCTCAAGATGCCTGGACCCTTGGCTGCTCACCGACCATGAGACAGGTCTAACCTTTGCTGAAAAGAGAGAGAATGCTGGAGCTGAGGATACGGCTCAGTCAGAAAAGTACCCACCATGAAAAGTGCCAACATGAGGATTTGAGCATGGCCCTCGGCGCCCATGTGAAAAGCCGGCCTGGGTTGCTTGTGTTTCTGATCCCTACACTGGGGAGACACGGACAAGCAGTTCTCTGATACTCACTGACCAGTCAGCCTACCTGAATAAGTGAGATTCAGGCCAAGTGAGAGACCCTGTCTCAAAAAACAAGATCTCGGCCGAGGAAGATACCTCTGACATTCACACGCACTTACACATATACATGTGCATGTACCTGTACACACACACACACACACACACACACACACACACACACACACACACAGTCTTCATCTCCAAAAGGATGGGTCTTAGTCACCTGAATCACTGCCCATGAAGAATTCTTAATTTCCAATAATGTAGGGTGAATGGCTGAGTCTCCTCTTGGGGTGAGGTAGCTTCCCCTCCTATGGTTTTTCCCTTTTGCAGGGCTGAGATTTTATTTGTATGCACATGTTCCTTTAACTGTATGTATGTATGTGCAGTATGTGTGCATTTGTGTGCAGTCCCCAGAGGACTGAAGAGAGCACTGGACCCTTTGGGACTGGAGTTACAGACACTTGTGAGCTGCCATTGTAGGTGCTGGGAATTGAATCCAGCTCCTCTGGAAGAGCAGGCAGTGACCTTAACCACTGAGCTACCTCTCTAGCCCCATTCCCAGGCTCTTACTTGCCTTACACATGGTTAGTCTTGATCGTCAACTGCACCAGACCTATAATCTCATGGAAACATGACCCTGGACATGCCTGTTAAGGGTCATTTAGATTCAGTTAATTGAAATGGAAAGAAACACTTTAACTGGGCAGTACCACTTCATGGAAAGGGGTCCTAAATTACAAGAGAGAGAGAGAGAGAGAGAGAGAGAGAGAGAGAGAGAGAGAGAGAGAGAGCTGAGCTTCAGCATTTACCCTTCTCTGCTTCCCGACTGTGGCTGCAATGTGACCAGCTGCCTAACACTCTTGCTGCCAGACCTTCCCCACCATGATGGACTGTATCTTCAAACTGTGAGCCAAAACACGAACCCTTCCTCCCTTAAGTTACCTTTGCCAGGTGTTTTGTCCCAGCAACGAGAAAAGTAACGAATGCACACCATTTTAATTTCCTCAGCATCATGTCCATGTAACCCTCTATAAAACACAAGAGGTTCACATCTGAATAGTGACCCAAAGAAAGAAGGCTCAAGACATTTATATTTAAAAATAAACAAATAGATAGATAGATAAATAAATAAATAAATAAATAAATAAATAAATAAATAAATAAATGCAAACCAGCACCATGATAAAAAGCCCCAGCACAGAAAGAGCAGCAATTCTGATTTCTAACAGAGTCTGGGAGAGGGTCTCATTAAAGATTCTAGGCTGATGACTGACTTTAATTAAAATCTGAGCTTCGAGAGCTTGGAGAAGCCAGCCTAACAGATGAGCTTTCAAAGAGAGGGAGGGGAGCAAGGGGCAGGATATTGACAGGAATAAAGGAGACCTTAATTAAAGGATTAATGATGACAATAACAATAAACCGTCTCATCCTCACTTTGTGAGAAGTTGGACAAAATCTTTCGCCGGGCCATGTCTGGTAGAGGCCTTCACCACTCAGAGGTCGGAGGACAGGCCAGCTGGGATGGTGGCAGGAATATCTGTATAGCTGTTTGCACAGTGGAAGGACCACCAACCATCCCCTGTTATTGCAGACACAGATGTGGCTAACCTGCCCCTCCTAACAGGAGAACTTTCTACAAACTTTAACGAGCAGGGTGGTGCCCCACTAGAACACTCCTACAAAAGGACTGCAAGAAAGGCCAGGGAAATCCTCCTTTTCCTTGTTTACTTGAACACCTTTTGGGAGAGAGATTAAGCATTACGTGTTCTCAACATTCGATTTGCAGGGCAGAGGAGATGGCTCAGTCAGTAAAATGCTTTATTTGCAAGCACGAGGGCCTGAGTTTGATCCTCAGAATCCAGGGAACAAGGTGGCATGATGGCAGATGTCTATAACCCCAGCCCTGGGAGCGGCGACAAGCAGACCCCTGGGATTTGCTGGCCAAGCTGCCCAATGGAATCAGTGAATTCTGGGCCAATGAGACTCAAAAAATCAGAGTGGGTTATACCTGAGGTTGACCTCTGGGTTCCACATGCACAGATGTGTATACACCCATCCACGTATGCTCCTCCCTCTCAAAGAGAGAGACAGAGACAGGAACAGAGTCAGAGACAGAGAGATAGAGAAACACAGGGAATACTGTTTCTGGTGAGCTGCATCAAATAAGCCCATAAGAGCCTGCCCGCTGCCCCATCCTAAATGTCTCCTCTTTACTACCCACTGACATCATTCCGGTCCCCAGACCTCAGGGACTGTATTAGTTTGCTAGGGCTGTGACAGTCAACTGCCTTAGACTATGTAGATTCAATCACCAGAAGTTTTCTCCTTACAAACTGGGAACTGAGGACACTGGGGTCTAGCTTCTCTTGAAGCGCTTCTCCATGCTTATAGATCGCCTCCTCTGGTCACCAATCTGTGTACCAGTCTCTCCTAGGAAGGACACCATTCCCAAAGGACCAGAATGCATCCTGCTCAGGTCATCCCCACACATTTCTCTCCTCCGCCTACCTCTCAAAGGGGCATTGTAGCCCAGGTTAGCCTCAAAATCCCTGTGTAGTCAAAGATGACCTTAAAGTTTGGATCCTCCTGCCTTTGCCAGCTCAGTTCAGGTGCTGGGGATAGAACTCAGGGCTTTGCACACACTGAGCAAGAGCGACAGCTGAGTCGCATCCCAGTCCTTAATAATCATTAAAAATGCCCTGTTCTGAGATGCTGAGGCTGGGATTTTGACCTGTGAATATCGTATTTGTTTGTTTGTTTGTTAGGGTGTGGGTGTGAGCGTGGGTATGCGTGCATCTGCGCAGGCACACACATCAGAGGTCACCTTTCAGGATTCAGTTCTCCCCTTCCATCGGGTGCATCTCAAGCACCAAAATCATGTTGTCAGATTTGGCAGCAAGCTCCTTTACTCATTGAGCTGTTTTGTCAGCCCAAGGTACATTATTAAGAGTACATGGTTTAGCTCATAGAACAGAATGCATGGCAAATGCTACTAAAACAGGCACTGTCCCCCTGGAGAAAGTCATCTTCATACTATTTGAATTTGGGGACTCTTTCTCTGCACTCTGTTTTCTTTACCAGGTACACAGACCTCTGAGAGCTGATGACAGAAAGTCTTGTCACACCCTCTGGTGAGAAGTCTGACTAGACTCCCTAAAATGGACAGAGCATGCCTACTTCTCCAAATTAGGATTCTGCTTAAGGTGAACTGAATGTAAAGACTACAGTTAAGATTATAAATAAACTTCCCTAAGCATTTAAACCTACACAATTAATTATGAATATCTCCTACAAGTTTATCTGTAAGTAAACTCCACGGCACCGGGCTTCATTAGACCACCAATCCCTCTGCATACAAGTTGGCGACCGTCACTGGCCCGAGTCCTCAAGCTGGTTGCCTTTGCTTGGGGTGTCTGCTATCATCCACAGACCTGGTTCCAAGGGGCATATCCTCAAAGCAGGGTGACAGCCAGACATACTCAAGCCATACTGACTCCTGCTGCAAGCCACGCTCTGAGCTTTGCAAGGTCCCACCCCAACCCCCACCCCAACCCCCACCCCAACCCCCACCCCAACCCTCTGCTTCTATCTATCCCTCCTCTTGTTCCTTATCGTCTTCTCTCCATGATTTCCCCCCTCTGCCACATCAACCCTAGTACAAGTGCAGTCTTCTTTGGGAGGACAAAAATGTTCTTTTTGAACATCAGAGAAACCTCTGTTAACCCCCCAGTTGAAACCAGTGTCAAACTTGTTCTTCCTGGCTTTTGAGCACTTCTTTTGTCTTTTAAGATTTATTTGTTTTTATTTTGTGTATATGAGTGTCTGCATGCATGTATTTGCACCAAGGGAGTGATTATTGCCCATACAGGCCAGAGGAAGGCATCAGATCCCCTGGAATTGGAGTTACAGGCGATTGTAACCTGCCCTGTGGGTGCTGGAATCCTGGGCTCTACAAGTGATCTTAGTCACTGAGCCATCTCTCCAGGCCCCATTTGTTTGGTTTATTTTATAGTTTTGGTTTTGTTGTTTCAAATAGATGCATTTTTTATTCACCTCTGTGTGTGTATGACACATGTGTTTAGCAGGAAAAGGGCTTCAAATCCCCCAGAACTGTGTATGGGTACTAGAAGCCAAATCAGGTCTTCTGCAAGAGCAGCAAGTGCTTGGAACAGCTGTGACAGCCTTCCGACCCCTGATCAGTTTTCCTGATCACCAATTTTAAAGGCCAGGAAACTGAGCAGTAGACTCCCAATAGCTTTGCTGACTCCTGATAGTATGCTCCATGCTCAGGAGCTTTGCAAGGTCCCACCCCAACCCTCTACTTCACCCCAAAATATCTGTGAATTGGCCCAACACAAGATCATATTTTTAAAAAATATTATGAGATATTTTCGTGACTTCTTTTCTTTGGTAAGTCAGTTGTGTTATTGCGTTAGCAATGTCAAGCCTGTGAGTATAGATGATGCTCCTTACGTGTGGGTCATTGGTTAATGTTGCTGACGTTGTCTGTATAAATATTCCACCAAGGACCTTTGGGCTACAGAGAGCCAGAGTCCCTCTGCTGGAGCCCTTCCGTGGCAGTGTTTGCCATTTCTCTGACTCTCTTTGAGCAGTGGTATTTGTTTGTGTATGCACCATGGTGTTTGGCTATGCATTCGCTGTATTTGCTTATGTGTACACTTTTTCCTTATGCATGCGCAGACTGCAGAGTGTGTCCCCTCACCTCCGATCTCCTTTCCTCATACCTCAGCTGACTCTGCTTCTTTAACCAATAAGCAACTCTAACTCCACTCTTCAGGAAGGCAAGGCTTAAGAACAGGCCTCAGACCTCATAGTTGGCTGTCCCATAAATATCTTCTCATTTGCGAAACTCTTCATTTCTGTGACTCTTACCCATGTAGGCAAAATGAACCTACAATATGTAATACATGTGTTACATATTGTTGCAAGAGCCACCACCCCCCTCCACACACACACGCACACCAAGGTACAACCAATGTGATTTGCTTCAACCAGTGAAGCTGCCAAGCAATTGGTGCTAGTTCAAGACAGAAGCTTCCAAGACCACAGAGATTTGGGTAGTCATCTTTTCTAACCTTCAGTAGCCAGAGCTCCATTTCTGTGATGAGCAGACCCTTTACCAGCTCTAAGAGCCCCTGACCAGAGTAAGACGTGAACCTGTGAGCATGAGCTATGTGTTAGTATGTCTGACGTCATCTATCCTGACCAGTGCAGGAAGCTGGTGTCAGCTGTAGGGAGGAGATCCAATAGACATTGCCTTCATATTCAGAGACATCTACTATCCACTGAAACAAGAGGCCTGAAAACAGAGAGCGATTCCAAGTTTGGATGTTTCTGAGCCCCAGAGACAGCTTCAAGGACATAAGTCTTTTGCCACCTGCTACTTCAACCTCTCCTGTTGCACCTGCTTTTCCCAGGGAGATATGAGCAAATGCCTATTCACCTCACATAGAGTACTAACCAGACCAAAGTAAGTGATTCCACCCAAGTCCAGCAGGTGAGCCAGTGTGTTTATTGGGCTTCCTTACAGAGTCCTGGAAAGGTCACTCACAGAAGTGCATGTTACCCCCAAACAGCTGCCATCACTTCAAAGTTCCACACCATCATAGATGGTGACCTGTGGAAGCTGCATCATGGAGTTCCGCTTTCAGCCAACTTCTATTTCCTATATACTCGAGCATCTACCAAGATCACTTGCGGCTAGATGGAATCCCCATTCAGGGTCCTGTAAGCTTTCCCTTCCTCCTCCTACTAGAGGAGTTGGAGAGAGAATGCCTCTCCTTCACACACTCCCTCTTGACATGACCATGGAGCATCCAGGATTCCATCACCAATGAATTTTCTTCAATGAAAAGACATCGTGTATCTGCTAAGGTGAGTCAGCGTCGACTCATAAAATGGATGGAACCTTTTATTCTGTCTCTTCTTCCCTGAAGGACATGGTCACCTAATTCTGTATCCCAGGAAGGAGACACAGACAGCTGCAAAGTTACCCGACCATGTTCAGTGATGAGGGGGAGGTGGTGCCTGAGGCTCGCACATCAGTCTTCTCCCCTCCCCCTCCACTACATGATGACAGATATAGAAAGACTCGGCACTTTAGGAAGCCCCAGAGAGAATGTGAGGACCCTTTAGTCCAGAAGCATGGTGTGTGTGTGTGTGTGTGTGTGTGTGTGTGTGTGTGTGTGTGTGTGTGTGTGTACATATTCATATGAAGCCAACAACATTGTGTGTACTCCTCAATTTCTCTCTCTCTCTCTCTCTCTCTCTCTCTCTCTCTCTCTCTCTCTCTCTCTTCCTTCCTTCCTTCCTTCCTTCCTTTCCTTGTTTTCTTTTTCTTTTTTCTTCTTCTTCTTTTCTTTCTTTTCTTTTTTCTTTTCTTTTTTTTTTTTTTTTGAGACACTATATCTCATCAACCTGCAGTTCACCAATCTGGTTAGGCTAACTGAATAGCAAGCCCATGGGATCTGTCTGTTTCTGCCTCCCTAGTGCTGAAATTACACATGCCTGCTGACACACTCGGTATTCATGTAGATATTAGGGATCCAAACTCAGGCCCTCATACCTGCATAGCAGCATTGTACTGACTGGGTTCCAGCCACTTCAGAGGTATATTTGTTTCCCCAGTTGTGGATGAATACCCTGATGTATCCTGCTGCAGCCTGGATGGCCAGCATGTACAGCAGCCATCAGTGAGAGGGGCTCAGAAAACAGGACTCTGGCTTCCCGGCACACTGGTTGTCACCTCTCAGCCTCCTGTTTGCACAATTGCGCTGGGTGATTGATTCATTAAAGCCCCGTTTGCTATTTTCACTTTGGGAAATAAACTGACAGCTGAAATTATAACTACATTTAAGACAAGGATGACAGACCCAGATTGGAACTTATTAAGGGAAACTCGACACAGTCGCATCAGGAACACACAGAATCTGGAGTCAGGGAAAACATATCCCCACCCTCTCATTAATTAGTTCTGGACTTCTACCAGAGAGAATTTCAGCCTTGATAAGCCAAGAAGCTGACCCTATGTGACAATTTTGACCTTTTGAATGACAAGGGTGCAGGCCAGGGGATTTCTGAACCTATATATCTTTTCCTGAAACACTTAGGTTTTGTTTTTGAGACCGTTTCATGTACCCCAGGCTGGCCTTGAGGACAGGATACAATCAGGGATGACCTTGAACTTCTGATTCTCCCAGAATTGGCAAGAAGTGTTTTGAATTGAACTCCGCCTGTAGCCCCAGGAAATATCCTTGACAAAAAGAGAAAGAATAGCTTCTCATAGGAGTAGCTATATGTCTGTGTATGTGCATATCTGTGTCAATACATAACACAGCCATGCATTTGTGCATATTGTGCATTTGTGCATTTGTGCATTTGTGCATATATATATATATATATATACACACACACACATACAGGTGTGCATGCGTGTCTGTGTGTCATTTCCTTAGAGAAGAAAGGATGAGGAGGAGCTGGCAGGTGACCCTACTGATTACCTTTCCTAATAATGCAAATCTCAGGGGTTGCCCAAGGTGACCCTTGGGATTCCCAAAGCACACTTGGCTTGAGTGTGCCTCTGTCCCCGTGAACCAGAACCCAGCCCAGGCCTAGGCTATAGGGCTAGCTGGGCTAAGGCATCAACATCCCATAGATGCCGGGCTGCAAAGTGAGCCCAGGGCCCAGAGCTTCCTTCCTGCTGCTGTCTAGGTGGGGGACCCTGGAGTCAGAATCCTGGGGACTGCCCAGAGCAGCACTAGGGTTTAGACATGGAAGCTCTCACAGCCGGAAAGATAGCTGATTCAGATCTCTTTCCCACAGTCCCCCTGGAGGCTGAGTTAATTGTCGCTATCCTGTGGTGGCCATGGCACTTCTGCTTTGCTCAGGCTATGACAAGGTCTTTAGGTTAATGTCCTGCTACAGAACTGGCCATCTGGATTTGTGGCTGAGGTAAACATAAATGTAATTCTTCCTTCCGTGTTTTTCACCCAGCATGATTACACATCAAACATTGAGTGAGATATCATAGGCAAAGATGAGAGGTCAAGCATGCACAAGGGAGGTCTCCGGTTAGATCCCCAGTATCTCTAAAATGAGCACGGCAGTGTGCTCCTTTAAACCTCACACTTGAGGGGGGAGCGAAGCAGGAAGATCAGAGGTTCAAGGTCATCTTCAACTACATGAGGAATTCAAAGCTGGCTTCCACTGTATGAGACTGCATCTCAAAAACCAACCCCCCTCCAAATACTAGCCCACCCTCTGTCACCCACAGCACCATGGATGGCCCCTCCCCATGCCACCCACTGTAAAGTCTTGTCCCTTTTGAGTGCTGCTGTCTTCTGAAGTTCTTGCTGCTGGAGAGGGCAGATGATCTGTGAAAGTCATTCCCTGACCCAACGCCCTTCCCCCATGTTGTGCACCTTCCCTGTCCCCTGTAGCATCGCTTGCTCACGGCCGGCTGAAGGACACTGAGCCCCTCCGGAGGCTTCCAGACTCCTGCGGTATCATCTGTAATTGGGGCAGTCGGCCCATTAGGAATTTGGATGGACCCAAGCTTAAGTCTTCAGCCCTGCTCAAGGTAAACAAGAACAATTCGAGATTTGACTTCTGCGCAGTTCATTTAAACTCTGCTCAGAATATAAATCGCCTGCTTTAGTGCCAATCCACTCAGCCTGTCTCAGGCTCGAGCTGAATGACAAACAGCAGGTGAGACCACGAGGAATAAACCCGAATAGGCAACCTAGACTCTTCCCTGAACCCCAGTGAAGTTCCGGGAGGAGTGGGGGAGCCTTAGGCTCTGCCCAGATCATTCCAGCATGGGGTGGGGGCAACTCACCTGTCTGACATTTTCAAGTACTTTTCCATACTTCTAGTGGGGAAAGAAATCAACCAAGGATGCTGCAGAAGTTCCTAGGTAGGGGGTAGGTGTGCCCCCAAGTTGGTAAGAGTGTTTGCCTTGTGTGCTCAAAGTCCTGAGTTCAACCTAGTGCTTCATTAAACCGGACAGGGCTGTCTATGCTTATAATTCAGTACTGGGGAGGTGGAGGAAGGAAGGAGGGTTGGTCATATTCAGATACATATCCAGTTCAAGGCCAGTTTGGGGTATGTGAGACCCTGTCTTAAATACAAACATGGGCATTTGCCCCCAACCCTGTTTCAAAAAACTGTAAAGCACAACACTGTGCCATTGTAACCCAGTACTGCAGAGTGGGGACAAGATGATCCTGGGGTCGGTTGTGAGACTGTCAAGTTGATTCTGTGAGTTCACTTCAGTAATATAACTTGTCTCTAAATAAATACATAAGCCAGAGAGTGATTAAAGACCCTTGACATTGACCTCTGGCTTCCAGATGTACAGGTGAGCACACACACATAAACTTCTAAGTTCCTAGGTGGGTCACACCAGTTAACATTCATCTGGAAGAACTGGGTCCTCAGATTAAAAGGGGGTGACTAAGAGGCAGAGGGGAAGCAATTCTGGCTTCTAGCTCCCTGTTGCAGGCTCTGTTGAGTATCAGAGGTGGCCCACCATGGATGCAGGAGCACTGGGTGACACAATGCATCTCCTCACTTCTAGGGAAATAGAACACCATGTTTGGGGTGGTCTAGAGAACTTTGGAGGAATGTACCCCCTCCCTCCCTCCCTCCTCCTTCTTCCTTCTTCTTCTTCTTCTTCTTCTTCTTCTTCTTCTTCTTCTTCTTCTTCTTCTTCTTCTTCTTCTTCTTCTTCTTCTTCCTCCTCCTCCTCCTCCTCCTCCTCCTCCTCCTCCTCCTCCACCTCCCTCTCTCTCTCTCTCTCTCTCTCTCTCTCTCTCTCTCTCTCCCTCCCCCTCCCCCCTCTCCCCCTGCCAACTTCTTTTGCTGAGTACAACTGAGAGTGCCAGGGCCAGGAGGACAGAGGTTAGTGCTGTGCAGACCAAAGCCACAACCTTCTTCCAAACGTATCTCGGGTCTTCCCCATAAGAGTTTAAAACTTAAGAGGGGAAATAACAAAACCACGACCCTGGAAGACAATGAACTCCAAATATTTGCCTAATTGTCTAATAAGAGCTGAAGTGCATTCCATTCAAGCTTTCCTCTCTCCCCAGCCTCTGAACACCATCAATTGGCGATATCAGAGCAGGTAGGTGAAACTTTCAGCCACACAGAGAAACCCAGGATGTCACTACCAAAGTTAAATCGTTGTTGCCAGTGTCCTAGAGTGCAGTGGCTCCCATTGACAAATGGACAGCACTGACTTTGTCTTTCCCCGTGACTTTCAAAGACACTGTTAGCAGAGCAAGAGAGCACATGGCTGTGACACAGTGTAAGGGGCTGAGGTCCACACACAGGCCTAGTAAGAAAACAGCCAGTATTAGCAGCAAGTCCTGCCCAGGACAGACTCCAGCTCCTGCAAAGATAGGGACCCCTTTGGTAATCCGGTATCGTTTTTGCCTCTAAGTACAAGCATGTTCAATTGCAGCTAGCACAGGGTACTTGTGAAGGCAGCCTATCACCTTATTTGAAATAATAGCCAGTGTTTTACTCACCCCCTGCAACCCCACTGTGCAATTCTCAATTATGAACTTTGTAGATGACATTTATCACACTCTCAAAGGTTGAATACAGAGCCTGGGGAGGTAGCTCAGTAGCGAAGTGTTTGCTGCATATCATCAAGACTCAAGTTTTCATCTCTAGGGCCCGTGTAAAAATCCAGGCATGGTGGCATGTGTCTATAACCTCAGGGCTGTGGACTCAGAGACAAGCAGATACCTGGAGTTCACTGTTCAACTAGGATAGGCAAACCTAGAGCTCAAGGCTCACTAGAGACCTTGTCTCAATAAATTAGATAGAGAATGGTCAAGGAGGACACCCAATATTGATCTCTGGTCTCCATGAGCAGATATACATAGACATTGTGCACATACACACATATGCATGCAAGCACACATATCTTACACAGCTAAACAGCAGGAATAGATCAAACATACCTGTGAGCCTAGAATATCTGCTGGAGGAAAGTTCAGCCAGATACCGAGATGTTATGTTCAGCCAGTGTGTAATATCTGAGGCTTCCAGAAATCTCTAGCCAGGGACCATGTCTGCAGAGCTCAAAGAAAAGAGCTTGATTCACTGAGTCATTCTATGACCCTCTTGCACCAGCTTTCCATGTGCTAGAACAAAAAGCTGTTTGCTCCTTTGTTTTGTTTTTAAGTTTTTAGAGGGGGGGAAATGTTGAGACAGAATCTTATTATATAACCCAGGCTGTTCTCAAATTCATGACCATCCACCAGAATTCAAAGTCGGATTCCTACTTACTCATTTATTTTTTTTTATTATTGTTGTTTAGAGCTTGCTGGGTAGCTCAGGCTAACCTCGAACTCTGAATCTTCCTACCTCTGCCTCCTGAGTTCTGAGATTATTACAGATGTCCACCACCACACCCAACCAAAGTCCAGCTCTTGATTTGACCATGATGTGTGTCTTGAGGTTTCCGCCTAGACCTAAATCATGGGCAAAGGCCACTTTCCTGTGTTCTAGAAGGAAGTTCTCTAAAGGGAAATGGCTTTTGTTTGCCCCATGTGTCCTAATGCAGAGCCCTTTTTTCAGAGCCAGAGATTCTGCCTCTCAGCAAGAATCGTGCCTCTGGAGTGATGCCTTTACTGGATAAGAGTGTTTGCTTCACAATCATGAGGACTGGAGTTTGGATTTCAGCATCCACTTCACAACCAAAGCATCCTGCGCATGCCCGTAACTTTAGATCCCAGGGGGCCAAGACAGGATGTATTAGTCAAGGTTCTCTAGGGGAACAGAAGTAATAGTGTGTGTGTGTGTGTGTGTGTGTGTGTGTGTGTGTGTGTGTGTGTGTGTGTTCATTAAACATTCAAGTGGCTTGTAGGCTGTGGTCCAGTTAGTTCAACAACAGCAGTCTACCAACAGAAGTTCCAAGAATCCAGTAGTCATCCATTATAGGAGGGTAGATTTCCCAGCTGCCTTTGTTATATGCCAGAATCCTGAAGGAGTAGGTGCTAATGGTGCTGAAGGAGTGCATTTGACTGAGAGTAAAGTCAGGCAGACAAAGATAGAGCTTCCTTCTTCTGTGTCTTTTATATAGACTGCCAACAGGCGTGGACCAGAATAAAGGTGGATCTTCCCACCTCAAAAGATTCAAATTAAAGGTGGATCTTCCTACTTGAAATGATTTCATTGGGAAAAATCCCTCATGGGTCTACCCAACTGCTTGGGTTTTAGCTAATTCCAGATGTAGTCAAGCCAGTAACCAAGAATAACCATCTCATGGGAGGATCCCTAGGGCTTTCTGGCTTCCAGTCTAGCTAGTCTAGACATAAGACTCTGGTTTGGGGGAGAGTCTGCCTCAAAGGAACTAATAAACAATGGTAGACAAAGACACTGGTCACCCTCATCTGCCACCTGCATTCATGCATACAGGTGCAGTCACAAGTGCATGTACACAGACAGACAGACAGACAGACAGACACAGACACAGACACAGACACACACACACACACACACACACACACACACACACACACACTCTTCTGGTTTTATGTCCTTATCTGAGCTAATGCCTAGAGACAGATCTCTCTCCTGGCTTGTATCAGCCAAGTACATCAGCTACCTGAAGGTCCACCAGTGACATCCACAGTGACTTTAGATGCTCCTCAAGGATGGGGTTTGTGCCAACACGCCACACCCACCATAGACTGTCACCAACTTTGCTTCACTCTGGTCTTTTTCTCGCTTGCTCTTTTCCCTCTTAACTTGTTCCACAAAATAGCTGCATGTTTGTACAGACAGACGGACAGATGGTGTCAAGGATTCAAAACTGGAAAGGACAAGGAAGACCTGGGCTGATGGCCTGCAGCTGGCATCATACCCGGCTCCTGGTGTTGCTGGCTTCCTGGCCTCTGCTCTATGTACTAGGAGAAGAAATTCAGGAATGTGCACGGGGCATAGAATGCACATTTTGTCACAATGTTCCTGAACATGGGAAGGGCTTGGGAGAGTATCATCAAGGACAGGCACTAGTAGCTAGAAGAATGCCTTTTCTCTTAGGGTCTGACTTCTGTGAGGAAAAGAATTCAAGGACAAGCTAGTTAAAAGCAGAGTTGGCGTCATTTGTCTGCTGTGTGTGTGTGAGTGCTGGCACACGTGTGCCAGTGGCACATGTAGAAGACAGAGGACAACTTTGAGGAATCAGTTCCCTACTGTCACCTGGTGAGTTCCAGGCATAGAACTTGGTTTGCCAGGCTCTATGTAATCACTTTTACCCACTGAGACATCTCACCGGCCTGAGTTGCTGTTTATTGAAAATATAAAGGGGCAGGGGCATGATTTAATTCTATTTCAATTAAAATATATGTAAAAATTGAAAGAAAGGTGTTCAGGGGAAGAAGAGAGTCACGTCGGAGAGCATGGGTTTGGGCTTTCAAAGATGAGTAGCACTGAGCTCTTTGTCACTGTGGATGTGTACAAGGTTTGGGGGGCTCCCAAATGGGGGCTCTAAAAACTGCTAAGAAGCACCCTTCCCCATCTTTAACATTGCTCAGAGGGTGTAGCTTACAGCAAGGTGACGATTTAAAGAATTTTCTCGTAAAAAGGTGTTTTCTGAAGGTCATCTTTAGACATAGGGGTGAGAGAGTGCTCAACGTTCCTAGACCATTTGAGGCACAAGTAAGCTATTATTATCTTTGACAGCAAGGTCTTTAGGATAACATGTGCTGTCTCAGTGGGCAATTTGGATATTATCCATGGTGCCCAAAGTCTCCTTACTTCCTCAGCAGGAAGGAGCAAGTGAGGCTCAGGGTGGCCCTTTCCTTTCCCATGTCCCCATGACTTTCCCCTGTTTTCCTCTCCTGCCTCAGGAGGACTGTGAAAGGCCTGGTTGTTCACCGAGCTTGGCTACTGCCTTCTGTGGTCCATGACATCATGACAGGTTTTGTAGACTGAGCAGCAGCTGTGCCTCCTAACACCTCTGAAGGCTCTGTAGCTTCTGTTTTCCCTCTGAGCCCCCATCTCCCTTCAAGTGGGTTTGCATGCACCTCTCCTGCTGATGTGCCTAGTTCACAGGGTTGTGGCCACGGAGTGCCACAAACCCCAGGGACAGTCTCTGTCAGCATCCACTAGCACTCTGGAACCCACAAGGGAGATCCCCAAAGAGGGGAGCTACTGTTTTACTCATCATGGTGAAACCACCTCACTCTGACCCCTCCCTCTGACTGCCCCCATCCTTAACCTTCATTCTGATCTCCCCATTCTTATCCTGCTTACTGACCCCTCCACTCTGAACCCCGACTCAAACACCCTTACTTTTGCTATCTTAATTTGAAGATCTCCTTTGACCGCCTCACTGTGACTGGAAGGAAAAGCCAGGGGAGATGGGTGAACCTAGCTTTGCTCTGAGCCCTGGAGAGAGGCCACCTGGACTGTCTGGTCACTCTGCATGGTTGCCTTCCTCCTTGCCAGACTAGAAGACACTAGAGACCAGGAGATGTTGCAATGCTTTCTCTCTGTCTCTCTCTGTTTCTCTCTCTCTGTCTCTCTCTCTCTGTCTCTCTCTCTCTGTCTCTCTGTGTCTCTCTCTGTCTCTCTCTCTGTTTTTCTCTCTCTGTCTCTGTCTCTCTGTCTCTCTCTGTTTCTCTCTGTCTCTCTCTGTTTCTCTCTCTCTCTCTGTCTCTCTGTGTCTCTCTCTCCTGTCTCTGTCTCTCTGTCTCTCTCTCTGTTTCTCTCTCTGTCTCTCTGTGTCTCTCTCTCTGTCTCTCTCTCTCTCTCTCTCTCTCTCTCTCTGTCTCTCTCTCTGTCTCTCTCTCTCTCTCTCTCTCTCTCTGTCTCTCTCTGTCTCTCTCTGTCTCTCTCTGTTTCTCTCTCTGTCTCTGTCTGTCTCTCTCTCTCTGTTTCTCTCTCTGTCTCTGTCTGTCTCTCTGCCTCTGTCTCTTTCTCTCTGTGTCTCTCTGTTTCTCTCTCTGTCTCTCTGTGTCTCTCTTGTCTCTCTCTGTCTCTCTCTCTCTCTGTCTCTCTCTCTCTCTCTCTCTCTCACACACACACACACACACACACACACACACACACACACACACACACACACCCCTGCATGGGGATGGTTTCTGCAGGCTACTGGAGAGCTGAGAGGTTGGGAAACCCAAGGAAGTGGAGGCTCCTACAAACTGTCCTCTGGCCCCATGAGAGGACACCCCTACTTCCCCTGTCCTTTCTAAAGTTTTGCTCTTGAAATATGAAAACCCAACCGTGAGTCTGCAGATTTTTATTTATGTAAGTGAGGAGTTTCCAAGCCTGTGGTTTCATTTTGAACTGAGATGAGGTGGAACATCCACAATGGAAAATCACTTCTCTGTTCCAGACTACACCGGCCTTGGCCCTGCCTGAGACAAGGCCAGTCTTCTCACGGGCCGGAATCTTGGGCTGAGCTGGGGCAGAGGGAGAAGGTGAAGGCAAGACAGAAAAGAATTACCGAAAAGGAAGGCTCAGTGGGGGTATTTCCAGCACGCCATGATGCTATGACTAGCTGCCACTGGAAGACAGGCCATGCTTGCTTGTGACCTCGAAGGCGATGGCCAGAGTATGTCCAGGTTTGCCGTTGTGAGCACTGCTTCAAGAGCATCCTTGTAACCATAGCAAACAACGTGTGTGTGATTTCTTAGACATGTGACCAAATTGCTCATCCAAAGAGGTTGAGAGACATATCCCCCAGTGCTTCAGTGAAGAAAATGACTGTCTTACACATTTACTCGGATGTCTGTGCTAGCTCTTGGTTCTTTGTATCCCAACATTTTCAAAAGTGGAAGTCTTATCTTTTATGACTCATTTATTTTTTTTACCCCCCAAAAGCTTTTTGTCCATTTTCCTATTTTTAGTTGTGCTCTTTACATATTATGGAAATGTCATCTGCAAAACAAAAAGGTTTGTTTTTTCTTAATGGAGATGAGATACATGTGGTATGAGAGCAGAAGGGGCGATTATCTGGGGGAAAGGGAACCAGGAAAAGGAAAGCAAGAACCATGGAGGAGGACAGTGGCGTAGCAAGGTGGACTGAGAGGATGTACAACGACACACCTGTTTGAAAATGTCAAGATGACAGACTCATGGCTCCAGCTACATATGTAGCAGAGGATGACCTTGTTTGGCACCAGTGGGAGGAGAAGGAGTTGTTCCTGCCAAGGCTGGACCCCCCCCCAGTGTAGGGGAATGTAGGGTGGGGAGGTGAGATTGGAGGGAGTGGTTGGAGAGGGGAAATACCCTCATAGCAGAAGGGGGAGTGGGAATGGAATAGGGGCCTTATGGCTGGGAAGCTGGGAAAGGGAATAACATTTGAAAGGTAAATAAAATTATCTAATAAAAAATGAACATATTTAGGGCTGGTGATGTCATTGCGATGTTGATGAATAGTACCAGATAAACTGTGCTGATACCAAACATTTGCTTTTATGCACTTTTTATAAATGTGGCTTTCTTTATTATTTTGTATTTTCAGATGTAACCATATAAAAACTCTGAGGAAAAAAATAAACTTATCTCAAATGAAAAAAAAAAAGAAAATGTCAAGATGAAAACCATTACTTTGTTTAAAAACTTATTCTCAATTTATTCTTTTAAAACAAAACTTCCTACCTCCCTATCTGGCTAGTTGGAACTTTGATGTGGTCAAACGGCTCCTGGTTGGAGAGTTCTTTCCTATTTCCATAGTGAGGCCATCTCTTCTGACATCAGTTTTTACATTTACAGATGAGTCGTGCTATTTTATTTCTTTTCTGTAATTTATCCTCTTTTGCCTGAGCATCCCTCAGCTCCGAGAATACCCCCCCTCTTTCTTTCACTTTTTAAGACAGGGTTTCTCTGTGTAGCTCTGGCTGCCCTGGAACTCACTCTGTAAACCAGGTTGGTCTCGAACTCAGAAATCTGCCTACTTCTGCCTCCTGGCATTAAAGGTGTACATCACCACTGTCTACCTGAGGCTTGATTTCTCTGTTGCATGTATTGTTAGATATTTCATCTTTCTTCGCATTATTAATAAGATAGTTCCTTCAGTTTTATTTATTATATTTCGAATTGGCAGCTGCTTACATTAAGAAACCATGATTACATTTCAATTTTGTCAACCCTCTTCCTGCACTCTCTTAATACTTCTTTTTTTTATTATATTTCAGTTGTTTTATTTATTGTTAGCTTTTAGATATATAATTATATATGTTGATAAGGTAACTTCTTTGGAAATGATCACTTCAGATATTAGACACCATTAAACTGTCCCTTTCCCTGCCCTAGATCTAGATCTTCAACATCCACAGCCTCTTGTCTTTGTGGGAGTGGCCTTCATGTGCACTACCACAGCCCCCTCCCCTGCTCTGGAGAATTTGCTTCCCTTCACAGCGTCAAGGCCTGAGGATCCTACCTGAAGAAACTGCCATATCCCTCATCCACCTCTGGACTTAGCTACACACACAGAAATAGTCATGTGGCCCAATCTGGGGTACAGTGAAGATCACAAATCCTTCTGTTTGGGATTGGGAAAGTGTGTGTGTGTGTGTGTGTGTGTGTGTGTGTGTGTGTGTGTGTGTGTGTGTGTGTGTGTGTGTGTACAGAGATGGTGTCTTGTTAGCACAGCACCACTGAGCACCTGGCACGACTAGTCGTTAGTACAACTAGACCACTGGTACCTACTAGGCAGCATCGGAGCTTCAGGGCCACTGTCGTTTCAATTCAATCATCTG
Organism: Rattus rattus; assembly: GCF_011064425.1. Taxonomy (NCBI): domain Eukaryota; kingdom Metazoa; phylum Chordata; class Mammalia; order Rodentia; family Muridae; genus Rattus; species Rattus rattus. Next base: position 13,129,127 of record NC_046163.1, on the reverse strand, counting down.
AAAATGGGTGCCCCTGGCATGTAGGAACAGGAATAAACCTTTTGAGATAGCAATGCTTTTTAAATGACAGGCTACAATTGGGAACACCATTGGTGTTCTGATTTGAATGAAAATGAATGACCCAATCTCTAGTCTCATAGAGAGTGGCACTATTGGGAGGTGTGGCCTTTCGGAGTAGGTGTAGCCTTGTTGAAGGAAGTGTGTCACTAGAAGGCTTTGAGATCGCCTCGGCTCAAGCCAGATCTAGTGGTTCATAGTCACTTCTCGCTGCCTGCAGATGCAGATGTAAAACCTCAGCTCTGTCTCCAGCACCATGCCTGCCTTCAAGCTGCCGTGCTTCTGGCCATGATGATAACGGATCGAACCTCTGAGTCTGTAAGCCAGCCTCAACTAAACATTTTCCTTTATAAGTGTCGACATGGACTTGGTATCTCTTCACAGCAATGAAAACTCTAAGACACCCGATAATGTTTGATTTTCTTTTAAATATGCTAACATGTGGGAAGTCAGGACAATGTGACTGCCTAACTGATGGATTTTAAGTTCTTCCTTGAGATCCCACCCTGACTGCTGGTGAGCAGAAGAGTGTCAGCCAAGCATGTGGGAAACCTCCTCCCCAGGCCATCTGCTATGAATACTCCATAGATACACAATTCTCTGGGGAACAAAACCAATAGAACAGAAGGCTATTAAAAGAGGATTTTTTTTTACACTGGCCTAGACAATCATGTATACAGACTGGATCACCCAACAGTGGCTGACTCAGACTGGAGAGACTGAGCATCTGGTAGGTACTAGGTCTGAAAGATTAGAGGTCTCAGCAGTCCCAAGCTGGCAATGAAGGCATGGAAGATTCCTGGAGAGCCACTGGTGTTCAGTTTTTGTGGGAAACTGGTCCTAATACAAAGGAATTGGTAGTTGCAGAAACAGAGTAGATGAACTTACCAACAAGAGTGAAACCCAACAGAGCAAAAAAAAAAAAAAAAAAAAAAAAAAGCACCAGAAGGTGCCTCTCACGTTTAGGGTGGGTGTCCCACATCAATTAAGGCAATCAAGACACCAACCCCCAGCCATACCCACAGACCAAGCTAAGCTAATGAGGACAGTTTCTCATTGAGACTATCTTCCAAGGTGATTCTAGACTATCTTAAGATCCAGTGAAAGCTAGTCATCGCAGATGCCTTGACAAACCAGTGCAACAACCACAACTGTTTGCTACAGAAGCATGACTCTAGTTCCATAGAGCCCTAGCCCAGGCAAGATTTGGCTTATACTTGACTTGCTTACCTCATCGCATCACCAGGCCTTCAGGTAGACATGGTGAGACTAGACATTCTTGCCTTGAGCCTGATGCTGGGGGAAAACACCCCATCTTTATTGTTTTCTGTGATATTTAATTCAGATTTTGAGATACCTTTTCTCAAGGCAAAGACTTTTCTTTCCATAGCATCTAATGGAGCTTCAATTAGATGGTGAGGTTTTTGGGTTTTTTTTTTTGTTTGTTTGTTTTTTTGGTTGGTTGGTTGGTTGGTTGGTTGGTTGGTTGGTTGGTTGGTTGGTTGGTTTGGTTTGCATTTTGTTGTTGATGTGCTTTGTCTTTTGTATCTGAAACAACTTAATGATTTAGCTTTAGTACTTCCCCCCTTTTTAATGCTTAGAAGAGAGGTTTTTTTTTTTTTCAACAATAAGAAAATCCATCACCTAATTTAGATACCACACTAAAAAAAAAGAAAAGCATTTGGGTCAGAGGTGACTCAGCAGGTAAAGGTACTTATTGTCAAGACTTATGACCAAAGTTCAGTCCTGAGAACCCACGTGGTGGAGGGGGAGAACAAACTTACTCATGTTATCCAGCCTCTGACCTCCGCACATGTCCCTTGATGTACATGCACCCAACACACAAATAATACATATTTTAAACTATCTTTTAAGAGTGCTATCTTGATGGTGTATAAAGAGATACTCTGAGAGTGAAGATCTGTGTTATGAAATGCTGTCTTCTGGATGCAACATAGCTGTTGTAATCATGAATGCACAGCTCTTTGTCGAAAACCTGTGCACACCACACACACACACACACACACACACACACACAGTAGGAAGTGTTCACTGGAAAGACAGAAGTCAGCAAGGTTGGAGAGGGATAAGAGATGGTAATGGGGGTGGATTGAATCATAATACATTCTGTACACACATGTATTTTCCAACAATAGAGAAGGGTAGGTAACATGGCACAGCAGATAAAGGTGCTTACCACCAAGACTGATGACCTGAATTTGACCCTGGAACCTACCCAAAGGAGAGAACTGGCACTACAAGATTGTGCTTTGTCCACTGCAAGCACACCATAGCACATATACCCCTCACACACATCATGTAACAAGCACAGTAATAATAAATTAATTCAAAATTTAAAAAAAATACTTTAGGAGAGAATTCTCTAAGCAAAAGCAAATTTTGGAGTTTTTAGCATATCTGATTAATTGAAAACTATTATTTGTTATTTAAAAACATTTGGCAGAACATCCTGTCAAACTTGGGGATGGATTCATAGGAACAAAAGTGATGGGGAAAAACAAGCCAAGTATTACAGGAAAAATGTCCAAGAGAGAAAAGGCAGTCACGGTGAACACTCACACTGGGTTGAGCTGTGCTCACAGATGTGTGACCGACAACCTCAGTGCTGACTACAGATTTATAAACTAGTTACCTGTTGAGAGGTGTGGTGGTTTGAATGTGCTTGGCTCAGGGAGTGGCACTATTAGGAGGTGTGGACTTGTCGGAGTAGGTGTGACCTTGTTGGAGGAAGTGTGCCACTGTAGGAGTGGGCTTTGAGACCCTCCTCCTAGTCACACGGGAGCCAGTAGAACTCTCAGTTCCTCCAGCGCCATGGCTGCCTGGACACTACCAGGCTTCCTGCCTTGATGATAACGGACTGAACTTCTGAAACTGTAAGCCAGCCCCATGAAATGTTGTCCTTTATGAGTTGCCTTGGTCATGGTGTCTGTTCACAGCAATGGAAAACCTAACTAAGACAGCAGGGCAGGAAAAGGAGAGAGCCATGGCTTCATCTTCCATCACAAGATGTCCCATTCTAAAACTCCTGAATCAAGAATTGCAGCTAGCACACTTTTGAGTGTGTGCAGGTGTGTGCACATGTATGGGACAGCCAGAGGTCACCCTCTGGTGTTGTTCTACATGAACTGCCCACTTTTACCTGCTGAGCCATTTCACTGGTTCCATCAATTACAAACCTCACACTTAAACCTGGTAGTGGCGGTGCATAGCTTTAATCCCAGCGGCAGAAGCAGGCAGAGCTCTGTGAGTCTGAAGCCAGCCTGGTCTACAGAGTGAGTTGCAGGACAGCCGGGGCTACAGAGAGAAACCCAGTCTTGAAAACCTAACGAATAAAACAAAAAACACACTTAAACACTTTTTATTACTTATTTACTTATTGATTTTTGAATGTGGGCAGTGGCTTATGCTTGCCACTGTGCATATGCAGAGATTAAAGGACAACTTGAGGAAATTGGTTATCTCTTTTTGCCCCACAGGTCCTGGAATGGAGCTCAGGTCATCAGACTTGGAAGTAGGAGGCTTTACTGATGCCACCTAGTTTTCTGAGATGGTCTGTCACTGGCCTGGCACTCATATGGTAGGCTAGGCTGGCAGGTTAGTGAGTTCAGGGATCTGTCTCCAGTCCCCAGCCCCAGAATTACATGTGTGTGTCACAGCTTCACACATGGGTGCTAGGGATTGAACTCAGCTCTTCATGCTTGGGTGGCAAGCCCTCAACGAAATGAGTAATCACCTCAGTTGCTACAGATGTGTCTTCTGCAAACCAGTAGCACCACATGACAGAGGATTGCGTTGAAGAATCTGAGTCAGTATCTAATCCTGCCTGACCCGGGAAGGTGCTGACCTGTAGCTGCTCCCTTCCTTGTGCTGAGGGATTGACTCTAAAATCTTGCTTCAGAATGGAGCTCACAGAAGTGCAATGACTTCAGCTCCCTCCACCCTGCTCTTGAAAACTCTGCATCAGGACTTTTGCTTCCCTCCTTACTTGTAATTAGTTTGCACAACCGTAATGGACTAACTCCACTCTGCCATCCAAGAGAGATAATAATAGCCTGGGAACTTTGAGGACTAACGAGAGAAGTCTCTGCACGTGGGTTTTAGATGGTTTCACCATCTTTAGTATGGTTCCCAGAACTGTGAGTTCAAAGACGTCAGCTGCGTGCAAGAGAGAATAGAGTCAGGACCAAATGACAGAAGGGATCAAACTGGTATGTGTGTGTGTGTGTGTGTGTGTGTGTGTGTGTGTGTCTGTGTCTGTGTGTGAGTATGTGTGTATGTGTGTTTGAGTACGTGTGTGTACATGTGTGTGTATGTGTGAATGTGTGTATGTGTGTGTGTGAGGGTATGTGTTTGTGTTTATGTGTGGGCAGATGCATGTATGCATGCATATGTATAGAAGCCAAGAACAGCCCCAGGAGTACTCATCTTGTTTTTTTGAAGCAATGGCTCTCACTAGCCTGAACTTGCCAAGTAGACTAGGCTAGCTGCTTAGCAGCCCCCAGGACTCTGCCATTCGCCTCCCTGCTACTGACATTACAGGGACACGCACTGCACCCAGTATTCTATGGTTCTGGGGCTGGTTCTCAGGACCTTGGACTTGCAAGAGAAGCATATTTTCAACTAAGCTATCTCCCTAGTTCCCATGGTTGTTTATGATACATTTCCCACTCAAAAATGTCTAAAATAGGGAGCCAAGGGTACAGGCTGGCTTTGAATGGCTGTAAATGTCTGTCTATATGTACTTGATTTCCCTGCTGGGGCAAGAGGAGTGAGGAGGAACACCCTGTCAGACTTCTCATCTCCCTCCTCTGTGTTAACGTAATGAGTTGTTAGTCCAGGTTCTCTATGTAAGTGTGTGATTCCTGCATGTACGTGTGTGTGTGTGTGTGTGTGTGTGTGTGTGTGTGTGTGTGTGTGTGTGTGTGTGTGTGTAGGTCAGAGGACAAGTCAGCTACTATTTCTTGGCTGCCATCTATCTTGTATGTTGAGATAGCATCTCTCACCAAGCCTTGAGCTTACGTTTTCGAACTAAAATGTCTGGCTAGCAAGCTCAGGGTGTTCCTGTCTCCAACTCCCCAGTCTTGGGGATGCAATGCTCACCTACACCTGGGTTCTGGAGGTCAAGCTCTGGTCCTCCTGCTCATGCAGCAAGTAGGGCGCTGAGTGAACCATTCCACAACTCAGTACGGGGGAACACATGCAGTTCTTGAGATACATGTTTCCTTAGAGTGTTCAAGGGCTCACATTTTCTTCCATCTAAAAATTATTTAGTATTCGTCTGTGTATCTGTGTGAGGATATGCATATGTGGTGAGATATGCATTTGTGTGTGGGTTTATCTGTGTGCATATGAACTTGTATGTGGGCATCTACATGCACACATGTGTATGCACATGTGTGTATGTAGTTTGTGTGTATCTGTATGTGCATGCATATGTGTGTATGCACTTGTGTGTATCTATGTATGCATGTATGTACATGCCCATGTGTGTGTATTTACCTGTGTGTATACGTGTGTACTTGTGAGGGATGTGTATGTGTGTGAGGTATGCATGTGTGTGCACATGTGTGTGAGGGTGTGTGTGTGTGTGTGTGTGTGTGTTCTCACCAAAAGAAGGCATCACTCTCTGCCTATTCTTTTGAGGCAGAAACCAGGGACTTGAGATTTCTTGATGAGTTTGGAGGCAAGCAACCCCTCTTGACCTTTCAATCTCTGCTCTCCATCAGAGCTGAGGTATGAGCATTTTCAGGACCATCTTGCTTGTCGTGTGAGTGTGGGGATCTGAAATCCAGTCTTCATGATTGTGAAACATGTGCCTTTACCTAAGGTGTCTCCCTACCCTGGGGATCATTTTAGCGTTGTGTCAAAACAGGTTTCAGGTCATCGGAATGACCTTTCGTTTGGTTCTGTTCTTTTCTTCTCCTTTCCTTTCCCTTGCTTGCTTGCTTCCTTCCTTCCTTGCTTTTTCTGAGACAAAGTCTCACTATGTAGTCCCTGGCAGGCCTAGAACTCACTCTGTAGCCAAGCTTGACCTCAACTCTTCCTTCCCAGTGCAGGCATTAAAGTTGAATGCTACCACACCCAGCTCAGAACATGGGTTTGTTTCAGCAGATTCAGTAAGAGATGAAGTGGGCCTGCCCTTTCCTCCATGTGACCTTTATACTCAGACATACACAATCGGAGGCACTGGTAAGCTTTATGAAGTCTGCTTCTCAGAATCTGGATATTTCTCAATTATTTCTTCAGCTCTGTAGCTCTGTCTGAACTAGAGTTAAGTCCTGAACTTTGTGTTTCTTGTCTGTGGCGAGTTTGCACTTTAGTTGGGAGCCCTGAAAATCCTAGCATAGGGTTGCTTGTCCTGAGGAAAATCTGGGAGCAGCATATATGCCTGAGGAGGTCAAGGTGTAGAGGTGTCTACGGAGAGCCGGATGGCTTGGAAGACACCTTGGGTTAAATGAAAGGTCCAATCTTCTTACATTGAGAAAGACATCAGCATCCACAACACCGGCTCAACTGCAATTGAGCTTTAAAAAGAAATCACCCTCCGTCTCATTGCTTCAGTAAGGTTACAGTTTTGCATGGAGAAGGATACCTAGCTGTCACAGGGTGCAAATGCCTTGGGCAGTGGCTGGGCATGCTTGTAAGATTAAGGAATAGGGTCTTTGCGATGGGTAGTTTTTGTCGACACAAACCTAGACATATGTGGGCTGGGGGAATTGCCAGCATCAGATTGGCCTGTTGGCTTGTCTGTGAGTACATTTTTCTTGATTAATGACTGATAGGGGAGGGCCCAGTGTGCCTCCCCTCAATAGTCAATGCTAGCCCTGGGCAGGTGAGTGTGGGGTTGCTGAGCAAGCCAGGGGGAGCAAGCTAGTAAGCAGCATTCCTCTCAGCCTTCTGCTTCAAATTCCTGCCTTGACCCCCTCAGTGACAGATTATAACTATAAAATAAAACCTTTCCCACATGACAGCCGGAACTGATCAGTGTTTTATCACACTAACAAAAAGCCAACTACAACAGTCCTCAAGCTGAAAGGCCTGCCTTGGCTAACAGAAATCCTTCTAGGTGGTCAGAGAGATGGGATGGGTGGAAAAGAGAGCAATAGGTGCTCAGGAGGAAATGCTAGCCCAACCACAGGCTTCAGCATTTGCAGAGTGAACAAAACTAGGCTTTTCATTCTCCCCAAAATAAAATGCAGGGTCAAACAGATGATTTCAAGTCTTTTCTTCTTTTTTAGTATGTGTATGCATGTGTGGACAAATACATGTGTGCATAAGCACATGAAGAACATACGTAAGCGCATGGATACTCTTACAATCAACCTTGAGTGTGGTTCCTAAGAGCGGTCCACAGTTTTGAGGCAGGGTCTCTCACAGGCCTGGATCATGCCATTTTTGCTAGGTTCACTTGTGTAAGAGCCCCAGGGATCCTCCTGTCTGCATTTTCCCAGTGTATGGATTAGAAGTGTATACCAACGTGCCCAGCCACGGTTTTTAAAAAGTGGGTCCCAGGGATTGAATTCAGATTTTCGTGCTTGCATGACAAACATTTACCAGCCAAATTCTCTTCCCCTCTTCCTCCCCTCTTCCTCCCCTCTCCCTCCCCTCTCCTCTGCCCTTTCCTCTCCTCTTATTTTCCCCTTTGTCTTTTTCCTTCTGTAGTGCCAGAGATGGAGGTCCTGTTCTCACCCACTCTGTGCACATGCTCTACCCCTGCACTCCACCCCTTGCTGCAGCTCTCGTGTTCTGGTCTGTAACATACTGTGAACACCATCTACAGGGATTGGGATAAGGTAAGATGAGAAGGAAATGACCAGAAGATCACTGGGAATCCTCAGCATTCCCACTCAGATGGGAGGACAAGCAAAGCATGGGAAAGGGGCAAAATGCACAGAAGACCCACAGTCTGTGGCTGCCATTCCTGCTGCCTGTGCCCAAAGGGTAGGTGGGACTAGCTGCTGCCCCTTGCTTGGTGTGTGGCAATTTCTGCTTCTCCTTTAAGGAGGTATGATGTTTCTAGGGGACACGGGCCCCACTTATTCATGAGGAATTCATAAGGAACTTCACTGCCCAGCCATGCAGTATTAATGCAAAATGGCTTCTACTGCTATTGACCCTCCAGAGGTGAGAACGATCCCAGCCATAGAAATGGGCTTAAAGATTTATTTATGTGTTTATTTGTGATATGTATGATATATATGTGTACACACACACACAAAACACACACAGATTATATATACATATATATATACACACATATATTACAGGTATATACACACACACACACACACACACATATATATATATATATACATATATATTTTCTATGTACATGTACTCCTGTATGCCAGATCCCATTATAGATGGTTGTGAGCCATCACATGGTTGCTGGGAATTGAAATCAGCACATCTGGAAGAGTAGCCAGTGCTCTTAACCACTGAGCCATCTTTCCAGTCCCAAGAATGGGGCTTAAATCCAGGTCAGTCACCTTATCCAAAGTCCACTCTTCTGGAAAGAGGCAGAAAAAGAAAACCTCCCTAGGGACATTTGGAATGTTCTTGGCTTGACACATCTCCCAAGAGAGAAAGGGGACTGTCTCTGAAGCTTGCTTAGGGGTTCTTTGAGAGGTGACACTTTATCCAACGCCCTTTGATATTTGTTTCTGATATTGTCATTTTATTAACAGGTTTATATTGGTCTGGTTCACTATTCTACTATTAAACAAAACAAATTTCCTACAGATTTGGCTCAGTTGGTAAAGTGCTTGCCTTGCAAGCATGAGGACCTGAGTTCAACTCCCCAGAACTCATATTAAAGCAACCTATGCTTGTAAGCCTGGTGTTGAGGAAGCAAAGACAAGTACACATCCCTGGGGCTTTCTGGCCAGCCAGCCTAGCAATGTGAGGAGTTCCGAGCAAGTGGGAGATGCTGTCTTCATAAACAGCATGGATAGTATCTAAGGAATGACACCCGAGACTGTCCTCGGACTTCTACACACAGACACATGTGTACCTAAAGACACATGAACATACAAACAAATGCACACATCTATTCCTTAGGAAACTGGGCAGCTGTTAGCAAAGGATCAATAAGTTTTGGCTTGTATTAGGTAATTAATAAGATTGGGGAGTGAGTCTGAAAGACCCCCGGAGCGGGGAGACCCTCACTCAAGTCTCAGGATGATTCGACCCCCCAAGAACTCACGTGAGACCACCCTTGCTGTAATAAACATGGGGTTTATTGATAGAAACCAGTGCACTGGGGTCGAGACTCATATCCCACGCAGGGGCAGTGGAGTTCAACCCCCAGTAACTAAGACAAGGGGAATTTAAAGGAAGAAACCGCAACCCAAGCGGGTAGGGAGGGCATCATTGGAAAATGTCGAGAATACCAGTGAAAAATCACAAGGAGGAGCTTCCTGTTTCTCAAAATTGTTTACTTTATGGTCCATCAGTTCCTGGGAGAAGCTTCCTGCTTCTCAAGATTATTCTCTAAGATTTTAATCTAACTTTATGGTCAGCTAGTACAGGTAGAGGACAGGGTCTGGAATTTGAGGTATTTAGGGCTTTTTTAAACTTCTGGCTTCTTTGTTGCATTTTTTATTCTTTCAAGTCAACCACACTGGTTCATTACTCGGAGGTCCACTTCCAGGTGAGCCTCCATTACCTTTATAGGAGGCTGGTGGTCCTTAGTCAAAACTGAGGGAAATCCAGATTCTCAGACACCTGGACCTAAACATACCTAAGAGGTGAACAGGAAGAGAGCTGGCCCACGTCCTGGAAGCCCCTCGTTCAGAGAGGTCACTTTGTGTTCCTTAACTGTGTGCAATAGAAACGAAAATCCAGCCAACTTCACAAAAGGAAACGACTGCAATCGTTTGGGGACTTCCACATGACAGAAAGATCTGAGCTTAGGAAGGAAAAAAAACAGGTCACAGCACGGGGCAGGAAGCTAGGCAGCTGGAGGTGGTAAGGCAAGAATGATCTGAGCAAACTTCAGGCCAGGAATTCACAGCCCCATGGAGTGACCAGCGAGGAGTCAGACCATTGGTGTAGTCTGCTCACCTGACCTGTTCTGGTTCCCTGTAGGAATGTCATGGAGTGATGGACAGTAAGGAAGACAGGTTGCATGTCCTTCCTCTTTTTCTTTCTTCTTCTCTTTCTTTCTTTCTTTTTCTTTCTTTCTTTCTTTCTTTCTTTCTTTCTTTCCTCCCTTCTTCCTTTCTTTTCGCCATACTCCCTCCCTCTTTCTCTTCCTCTCTTCCCCCTCCTTTTCTTGAAATAGAGCTTCATGTAACCCAGGCTAGCCTTGCTTCTGGGGAGTACAGACATGCCCCAATACATCCCATCTATACAGTGCTATGAATTGGCCTGAGGACCTTGCATGTGCAAGGCAAACACCCTACCCACTAAGCTAGATCCCCAGTCAAGAAGAGATGATTGTGATGAAGGAAGGAAATTAGGAGATTCTTAAAAGGGAAAATGGATTCTGGGCTGCTCCCAGACCTGTGAAGTTAGCTGGTTGTAGCAACCCTGGCAAGGACCTCCCAGCCCATCTTCAGTCTGTTTTGGAAGTCTAAGTGCCTTTCCATCCATCTCTGAGTTCAGCTCAGTTCAATTGCCCAGTGAGTACTGATCTCTTAACTGCAGCTGAACTCATTCCCACACCTCCCAGAGCCACTCGGGCCTCTGCTTCAGCCAACATGAAGACAGTTTGACCTCAGGCTTCTCTTTACCATACCACTGATCACAAAGCTGTATTAACTATTGGTCACATGAAGTGCAGCTGGCTGTCCTTCCTCTGCTGTCCCCTCATGTCCTCTAGGTTCCCTAGCTTCATTTCTATTGCTGTGACAAGAAATCTTGCCCAAAACAAGTCAGGAGAGAAGAGGGTGTATACGGTCTTTGATTCTAAGACACAGTGTACCATTGTGGGCAAGTCAAGGCAGGAACTCAAGCAGCTAGCCCCATCACATCCGAGGTCAAGTGCAGAAAGAAATGGATTCTCGATTCCCAGCCAAATTTCTCTAATCTAACACAGTTCAGCAGGGGCTGCAGTGATGCCTCAGTGGCTGAGAGAGCTTGCTGCTCTGTAAGAGCATTTGAGTTTAGATCCCAGCCAGAACTTTGGGCAGTTCATAACTGTAACTCCAACCTTGAGGGATCCAACATCATCTTCTAGTCACCAGCACACATCACACCACACACACACACAGACACAGACAGACACACACACATAGACAGACAAACACACAGACACACAGAGAGACAGACAGACACAGACAGACACACATAGACAGACAGACAAACAGACAGACACACACACACACACACACACACACACACACACACACAGGCTAAATTTTCCACAGTACAGGGCCTAGCCCATAAAATGGTACCTCCCATTTTCAGGATGCATTTTTTTTGCCCCAATTAACCCAACCACAAAAGTCTCTCACAGGCCAAACTGACCTAGATAATTCTGAAACTGAGACTCTTCTCATGTGGCTCTAGCTTATGCCAAGCTGACACATGGAACTAACCAGCACATTGAATATCCATGAGCTTTCACCAAACTCTTCTACACAGAGGACTTCTGCCCACACTACCTCAGCTCTCACAGTGCCAGGGCTGCCTGCTAGCAGTGTACAGAAATGAAAGGAGAAGCAACCACAGGGCAACACTTGAAGCCCCAAGTTCGCTTTCACAAGCACCCACTTCTGTTTTCCGAGGCTAAGATCGCTCCATTCATCCCCAGAGTCATATGACACTAAACAGCTAGTAAATGAACTCTGCTCTTCCCCCAAGGGAGTCTCCCTCTGAACCCAGTCTTCACGAAGGTAAGGGCAGAGAAAAGAGGAAGACAGAGTCTCATTCTCCATATTAACTAGGGTTAAAGACCTACTACTCAGCAAGGAATGGGAAGAGGCCATATTGGTCAATGTCACATGTGCTCTGTCTCTGTCTCTCTCTGTCTCTGTCTCTGTTTCTCTCTCTGTCTGCCTGACTCTCTCTCTCTCTCTCTCTCTCTCTCTCTCTCTCTCTCTCTCTTCTCTCTGTGTGTGTGTGTGTGTGTGTGTGTGTGTGTAATGTCAACTATCTTCCTTGGTTATTGAGACAGGATTTCTCAGTGAAACTGGGTTCACTAATTCAGTTAGACTGACTGGCCAGAAAGCTCCAAGGATTCTCAGATCTCCATCCCCACCCCATCACCCCAGCTCTAGGATTATAGATGTTTGTGTGCTGCCTTATTCAGCTTTTTACATAGATATGGCCACCTGAACTAGGTTTCCATGCTTAGGCAGCAACTGAGCCATCTACAGCAGTAGTATCCATGTGTGTGTGTGTGTGTGTGTGTGTGTGTGTGTGTGTGTGTGTGTGTGTATCATATACATCTACATCTATACCTATAACTAATATACATGTGCATGTACATATACAACTGTAGCAAAACAGACATGATGTCATAGTTGAAGCCTAACCACTCATAAGTGTATGTAAGCTTTGGTGTGTTGTATTTCTATCTTCATTATCTATTAATGTTTTCTAGTATTTCTTGTATGTTTTTATTCAGCATAACTTTTGAAGAGTGTGACATTTAATTTCTACATACTTAAAATGTTTTCCAGTTTTCCTTTAGTTAATTGGTTTCTGATTTCATCTTGTGATTGAAAATACTCAGTTTATCTAACTTGCAAAATCAATTAAGACCAAGTTTGTTGCCTAATGTGACATCTCTTAAGAATGTCCCTTATGCTCTTGACTAGAATGTGCATTCTGTCACTGTGTATTGAGCTTCTGTGTGTATCTGATAGACCTAGTGGGTTTACTGTATTGTTCAAGTCCTTAATTTCTTAACTTGCTGTGCTGTTTAATTTTGTTTATTTATTTATTTTCTGGTTAGTTTTAATATCATTGTAGTACCACCTAAGATCACCTAGGAAGAGGCTCAATGAAAGATTCTGTACACTGGGCTGGTCTATGGGAAGATCCAGCCCTACACGGGAGGTGTCATTCCCTAGGTCTGGGGGTTCTGAGTTGTATAAGAATGGAGAAATGGAGTTAAGCACAAGCAAACAAGTGAGCATGCATATATTCATCTCTCTCTCCCTCTCTCCTCATTGCAGATGTAATGTGGGCACTTCTTCACAATGATAGACTATAACATGGAGCTGTAAGCTAAAATAAACCCTTTCTTCCTTAGGTTTTTTTTTGGTTGCTGTTTTGTCAGGGGATTTTATCATAGCAACAGAAATAAAACTAGGACACTTGCCATGTATCTGATTGACCTGTTATTGAAAGTGCTGTGCTGAAGGGCTGGACCCATTTTTCCCTTTGTTCTGTCAAGTTTTGCTTTATATATACATTTTAAAAATTTATGTTTCTTATATTCATGAGTGCATGTGTGCGTGTGTACGTGTGTGTGTGTGTGTGTGTGTGTGTGTGTGTGTGTGTGTGTGTGTTCAAGCATGCCTGGATATGTGCCACTACATTCACCTAGGTGGTTGGTTTTTAATTGGTTGTTTTTTTAATGTGGGTTATAGGGGTCAAATTCAGGTCCTCGAGACTGCAAGGCAAGCACTTTTCTACCTGATTCCTCTCTCAGCCTCATTCTGACACTCTTGTACAAGTGACAGATGTGCAAATGTGATTGGGTGTGCCTTTCCTTTCTTGTGCATGCAGAAGACAGAGGACAACATCAGATGTCCTGAGTACCACTCTACCTTACATTAGAGGTACACTCCAATATAGAGGCGCACTCCATTACACTCTACGACCTATATCAGAGCCCAGATGGCTATACCTGTTAAGCCACCTACCAAGAGTCTGCCTGGAACCCCCTGGCTTCAGGTCCTGGACCTAGGGGACAGCAGGCTCCATTTTCACTTCACCAAGAAAGTCCACAAATCTCAGGTTGCCAGACGCCTGGCTTCTGTCCCCAGCACCACACAAACCAGTCATGATGACACACACCTGTTCATCACTGAAGGAAGTCAGGACAGAAGCCCAAACCGGGGGGGCAGGAATCTGAAGGCCAGAGCTGATGCAGAAGCTGCTCACTGGCTTGTTTTCCCCATAGCCTGCTTTCTTTCTTTCTTTCTTTCTTGCTTGCTTGCTTGCTTGCTTGCTTTCTTCCTTCTTCCTTCCTTCCTTTCTCTCTTTCTTCTTTCCTTCCTTCCTTCCTTCTTCCTTCCTTCCTTTCTCTCTTTCTTACTTTAATTCATTTTTCTCTCATACATTACACCCCAATTGCAGTTTCCCCTCCTCCTTTCCTCCCAGTCGCTCCCTTCTACTCCTCCTCTATGTCCCTTTAAAAAGGCAGGCTTCCCAGGGATATTGACCAAACATGGCTATCAGGCTAGGCACCTCCCCCTGTATTAAGGCTGGACAAGGCAACCCAGTGGGAGGGAGGAAAAGGGTCCCTAAAGTACCAACCTGTTTTCTTATGGAGCCCACTAAAACCACCCCAGGGATGGTACACTCACAATGGGCTGGGCCCTCCCCCACCAATCGCTAGTTAAGAAGATGCCTTACAATTGGATCTTAGGAAGGCAACTTCCTAACTGAGGTTCCCTCCTTTTGGATAACATTAGTTTGTGTGTCAAGTTAACATAAGAACAACTAGCACAAGTAATGTCTTTGGGAGTAACTAAAGAGCTTATTTCATGGAAGAAACAACTGCACACAGTGCTTCTGATAAGGGGTGAATGACAAACGTTGCCTGCAGGGTCCATTGCCGTATCAGCAAAGGTAGTTTCAGTTGATTGACAATGAGAAACTCCCCCTGCGGTTGAAAGACTATATAGTACAGGAGCAGAAGAGTTGACCATATTGGGATAGATGTCTTTTGAGGAAGTTTAATAGAAAGAAGGGGGGGGGGAGTGGGTGTTAGTTTATAGGGAATTAAAGTAAGAAAGCGAGAGAGAAAGGAAGGAAGAAGGAAAGAAGAAAGAAAGAGAGAAAGAAAGAAAGGAAGGAAGGAAGGAAGGAAAGCAGGCTATGGGGGAAACAAGCCAGGAGCTTATGCCTTAGGGTGAACTAAATGCCAGGGTTTGTATTCTGCTGTTGGGAGTGCACCAGGGGAGACTGTAAACCCAGGTAGAGGGAAGAAAAACCCACACCACTGAGAAAGTGATGGGGACAGGTGCAGAGAGCAACACTGAGGTCCTGATAGAAGCCTGGAAATGTTCAGAAAATTTTAGTATTGCAGACAGGATCCTTGGACCAGACACTGGTGTAGGGAGTCTGGAGTTCTTTCCCTGGTGCTTGGGGAGGCTGGAGTCCTGGCCCAGTTGGTACAGTGCTGATCATGCAAGCAAGAGGGTTAGTTTCAGGCCAGAATTCGTGTTTTAAGAAGCTGTGTGTGTGTGTGTTGTGTGCTGGGGAAGAGGAAGCATGAGTATCCCCAGAGCTCAGGAGACAACCAGTCTAGCCTCTAGGCCTATGAAAGAACCTGTCTTAGAAGAGGTGAATCCACACCATACACATGTATGCTTCTCTGCCCCCACCCCAACACATAAAGAGGAGGGCAGAAGCTTCTGGTGAGAGTGAGTTTAATGAAGTCGGGTCTGACAGAGTTGCTTGGGAGAGTGAAGGGAATAAGAAACTGTTCTACAATTACCAGAAAGGCTCAAGGCTCCTTTGCAGTTCATGTCATGTAATTAAACAAGACCAGGGACCGTCTGTGTAATCACATTAGTCTCATTTTCCTCCCATTTACATCCAATTTCTGGAGGACCGGGTCTAACCAGGGTCGCAGGCTTTGTCAAGAGAGATGAAGAAAAAGGGATAAGGCAGAGGAGGCTGGGAACAGGAGGCTAATTACAAGCACCACCAGAGCACAAGCAGGTGAGGTGGGAGACAGAACGGGAGGTGGGCAGTGGGCCACAGGAGAATGGCAGAATCAGAGGTCAGAGGTCAAAGGTCCTGAGACGAGGGGTTGTTGGAGTTAAGATGTCAAAGGAATCAAGGAAAAGTAGATCTGCGGCCGAGTGTCCTTGGGGTAGACAAGGGAACAACTGGAAAAGACAGCTATTGAAAATGACAAGGCAGGTGTTAGGGTATCACTTGCCTTGTAAGCATGGGGATCCCCAGGACTCATGTTTGCTTTTTTAAAGCCAGCACCAGTGAGATTGTTCAACTCGTGAAGAGCCTACTGGGCAAGCACGAGGACCTGAGTTTGGGTCCCCAGCACTCACGTAAAAATACTCACTAGCTGTAGTCCTCCTTGTCAGCATGTCTGTATGCTCCCCGCTTAGTACTGTTGGGGAGGGGAAACAGGCCGATATCCACTACTCGCTAACCAGACAGGGAAGGTAGGTAGTTGGTGAGTTCTAGGTCCAGTGGGAGATTCTGTCTCAAAAGATAAGGTAAAAAGCAATAGCAGAAAACATAGTGTTGACCTCTAGCCTCCACACATATGCATACACACATATACCACACATGCCCATATATAAACAAACGATACAACAGGCATGGTGGTGTCTGCAGTGATCCTAATACTGGGGAGGTAGAGACAGGCTTGTTGGGCAGTTGTTCAGCCAGCCTTGCCTGCTTGATGGGCTGCAGACTCATTAAATAAGGGAGGAACAATCCAAATCTGTCATCAGGCTCCCTCATACACACACACACACACACACACACACACACACACACACACACACACACACACACACACACAGAGAGAGAGAGAGAGAGACAGAGACAGAGACAGAGACAGAGACAGAGACAGAGACAGAGACAAAGTCAGAAAGAGAGATAGAGTGGGAAGGGGGTTCTGAGACCCTATGAGCGTGGGACTGGTGGCTACTGTTTCCCACTCCACATTTGCTACAATTCCTTAAACCTGCTCCCGGGAAGTGTTAATATTGCCCATGGAATTACATTCCAGTGTCTTGTTTTGCTCTCTCACCAACAAGAATGTGTTTTTGACACCCCATTTTCTAAATTGCACAATGAAAAGTTGGGTCACCCATGAGGACGTCAAGGGTTCCAGGAATGCAGGGCGTGTGGTGTGGTGGGCTCAGGAGAACTTGTGTTTCGAAAATTAGAGAGAGTTCCTGGCAATCCTAGTTTCATTTCTGTAGCTGTGACAAAATGCTCTGACGAAAAGCAACCTAAGGGAGGAAGAGTTTGACTTACAGCTTCAGGTTACAGCACATCATTGTAGAGAACTCAAAACAGGAGTCTGAAGAACCCAGTCAGATCACATCTACAGTCAAGAACAGAACACCACATACTCACACACGGCTCGTTCCTTTTTAAATCGCCTTAGGATACAATTGATGTGCTTTCCTTTCTCCCACCTGGGAAAGCATGCTCTTAATAATATGTTTCTCTCCACCACCTCGTACCTGTCCTAAATGTCAGTGGCTAGTCCCACCTAGCCCCTGCCAAACATCCTCGACCACCCGCTTGGAGTAGTGACAACAGGGCCCAGCTCCTCCCGAGACCTTACATGGTTACTGGCTTATTCTCCCTCCAAAGCATGTCAAAATTTCTTCCTCTCCTTCTTTGCCTCTGCCTTTTCCTCCTGGGAAGAAGATCTACTTGTACCTTTCTCCCATCAATTGGCCTGTGGATTTCTTTAATGACAAATCAAATCAAGTACCAATTGGGGAACAGGACCTTTGCATCAGAACCACGCCCTAGAGATAGGAACTTCTCTTGTCAGCAACAAAGGCGGCTCGTCATGGAGCTCAGTCCTCAGCAACAAACCAAGGGAACCCCTGGGTTCTGATTTATAAACAGAATAAGACTCCAAGCAAGAAAGTGGGTAGTCCTTTTTCCTCCAATACCCAAAGATCCCAACAGTGGGTAATTAACTTCTGCATTTTTAGTCCTAAATATTAAGATTCGACTTGGAGAAGTGAAACACGTACCAAGTCGAAACAGGAGTCTGAAGAACCCAGTGCTGTTTCTCTGGAATCCAAAGATAGTTATTTGTACCATTTGTAAGTGGTAATGAATCTCTGTGAACATAAGTATTTGTGAACATGGGAGTCAAATTACACGGAGAGTGGATGGTCTTGTGGGAATTGCTTGCATCCTTCCACCTTCCGATGCTTAGCACTCTGGCCATGCAGCACAGTTCCCCTAAAGTAAACAAGATAAAGGAGACTTCCGTCCTTTGAGTGGCATTAGTCTGAGTAAGACAGAGGCACAAGAGCGGTGTTAATCTCCATTGTGTAGAAATGAAAAGTGTCTTTCATCATTGTACTGAAATGGCGAAGTGATGCCTCCACGTGCATGCATGTTTTACCTCAGCCATGTTTGATAGCTGTGGGTAAGACTAATAAAAATATTACAACTGACACAAAAAGAACAGAGAGATAATGAACGAACACATTGGCTTGTGATCAGCCCGCTCTCTGCATTTACACACTCCAGGATCCCTGCCTAGAGAATGGTGTCACCCACAGTGGACTGAGCCAGTCTACATCAACTATCTAAATGATCACCCACTGACTTGCCATAGACCAACCAAACCTACATGATCCCCATCAAAATTCTCTTCCCTGGTGACTGCGGGTCATGTTAAGTTAATAAAACCACCACGCTGGACTTGCCTGGTTGGAGACCAGTTTAATTGAGTACTGAACATATTCCTCTGGTGTCCTCTTCTCTTTCTCAGACCTTCCCCCTCCTTTGAGCCCCGTCTGCTCCCCCCGCAGCTTCGATCCTCTGTTTATGTCACGCATGCATACATATGCAATTTTGTCTATCTCTATAAAATCTTGGAGCCACAAATAAGAAAAGAGCATTGCATGTCTGATTTTCAAAGGCTGAAAATATAATTTTCTTTGCTTAATATAATTGTCTCGAGTCTCATCCATTCTCCTGCTCTGCCTTTTAGTTGCACATACTCCACTGTATCACAAGCCACATTTTCTTCACCCATCCCCTCCCTCTGTTGTTGGACACTCAGGTCGGCTTTGTAACTTGGATGTTGCGAATGGTGCTGCAGTGAATATTGATGTTTGAGGATCCCTGTAGTTGTTGACTTAGTGCTCCTGCCAGAGACCCAGGAGTTATATTGGGCAGACGCTTCTCCGTCCATTCTTCTGGTCTCAGAGCACACCTGCAGTCCTGACCCTGTGCCCCCTGTGTATGTAGGACACTTCCTCCCCTCAGTGAACAACAGGTGCCCCCATCGCCTCCCATCTCAGTGACCCAAGACAAACTAATGTTGTTCTAGCGTAGCAACGATTCCAGCGTTCTTTTTAATTTCTGTTTGAATTAACTTTCAAGGTCTAACTTGCATTCTGTGAAATGCTGTCTCCATGCACACCAGAAGAGGGCATCAGATCCCATTACAAATGATTGTGAGCCACCATGTGGTTGCTGGGAATTGAACTCAGGACCTTTGGAAGAGCAGCCAGTGCTCTTAAGCACTGAGCCATCTCTCCAGCCCAGACAATTAGTTTTGATTCATACTTTTCACTTATGCTTAGTTTGTATAAATGTTATTTATTTTTGGTTAATACATCTGGACTGTAGTCAGGGACATGGAAATCCCAAATGTGTTGCCCAGGCAGGTGTGGCTGTTGGGAAGTAGAGAGCAGACACAAAACGGAATCAGGGCAAGATGGCGTTACCTCAGTCACTTCAACACCACATCATTGCTCCACTTGCAGGCTAGAATAATGTCACCCCAGAACTCCTTTGTTGGACATCCAGACAGCTCACCAGTGAACAAATGTGGAACCCACTAAGCAATGGGATGTTGATGTCTGCAGAGGACGCCAAGAATGGAGTCGCACCTCCCTGGGGTCCCTCATCCTCATTCCTTCCATCGTACCAAAGCAGCATGAGCCCTTAGCTGTCACTTCTGAGAACATCAGAAAACTGGACATAACTCCACTGGGGCCTCTCGGAATGCATCTTGACACTCCAATCCAATTAGATGCACTCTGCCTGGAAAGTGAAACCCAACCCCGGGTATCTTGAACAAGTCGGTCCCCAGATAGAAATGGGCCACCACTTCATCTAGGGAAGAAACAGCCAGATCTGTGTTCCTGGACATAAAAGTGTTTGAGTGGAGCTTGGGAAGAGACCGTACCCTACTTCTGGAATAGTGTGCTTTGTGCCGAATGGGAGAATTAAAGGATTGCGAAGGCTACATATGATACGACATGAAGTGTTCCTTACAGTCTGACTCCATAGGTCTCCACAGAGTGCTTCTTTTACAGATGACCCTTGCCCCAGGCTGTAGGCACACGGGGCAACTTTTGGAGTCCCCTGTAATGAAAATGCTATAATGGACTAGGACCAGGGCCCACAGGAGCTGAATGACTCGGTACGGGGGCGGGGGGCTGCTATTATTAAAATGGTGGTAATTTACTGGTGGTTTGCGCACTGTTGGGTGTTTAAATATTGCATTAAAATATTATTTGGACTGGAGGCATGGCTCAGTGGTTAAGAGCAGTTGCTGCTCAGTGATGAAGACATGAACCTAGAGCTCAGGATCCATGTAACAAGCTAGGTTCCTGCCTGCAGGAGTGCAGGGAGTGAAGCCAGAAGGGTCACCAAGTGCTACTGGATTCCAGGTGAGCCCCAGGTTCAGGGAGAGACCTCACCTAAAGAAACAGTCAGAAAAGTGATATTGAAGGACACCCAATGAACTCTCCTGGCCTCCAGTCACATGTACACATATGCATCTACACTCACCACAGACAGGCATTCACACACACAAATATTCATCTTGGGGTCAGGGAGAAAGTTCCGTTGACAAAGCATTTGCCTTATAGGCATAAGGACATGAGTTCAATCTGCAGTACCCACTATGAAAGATCAGGCATAACCATTGAACTGAGAGCAGGGTCCCCAATGGAAGAGTTAGAGAAAGGACTGTAGTAGCTGAAGGGATTTGCAACCCTATAGGAAGAACAACAATATCAACCAACCAGACACCCCAGAGCTCCCAGGGACTAAACCACCATCCCACGAGAACACAGGGATGGATCTATGGCTCCATTCGCATGTGTAGCAGAGGATGGCCTTGTCAGACATCAATGGGAGGAGAGGCCCTTGGTCCTGTCAAGGTTCGATGCCCCAGTGTAGGGGAATGTCAGGGCGGGGAGGTGGGAGGGAGTCGGTGGGTGGGTGGGTGAGGGAGCACCTTCATAGAAGCAGGGGGGGTGGGATATCGGGTTTCTGGAGGGGAAATCGGAAAAATGGGATAATTTAAAACGTAAATAAAAAATGCAATTTTTAAACAAAAGAAAAATCAGGCATGGTGGCATGTACTTGTAATCCCAGCACTGAGGAGGTGGAGACAGCTGTCTCTCTGAGGCTCACTGGCCAGCAGGCCTGGCCTACATGGTGATTAGTAGGCCAGAGGAGATCCTGTCTCTAAGGAGATGGATGGTACCTGAGGAATGACAGTCAAGGTTGTCCTCTGCTTACACACACACACACACACACACACACACACACACACACACAATCATATAGTGAGTCTAAAGAGACATATGTGAGTTTCACAGTGAATCTCATCAACTAAGGAATTCTCACAGAATGGAGTTGGGACTCTGCACCTCCCCTCTATATGTGATCACTCTGGGATTCTGCTCATTAGACCTCAACCTCCTGCTCCTTAGGGACCAGGGCTGAAGGCTCAGGGAGCTGGCATCTGTGGTTCCACAAAACTTCTCCCTGAGAACCTCGGACAGAGTGCTGGCTTACACTGGCTGTAGAAGCCATGTTCTAGGTTTGCAACCTGACACCAGTTCTTGGTACTTGTGTGCCTGGCAGCTTCTGTGTTGTGGGTGGGGAGTCCTGTCTCAATAATAAATCCTAGCTTAAGTATTGACGGACCTGCAGCTTTGTGCTGGGCTCAGAGAAGTTAAGCAGATCATTTGTAATTGCACAGCAAGTTCGTGAGAGAGCTGCTCCTTAAATTTAGTTTTGTTTCGTGGGAGTTATATGTCTATTTGTGTGCACGCACAGGTGCGTGTGCATGTGTGTGTGCATATGCATGTGTGTGTGTGTGTGTGTGTGTGTGTGTGTGTGTGTGCGCGCGTGTGTGTGTTATGGTGTTATGGCAGAAGATGGCATAACTTTCAGGAATTGGTTCTCTCTACTACATATGTCCCGATAACCAAGTGTGTGTCATCAAGCTTGGCCGCAAGTATCTTTTACCTGCTAAGCCATCTTGTTGGCCCTCTCCACTATTTTTCAGTCAGGATCTCTCACCGAACCTGGGACTCACCAAGTAGGTTTGGCTAGCTGGCCCATAAGCCCCAGGGATCCTGGTCCCTCCTTGCCAGATATGGAATTACAGCTGCATTACCATGCCCAGTTTTCTGCATGGGTGCTGGGGACTCAAAGTCATGTCCTCACAGTTGTGCAGGAACACTTCGCCCTCAGCTGTTTTCCTGGTTCATAACTCTGGCTCTGAGACGTGGTCTGGTGGATCCATAGCTCCAGGTGACGTGGGAACAGTTGACATTCTTGAAATGAGTCCCGTAAGTGCAGTACTGCCTAGTTTACCCAGCAGCCTCCACTGAGCCCCATCCCCACTGTTGAAAGACAGCACCAAGCCAGGAAAAGGCAGGAGGCTTGGGGCCGTCCAGGAGCGGACTCTTCTGCTTGGGGAACTTCCCTTGTATGGGAGAAGCCCCAGTCTCTGCCACCCACACTGACTGCCCCTGGGTTCTGTTTGGAGCTGCCAGCTGGCTGTTCCCCATGACCCAAGCCTGTCCTTTAACTCTCTGTCACAGCCACCCTAATGTGCGTGGGTATACGCGAGTGCTCAGAGATCAGAGCGCAACCTTAACCATCCATCTTGTTCTTTGATACAGGCTTTCTACCTGGCCCCATGCACACTTGGAGTGCGGTGGGGGGACGGGCAGGCTGACTGGCTAAGGAGCATCAACCGACTGTCTCTATCTCCCAGCGCTGGGATTTGAGGACACTCCCTGACACCCAGCCTTTTTATATGGGGGTCTGGGGATTGAACTTAGGTCCTGATACTTGCAAAGTGATGATGAACAGGATGCACTGAGCAAAGTAGCCAACGTCTTCAGCAGACCAGCTGTTCCTAACAGCGAGAGAGTCACTCCTTACTGCCCAGCCCTGAGCTCCTCAGTAAGACAACAGTGATCAGCACCTCCCTTGTTATGCAAATGTGTAAGGGGAAGTAAGCACAGGGCGGGTGACTGTTCTTCCTTCCCACAGCCACCACAAGGACCAGGTGGGATTGGCAGCAAACACTGCCCCCTCCACCTGCATCCTAATCATCAGGGAAGGCTCTACAGGGACAGGAGGAATGAGCGTAGGCCTTGGTGAGTCCCAGGTTCAGTGAGAGATCCTGACTGAAAAATAGTGGAGAGGGCCGACAAGATGGCTTAGCAGGTAAAAGGCACTTGCGGCCAAGCTTGATGACACACACTTGGTAATCAGGACATATGTAGTAGAGAGAACCAATTCCTGAAAGTTATGCCATCTTCTGTCATAACACCATAACACACACACGCGCGCACACACACACACACACACACACACACACACACACACGAGTGTTGTTTGGAAAGCTTACTGATATGCACCCCTCCAGAGTGATTGTGCAAGTGTCTTAATTTCAATTGTGCGTGCTGTAGATGTATATGCACGTGTGTGTGATGGTGTGCATACCCGTATGTGAAGGCTACAGGATAACTGTGGGAGTCAGTTTTCTCTTCTCACCACGTGGATCATAGGAATCAAGTTCAAACTTCCAGGTTTGGCTACAAGGGCCTTTACCTACTGAGCCTTTTCTCTGTCCCTCCATCACACCGTTTAAAGCAGGGCCTCTCTGTCTCTGTCACTCTCTGTCACTCTCTGTCTGTCTCTGTCTGTCTCTGTCTCTGTCTCTCTCTGTCTGTCTCTGTCTGTCTCTGTCTCTCTCTCTCTGTCTCTCTCTGTCTCTCTCTCTCTCTCTCTCTCTCTCTCTCTCTCTCTCTCTCTCTCTCTCTCTCTCTCATTGCACCTGGGACTCACTGATCAGCTACAGCAATGGCCAGGGAGCTTCAGGGACACCTGTCCCGGTCAGGACACCATTTCTGCAGTGACAGACATTGCCATCACACTTGGTTTTCATTGTTATATTTTATTTTTTCAGTAGGGTCTGGAGATTTGAACTCATGTTCTTATGCTTGCCCTGCAGGTGCTTTAGTCTTCCTTAGCCTGCTTCCTAAACTTTAATATGCTATAAGTCACAAAGGGACCTTATCAAACCATAGGTTTGGATTTGGTCTGTGTAAAAGACAAGTGGGCTTTGTTCCAGAAGCTGATCCAAGGCCCCATTAAGCCTATAGATGAACTCAGCCTGAACTGGGTCAGAGGAAGATCTTTGTCTGGGCTGGTGAAGTCCTTGAGATAGCTAGCTGGATCTGGATGAATGCGGGAATTGGGAAGGCGTAAAGAAGGAAGAGAAAGGTCCACTTGAGTGTCACCAAGGGGCTTGGGGACATGGAGGGTCTTTTCCAAACTTCTTCAATTATCCTTAACAGGCAGCTTCCCCACACAACAGCTCCACTGTGAACAGCCTGATTTTTAGCAAACTCTACATTAAGGAACAGCCCGGTCCCCATAGTCAGGAAACATTGTGCAAATTGAGGATTCCTTGCCAAAGGGAAGTCGTGAGGTCTCCAGCTAGCTGCCGCTGTTAAATGGGAGCCCCGCTTCCCCCTGGGGGAGCATTTCTGCTGGCTCCAGGGCTTTGACCACCTATAAAGCTTAGCAATGGGAAGTAAAGAAACCCTCAAGGAGGAAGCCTTCTTGGGCAGCACAGAAGACGGAGCCAACTTTGACCAAGACATGCTCCCTGTGATGGAGACCTTTGAAATCAATGGTAAAGTACGACTCCCTAGTAACGCGATTGCAATTGCACAGAAACCTAGGCTGTTGGTGGGAAGCAAGAAGAGGTAAGAGCAGAGGAGGAGTGAGGGTTAGGGAGAGGTAGGCTTGAACCCTGGTGCACTTCCCACCTGACTCTCACTAGCGAGACTCTGTCCATCTGCACTTTCTGGAGAGCTGGCCACAGAGGCTGTGTCCTTGGTGTAGAGTCAATATTTGCTTAAAGTCTGGTCCTTTTTTTGAGTGTCATACTTAAATACTTTCTATTGTCTAATGCCAGTGCTTGTTAAGCAATGCCCCCTTCGTAAATGAACACCTTATGAGGATGCAAACGGTGTGAAGAAGTTCCTGGGGGCCTCAGAGCCAGCTCAGACAGTAAAGGGTTTATGGAGCAGACAGGAAGCCCTGGGTTCAATCTGCCGCAGAGCATGAACAGGTGATTCACGCCTGTGATCTCAGCTCTGGGGAGGGAGGGACAGAAGGATGAAGTGTTCCAAGTCATCTTTGGGTATTCGGCAACTTTGGGGTTCACCTAGGCTATGTACAGTTCTGTTTCAAAAGGGAAGCCCACTGCACTGAAACCAAAGCTGTCTATATATTTGGATGGAAGCCCTTTAATACCCTTCAAGGGGCTTCCGTGAGAGCCGACGTGATG